>NC_046294.1:34698999-35002420 GCF_004115265.2 Rhinolophus ferrumequinum | reverse complement strand
TGGACATCTTCTGTTGAGACTTCCAGTTTTCGTTGTGGGACAAAGAGAGTTCCTACGGAGGTTTTATTAGCACCATCGAAATCCACGCAGGATGAGCCCATCAACTTCATTGGTCCACCTGGGGTACGGAAGAAACTTTCGGCCACTAATTGTGACCCTTTGGGTGTTACAGGAACAGGCTGATTGAAAAGAGATGAATGGAAAAAAGAAGTCAAAGCCAGAGAGGTACACTCTAGCAGCCTTAGAAGACTGGACTGAGAGATCGTGTCACACGTGGGAACATAGCGCACTTTGACATTGGCTAGGTAAGCCTGGATGAGGTTTACATTCCAGCTGTTTTTGTTAAGGCAAGATAAAAAGCTCATAACCCAATAATGTGGACTCATTGGGCACTCTTTCCAGGACTGCAAGGCAGGCAGGCAGGCTTCAATCTCCTCACTCTCCTATCCTTTCCCTCTCCAAAGAAGAAAGGCAAAAGCAAATCTCCCATGACACTGATATTTGGGACTTAATAACCCAAGAAAAAACTAAATTAAATGGAAATATTCTCACCTGTTGTGCTCCTGTCAAAGCAACGGATTGTCCATTCGGTTGGTTCTGGCCCAGGACTGGAGAATCATACCTGGTGGCCCTTCCTTGCTGAGAGCCTGCCTTTTCTGGAACAACACTAACAGCCTCTATTCTTGGAGACGCAGGAACAGTGCCGGGGCTGGTGCTGGCAGACACCTGCACACTGGGGGAGATGAGTCCTAAATGCTGCAGGGTGAAGTTTACAATGGCTGAGCTTGGGTTCTGGACGGGAATGGGGTGGCTCGAAGCGAGAGCCGGGCTGTTCCCTACAGGTACGGCTGCCACGGAAGTTGGTGAGACCATTAGCTTCAAAGGTGTTACATGAAAAGAGGTAAAATTAACAGCACTGAGTTCAGATGATGTCACTGGAATAACACCTGGAAAGAAAAGGGGGAGGGAGAATATCTTAAAAGCACAGGCATTTGTCTGAGAAGCTTACAAGGCTTAAGTGAACTTGAGACTGGTCCACATTTGAATAACATTTTACATACCCTCACCTGTGATTGGGGAGCTGTAGATCCTGTGGTTTGGGGAAAGGGTACCTGAGTTTTCTTTACTAGGCAAGACGGACTCTGCCCCCAGGGATGAGCACTGGGAGAGAGGGATTAGGTATCCTGACGGGAACAAAGTCTAGGAAACAAGAAGGGTTTATTTTACACACAAACACTGTACGAAAAATGGCCGCGTGCCTCTCCCAGGATTACTGTCCTTTAGTGGTTGTTTGTCTCATCAGACTAAAGCCTCCCAATGTACAGGCTCCAGGCAGGCCAGCTGTATGGCTCCCTGAAGATATCCCTCCCTCCCATTCCAGCACTTGTCCTGAGTAATACAAACCATGTGTTTCTTCAATGCGCTCTGTGGTCTTAGGAAGTGTCCTGAAGCTAGCGCAGAGCCTGCTTAGAGTAGGATTCACTCACAGACCCCCTCACACTGACAGCCTAAGGCCTGCTGTTAATTGCGTGATGCTGTCAGAACCAAGTTCAGTGCAGTTGGACACTGTAAGGGCTGTGTTATTATTATCTGATTGCTCTTCAGTTATATAGAATGGTATGTCCCAAAGAGTATTCTGAGACCCTAGTTCCACGGGATGCAAGCAGACATTGCTTGAATCATGCTCAGTTATGTTTGCGAAATGCTGACTTCAACCAAGGAAAATGGTGTTTTGATTAGAGAATTTCTGAGGGACTTGCTTTAATAACGGCATGCATTCATTGTAAATCTCCAAGGGAGCGTCCAGCATGTAGCATTTCCTTGGCTATCTGGCAACTAAATTTTTGGTAGCATCGGTATTCAAGGGAAATAGTTTAAGAAATGTTTATTTAGAGAAAGGGGTTGCCAAGCCATGGACCAAAATCCAGCGTGCTGGCTGTTTTTGTAAATAAAATTGCATTGGAACACAGCCATGCCCATTCTATAGCCGCTTTCCAATTCTTTTTTCTTTTTACATTGGCAGCATGGAATAGGTGCAACAGACACCACATGGCCCACAAATCAAAAAATATTTACTGTCTGGTCCTTTACAGAAAAAAGTTTACTGACCCCTCATTTGGAACAAAGGAATTATACAACTATAGATTTCTTTCTAATACTTGAGGTTCTAATGATACCAAGCAAACACGCTTATAATATACAAACTAAAGGGCCCAGCACCACAATTCAAAAACCACAGATGAAAAAGAGAACTGATTAACTCATATTAGAGACCCCACAGTCAGGGAGCAAAAGCTATAGGCAATCAAGTTATATTCCAAATGGAAGCGGCCAGGATGTTAGGCTGTGTATCTCCCCCATGCCGACTAGATCGCTGTACTTTACCAAACAGAGAAAGCCTAACCCAGAAAGGCAGGGGTGGCTGAACTGCCTGAAGTCTACTTCAGCCTTACCAAGAGCAGGACTGGCGCAAGCTAAAAGCCGCTCTTGTAAACCGGGGGGCCTTTTATCTTCCTCCAGACCCTTCCTCTAAACATTGTCCAAACAACAGTTTACACTTTGATCTAGCTGTTAATAGGTCCTGTCTTTATTTTGGGAACCAGTGAATTCAGAATGCACGATGCTCAAAGAGTAGCACAAACTTTAAATTTTGTTTCTTAGACGCTTGCTGTGGTTCAGTGTCTTTACTGGTAGGTTCCCTGAAAGCTGCAGGAATAGCAATTCTTAATGGGTGGATTCAGGCATTTTACAAATAGCTCTTCTTTGCTACTATTAATCATGTTCTCTCATGGTACGAGTTATTCTGCTTGCTGGTTTAATTCTTTCAAATCTTCAGCAAAACCTATAGCACTCTAATCATTATTTTTCAATTTTGTGCAAACCACATTTATCACAAAATCATTTAACCTAGAATGCCAGTTCCTTTTTTTTTGGGAAAATAAAGAAAAGAGAACTATTAAATTAGCACGATGAGTGAATCTGACATAGTTCAACTTGCAGGTCATCTCATCTGTCCTATGGTAGCCCTCTCACCTCCTCTTCCTACTACACCATCCTTTTCTATTTTCACTGTAATTCTTATTATTCACTAACTGATATGTTCTTGTTCTTTGTATACTGTCTTCTCTCTATTCCTACACTCCATTCCAAGTGTAGGTTCTCATGAAATGTTTACTGAATGAATTAACACATGAATTAACAGATTTTCTTTGTTCTGCTCAGTCCATGCCAAAAAGAAATGGTCAAAATGTAGTCATAGAGGTGAAAAAAGCAGGGGGACATGGAAAAATCTATCTACTGAAAACCCTAATGCTGATTAACCACGTGAGCAACAGGAAACCATTATTCAATTACCCCATTGGCCCAAAGAGTCTATGGACCTCCCAGAAAATTGAATCAGGCTAAAGCCCCGTGATTTTTCCCCCTAGCATGGATATTAAATGCAAAAATGATACTATGCCATCCTCAGGGAAAACCTGACAAACTCTAAAGCCTCCTCAATAACAACAGTCATAGATAATATCCTTCAGGTTATATGGTGCCTTAAAAGAAGGACAAACCCCCTTTATGTATACCATCATGTAACAAATTCACGTAGCCTCACAGAAACTGTAATATGGCTTGGGGCAAGTTCTCAAAAGCAACTGTCACCAAAGGCACGTGCTGGGTTTGATTTGATCCAGGGCACATGCTTTACACCCAGTAGATGATCAGGAAAAACTGGTGGAACAAATTCTTTATAGATGTGGGAAAATGAGATGCAGAGAAGTAAAATAACTTGAGTTAACAGCAGGGACAAAAATGAGAGATGAACTTCTGCTTCCACATTTAGTGGTGTTCCTTTGGTGATCATGTCTTTCACATATAATTGTCCTAAGGGAGGAAAATGAGATAATGTGTGTAAAAGTGCCTAATCCTTCGAACATCTGGTGTGTGGGTAGGCATCCAATAAATGTTAATTGCTTCCTGAACTAAACTCCACCTAGGAAAAAAAATGACCTAGAACACCAAAATCCCTAGAAACCAATGTATCTAATATACCTACAGTTTGCCAAGATACGTTTGATTTTTCTATTTACACAAAATAGAAATTTTGGTTTAAATTTTAGGTAGAAAGGAAAAACTGGGAACAATTTATCTTCTAGGCAACAGATGCCAGTTATAGGGTATTAAACAAACATTAAGTAATAACTCAGAAAGCAGGAGTCACTGAACCCTATGCATCCATCCATTCACTTTGGGTTATGTCTGCTTGTAAATTATTTAAGAATTTCATGACAGGTGTTTGCATTCCAGCATGTGGTAGAGAAATGGACTTAAGGACAACCACCCGTGGTGCTTTATAAAGAGAGCAAATAATCCCTTCCTCTAAAGGTTAAAAATGTCCTGCTGCCATCCCCGCCAGGGGATTAGCTGTCTGGGGCCTCTTTTGGATTTTGGGATGCGAAGGAACAGTTTCTTGTCTTCTGAGAGACTGCTCTTTGCTCTGGTAAATTTCACAGCCACCAAATCCTCCTCTAATCAACTGGGGAGTTGCTAAAGCTTTGCACAGTGAAAGGCCGTACTTACTGCGGAGACATTTTCAAGTCCTTTTAGGTCCTCTTTAAATTTCTTTTTGGAACCACTATCATCGAGCGCGTTTGCCCTCTTTGAGCCTCTTTCTCCAGCAGGTTCCCTGTCTCGGGTCTGTGCACCTTGTCTCTCTGGCACCAGGCTTCCAGGCCTGGTGGAGACACTGAGCTTTGTGGCATCACTGGCTGCCTTCTCGGTGGTGACATCTGTGGAGTCTTTTGATCTTGTAGCTTTAGAAGAGGGGGTGGGGCAGACTGTGGGGCTCAGGCCTTGGGGCGGTGTCATGGTTTGAGCTTGGGCAGGCTGCAAATAGATGGCATAGGATGGGCCCGGAGGGGGCTGAGGTAGGATCAAGGGCACCGCAGATGACAATGGGCTGGGGATCAGGGGGACCACCCCCAGGGGCTGGATGAGGGATGGTGCTGTCAGCTCCAGCTCAGCATTTACGGGGGTGCTCAGAGGGGCCACTGGTTTATAATGTCCAGATCGTGCCAGCTGTACTTTCGTTTTTTTTCTGGGTTCACTAAAAGACAAGATTTAAAACATGACACATTGTCCATAATGTTCTAAAATAAACACATTTTCTCTAGAATGTTCTAACACTTTAGATTGTCCCAGATTGAAACCATCCTTTTATGAAACTAGCAGATAGTTTCTGTAATGATTGCATATGAGTTATAGGAAAGATTATCTCACCAGTTTCCAAGGCTAATGCCTATTCTTACATAAAATAAGTAATCCTAATGATTCAATGTAAAAGTAATTCAAGAGCGCTGCCGACTTACCTTGATTGCTCTTCTAACTCTATTTTGCAAATAGCTGCGAGCTGAGCCATTTTACTTGGGAAGGGTGCAGAATTCTGAGAACTCTCAGCTGAGAAAATAGAAGGGGTAGGGGTTGGTCAAGTCAAAAGAATAAATGCTCACTCAGATGACGTATCTCTGAAGTCCAAGGAACAGAGAACATGCACCTCCTCCCCAAAATCACATAGCAATTAAAAGAAAAACCCCACAAATGACTTTCATCCTTTAATTCATACATAAGTTAGGCTTCAAGTGGGGTTAGGTATATGGATATGGAAATAATTCTCTAACAAGTTCCATACGGATCAAGTAAGCTTTAAAAAAAATCAGATAAAAAGGAGTTCTTCCAAGTGGAAACCTGACGTGACTGAAAACACACCTTTGCTGGTCTTGATGGGGCTACTGGGAGCAGAATTTATCTTTCTCCGATCACTTTCTATGCTCTTTACCAGTTTGATGAGAGATGGGTGTCGAGTAAAGTTTGGTTTCCCACGTGTGGAAAACAGGTTTTTGGCACAGTTCTCTTTTGAAGACTGCTTCACTTCCAAATCTGAGGGGGAGAAAGGAGTGACGGGGCTCAGACCTGAAAGAGAGAAGGGTACTGTGTTAAAACACAGGTGGCTTGTCTTCCTTTTGGGATATGAAGTCAAAGTGTAGTTCTGAAATGATTTTAGGAATTACAGTGGCAACAGTTATAGAGCACTGACTATGTACCAGATAGTGTTTTCAGGGCTTTAAATACACAAAACCTTGTTTACCCTCTTAAATGAATTCTGAGACAAGATTTCACACTTGAGCGTTTCTAAAACCCGTTGTAACTTATAACCAGTGGTGTGTTATAGTGTCACTGTCAGTGGTTTCTTTCCTTATTGATAATATAAAAAATTGTGCCTCTTAGAATCAGCGCAGTCTTAATGTGACGGAAAATGGTGACCCTAACAGCTATGGACTGAATATTTTGTGTCCCTCCCAACCCCCCAAATTCCTATGTTGAAAAACCTGATGCCCAATGTGTTACTAGGAGGTGGGGCATTTGGGAGGTGCTTAGGTTATGAGGGCGGAGGCTTGTTGAACAGGATTAGCGCTCTTATAAACCCGCAATTCCCTTCCACCATGTAAGATTACAATGAAAAGGCTGTCTAGAAAGCAGGTGCTCACCAACCACCGAATCTGCAGGTGCCTTGGTCTTGGACTTCCCAGCCTCCCTAACTGAGAAACATTTCTGTTTATAAGCCGCTCAGTTCTCAATGTGCAGTGGTCACTGAGAAGCCTAATAATGAGAGCAGCCTGAACACACGAAGACACTCTCAGCAGCTCCACCAGGTAGGTACTTCTCAGGAAATGTATCCCCATTTCAGAGACATTAACCACCTGACTCATTCAGCTGGTAGAATGTGGGCCTGGAACGCCATTGGTCTGGCTCCAGAGCCAGTGCTTTTCAAATCCCTCCCCAAAGGAACTTTCCCTCAGATTACATCCCAAATCACAACAACCTCACAAAGGCCCCATGGTTCTTCCCATTTTGTAGGTAAGGAAACTTAGCCTTGGAAAAGTAACTTGCCCGAGGCCACACAGCTAGTAAGTGGCACAGCTACCGTGTTTTCCGGAAAATAAGACTGTGTCTCATATTAATTTTTGCTCCAAAAGACACATTAGGGCTTCTGTTCAGGGGAGGTCCTCCTGAAAAATCATGCTAGGGCTTATTTTCGGTTAGGGATTATTTTCAGGGAAACACAGTAGGACTTGAACCTGTCTCCCTCTGCCTCCATGCCGAGGTCCTTGCCACTTTCCAGCACTTACTTCTATGTGGGGATCTTTGGTGGAAGGCAAAATGTCAGAATGCTAGAGTTGAGATGGAGACTAGAATATTGATACCAGAATGAATTCATTTCATTCTCAATGTGCTATGGTCACTGAGAAGCATAATAATGACAGCAATAGCAGCTCACGTTTTGTGATGCTTTCAACTTTTTTAAATCCTTTCATATACAGATTCTACCTCCTGGGCACAGTGCGTTACCGACCTTGTGGTTGCTGATGGAGCCAGTAACCAAATTTTTCATCTTGGCACTCATCTTTGTCTATTCAACCACTTATATATGTTCTTTCCATGTGGGAGTGTGGGTAAAAAGGGGAAGGGAGAATATCTTTAAATGTACGTTAATTCTAAATAACAAAGCAAAGAATTAGAAAAAACAAATACATACCACTGGGATTTGGACTGATTTCTGGGCCTGTCCATTTAAAAGCTGGTTTTCGGCCTCTTTCCTCTGTAACATGAACTTTCTTGATAAGAGCCAGGCTACTCAAAACATTAGCTATATCATACAACCTCCTAATTTTTGCTGGGGGAGAAAAAAAAGCATACATACCACTTAATGGAATAATGAAAGATCAAAGGACTTTGCTTCATAAGGATTTCATGTATATTCAAAGAGCTATCCTAACCGTCAATGTCAAATAGAGAAAAATGTGGCTCTTAAAATTATTCTAGTGATACGGCTTTAATTAAAACAACAAAAAAATAGTTTTAAATATTGAAAAGACTCAGTTACTGCTGGTATTGAATTTTGAAATGACAAAAGCACAAGTTGAAAAGGGAAAACTTACTTAATGAGATTGCCCTGTTGGAAACTATGTAACAGATTTTTTGATAAAAAGTCACCATTGCTGGGCATCTTCTAATGAGCCAGAATAATTTTATGAACAAAAGAAATAAAGCATCAATGATAAATGTATTGCTTTCCTGCTTGTGATAGTTTACATCAATAAGATTGATTTAATATCATAAGCATGGAAAATTCCATAGCCCATCAAAATTTGTAAGTTGTGGTATTATCCTTATGTAATACGCAAAGCATAGATTTATTAATTCTGCAGAACTTACATGTCTTAAACTGTTTTGTTTGTTTTTTTTAAGAAAAAGTCTGCTTTTACTTCTAGCTTCATAGTATAAAATTACAAATCGAACCCATTCTTCATAGCCGTGCTAGAAGGTTCTGAGTTCCCTGGGGATTCAACAAATTACACATCTGCAGTTCCTGGAATAGTTTCCACGGCTGTGAGTAACCAGGGAAATGGAGAGCTGAAAACTGTGAGTCTGGTGACTTCTCAAAGCAAGGCAGCCCATCAGTAGGCTCAGGACGTGTTTTTTGAAATTGCACATCTCCCAAGCCAATTGCCAGTATCACAGCTTTTCTCTCTACTTAATTTTGTCTTGATAGAGACACTATCAACCTGGGGATGTCTGCATTTACTTTTATGGGACTAGGATAGCTTTTCAGGGATGGGAAGGAGTCTGTGTGACAGCTCTCAGGCATTCCCACAGCCTCTGCTGTTGCTTGAGGGGGCTCTTCCTCACCATACAGCTGGGTCCCCGAAGTGTCCCATGTTCAGGCTAGACTTCATTCCCTACTTGGAGGTTTGCAAATGCCCCCAGGAAAGATGGGCATGCAGCAGACCACTTCCCATCTGCGGAGCACTTCTTCCCACACCCTCTCTCTACTCGCAGAGGTTCCTGTCAAGTCTGTTACAGTGGCGAGGGCAGACCTCTGCTTCAGGAACCCAAAGTATATAATCCTGTTCCAACTTTGATCAAATATGTTGGCTGCAACCATTCTTTCAAAGTAGCAAGCCAACTGTGCTACAGGTCACTTCTGGGGACAATTTCAGAAGAGTTATTTGTACTCGCACATATGAGAAATAGTGGAAAGAGCGGAGACCTAGGTTGCAGTCACTTTATGATTTACTGCTCATTTAGACTTCAGGCAATTATAGATGGTATAGGAATAAAATGAGGACAATGTTACACTCTCACATGAGGTAACTTCTAAGGAACTGTTTACGACCCAAAGTATCAGATAAATAATAGTTATATACATATCTTTAAATACTACAGGTTAGCTAAAGCAGCTTGATCATGACTACTGGGGAGAAGTAAAGCTACAAAAGCACAATTTGAGAAGATCTGTTTATATAGCAAAGGAAATCAGTCTGTAACTGAGATTTTATTGTTAAGAATAGATCCAAAAGTCCATAGCAGTCGTGATACTTACTTTTAAACTTGCTTTTATCCAAATCTTCCACATGGTCCTCCCCAATTAAAATCTTGGCCGCAATCTCTAGGCTTACTATCTGAGGCGTTGACACCAAAAACAGCATCACAAATTTCTGGCTCATCACTCTTAAAGACTTGTCTTTGCGGCTGTTTACAGAAGCTTTGAAGAAGGGTAAGGATTAGAGAATTAAAATTCATGAAGGGACAAGTGACTTCTAAAGTAACAAGGCTAAAAATACCACCACCTGGTCAGAGAGTTAACAACTGCAGCATTTTAATGTTAAAGACAGCAGTAGTTTTAGAGCAGGGTTCCCTAAGGAACCTTTTCTTTAGACCTGAGCTTTTCAATGCCATCTCTCACCTGCCCGAAATTCCACTCCAGGGAGTTCGACAAAACACATGTCTGGGTGTCCATTTTGGCCAGTGTTTGCTTTGATGATATGATCCTCTATACTGTAACTGTTACTAAAGTCGAACTCTTGTTCATATTCTTTCTTTTTGATCATCATAATCTGCTCGGCATACTTGTTCTCCTCCCCGACGCTTTTCAAAGTCCCAAGGGTTTTGTTGAGATTGTGTCGCCCATGCCACGTGTACCTGTTCTTGGCGAGGCGGCTCACCATGTGTAAACTCTCAAGGACGTTCACAATATCATAAATGCGCCGACGCTCTACATCTACAAAGAAGGAGCAATTATGCATGACTAGGATCGGATTTTATAATGTGTCAAAAAATTGAATCATGTTTTCTTCCATGTCACTGAGATCTGGGTAACTTCCTTATTGCTCAGCAAAGACTGCGAAGATGAGAAAGACATGTGCCTGCTCTCAAAGGGCACACACAGTTAATACAAATTAGAGGCGACATTTATTGAGGGGCTACTATGTGCCATACAGCTTTAGAAAATTTCTACCCTAAACTTGTGGGGTAGGTATTATTATCTATACTTTATTGATGAGGCAATGGAAGTTCAGACTGGCTAAGCAGCGCGCCCCAAGGCACAGAGCCAGGAAGTGGTAAAACCATGTCTTTAATACTCTAAACCCCACACTTCACAACTTGTTTCTTATGTTTCTCTCTCTCTCTCTCTCTCTCACACACACACACACACACACACACACACACGGCTGTCATATGATAGGTACAAGGTACTGAGATTTCTTGCTGTTCCTGGGACCTGCCAGATATGCCCTTGTCTGAAGGCCCTTGTACCGGGCTGTTCCTTCTGCCTGGAACCCCTCTCCTAGATGTCCTCATGGCTCCCCCTCTCGATTCTTTCAAGTCCTTGCTCAGATATCACCTTCTCAATGAGGCCCAACCTCATTTAATTTAAAATTGCAAAGCACTCCTGGTCCCCCTTTACCATAGTCTACATTTCTTTTCCCACAGTATGTATTTTCTTCTAACAAACATTATAATTACTTACTTATTATGTCCTCTGCATATTGTCTACTGCCCCCATTAGAACGTAGGTTCCACGGGAGCAGGGATTTTGTTCTTTTGTTCACTGATTTTATCACAAGCTGTTACAACATTACCGGGCACATAGGATCAACAGATACCTGCTGAATTATAGGGTACATTCTACATAGCTACAATGAAGTGTATGTGAACAGATGAATCTAAATGGCATATTCTTAAACTGTGAAATAATGTTGACCTTGATAAACATGCATTAGAAGGGCAAAACTTTCTTCATGGGGTAATAGCTATATTATTAAAATATCCTGCATATCAGTTCACAGTTTCAGATTATGATACTTCATGATATGTTCATGACTCCAAAGGTATTCCAAATTTGCCACACACCCCTTTTAGGCTATAACTAGATTCGAGTCTATGAAGAAAGGAGTAAAAGGGGGCAAGGGGACACAGTAATTTTGCCAAACACTCAGAAAATGCAGTGGTCCTTAGAATAGTTCTGAGGGGCTCTGCTCCCCCCCAGAGGCTGATCCTTGTTATAAACTATGGAGATACCATTTTGTAGCCTGGCTCTTACAGGAGAGAGCCAAGAGAGAAGTTCAAAGTTGTAGCAGTTATGATCCAAGTCATAAAACGATGCTGCCTTCCTCTAGAGCTTTTGAAATGCAGTCAGAAGCAATCTCCATTGTGATTTTTAGCTTCTGTATTAAGCCCCGAAACTGGAAAATACATGCCTTTATTCTTAAATAGGGCTTTAGAGATTTATAACTCCCTGAGGCCTTATTTGTGTCATTACAAACACTGGCTAGATGAGTGTGGGTTTGAAGGAGTAGGTGCATGAAATCACTTTACCTATGAACCATTTCAGTGAGCTTGCTGCATACTTACTAAGTTCCTCGGCTACTTCATCAAGACAGATGTCATTATTCACGGCAGGATTGGGATAGTTAGGATATCGTGCTAAGAACTTATGGCACAACAACCCTAAGCTTTTCTCTTTTCGACTTGGTTGGGATTTCTCATATTCATCGCCAGATAAGTGTTCCTACAAAGGAAGAAGTAAATAATGTGTTATTCTAAAACAAAGTCTGACAGATTTATTAGGGGCGTCTGTGCTCTATGACTAACACTGACTAACACTATGTGCTTCGCTTCAATAGCTGTGAACTTTTGGGGGGAAAAATGGTGGGGAGTCAGAATAAACTGCTTGGCAGATCTAAAAGGGAAGCTTGAACTGAAAATAAATCAAAGGTTCAGAATTGCGAATGCGATATTTGATGGGGTCCATCCAAACCTTTCTGGGGTGCTGGAGGAGGTTACTAACAGTCTGAGGGTGGAGATGCTTTATATTGCTGGCACTTCTGAGACAGTTACACCCCTCCTCCCCCAAACCTCCTACTCTCCACCCAGTCCTCTGCAAACCTACATGTAAACAATCTTTGGGTTCAGCTAATTCATTTCTGTTGTCAAACAGCCCCCTTTTCTGATCTCTGTAGCGGATCTCTGGGCTCACGGCACTGATGAGCATTTTTAGATTGGCTGTTGGTGTCCACGGTTCTCCCTGGGAGATTTCCTTGGGCTTGGTGGGTGTGGTTAAAGGGCCAAAGTCCGGCTGGATCTCTGCCAATACTGTATTTGCTGCAGTGGATTCTTTCAGAGGTGTTTTCATCAGTCCCCTTTTATGTGGCTCAAAAAAGAGATTTTCCTGGTTTAAAACAAGTATATAATTAAATTCACTGTAAAACACGATTTATCACACAGCTTTTGACTCTAGAAATTATACAATAAATAGAATATTACTAAGGAAAAGAATGCCTAATGAGCCTGCAGAGTTGCTTAAATTAGTAACTATATTCCAATGATCACTTGACACTTGTCTATTCTGAAAGCTAAATTTCCCATTTTTAATTTTGCAGTGAAGCACGGACTTAATTTTTTCACCTCCTGTTCCAAGGATTAAAGAAATTTTAAAACATAATTTTTAAACTTTTTATGTTGAAATAATTTTAGATAAAGAGAAAAGTTGCAAAGGTAGCATAGAGCATTCCCATATACCTTTCACTCAGCTCCCCCTAATAGGAGAGATCATTTTAAGGGATCCCAAACTCCTACGAGTGACTTTTACTCAAGACACTGGAATAAAGCCTCCAGGGCAGAAACCATGTCCCATTCATCTGTGTATCCATCTAGCACAATGGCTGCATGCAGTAGGTGCTCAATAAAACATTACTGATATAGATGAGTCAGAGAGCCAAGGGCAAGGGCTAGCATATGGTCAGTCTTGTTGGCAAAATCCAGTAGGGAGCAAAATCCAGAGTGCCAAAGAGTAGGATTTCTGACCAGAAAAGTCTGCCCTTTGAATATCTATCCCTTCGCTTTATAGATGGAGAAGTAAAATTAGTGATTCAAAGTCACAAAGCTACTTCCTGGTGGGGAGCAGACTGCCACTGAGACATAAAGGGTAAATTAACAGCAGTTCATAAAGAAGGCGAGTGGAGACCACGCTTCTTCTACTTTTGGACTCTGGGGACTTCACACATCCTATTTTAAAGAAAATGCTTGGAATGGCAATAAGTGAAAGAATAGAGAAAGCACTAATTCCTCAGTGACTTCAGAAACAAACATTAATGGGACTATTTTATACGCCTGTGATTCCTTAGGATTTATCGAGTGCTTTTCCATTTGTATTTTCACCACATTCTATAATCCTCTTTATTCTGCAGAAGAGGGCAGCCAGGCTGAGAGAGGTAGCACGGGACTTGAACCCAAATCTCCTCAATCCAGCTATGGTGCTCTTACATGGAAGTCAGTGTGAGGGACCCAAGTGGGGTACCCTCCTGAGTATGTGTACCTGAGAGGTAACCTGGCAGTAGTTGGACACCAATCAAGACACCCCTACTGGTAATTATTTTGTAATTTTACAAAATGTTTTCTTCTCAAACAGAGTGTAGCCCCCATAGTTAAAGAAGCTGGTAATTTGGTAGAAAATTATGTTAAAAAGAAATCCAATCTCAAATCATGTCAAACACACTTTCTGAATTCAAGAAATTTTGTTCAAGAATTCTCAAAAATATCATAATGCAATTAACAAATTTTACAATTCTTAAAAATACCTTTTCTCTGCTTATTTCTTTGAGACTTCCAACCAAACCATTAAAAACTTTAATTCTGGGAAGATTACTTTAACTCTGGGCAACTCTGCCCCTCTTCAAAAATTAGATTTCCCTTCCTTCTAGGTTTTTACAGAGGCTAACTAAAAGGAGATGTGGCATTAATAAGATATGAATATTGAAAAATTATGGATTTAAATCTGGATGATAATGCATTTAAAACTGCAAGGATGAATACTGAAGTTAAAACGGTACCTTCTCGTTCTCCATCCTGTAAATTTCTCATACATTTAGAGTTTCTTTAAAAATGAAAATCTGAAGTTTCTCCCAATATCCTGTTGGTTCAAGGAGTCCAATCAATTCTATTAAAAAGTTTAATATCTTTAAAGAAAAAAGGAAATAGGAAAATTAAAAAAAAAAAAAGGAAATCTGTTGCAAATTCCTTCATGGATAAGTCTACTGAAACAAAGACTAACGAAAATTGACAAACTACATTTACATTTTATTCCCGACCAGAGATAGCCCCACTGGGCGGAAAACTACATCAAACGCCAGTAAATTCTTTCAGCAAACCGATCCGCTGTCACGAGACTTCAAGCAACCCACAGAATTTCCAGTGACAGTCCTCTCACCTTAAGAGAAGGCAGGCCATTCTCAGGACCCCACCGAATGGACTGTAGCAAGTACAAGCACCCACCTGTTCACAGACTGAGCTCGCGAGCCCAGGTTCCGGCTGAACTGACACGACCACAAGTATCTGGATAAAAGTCTGCATCTAGATGCCTGAATTTGTCCTCTGACACACACGTGCATAAGCTCACTAGAGTAGTTTTGGGAAATAGCTTGATAAGAAATTTCCAAATTCAAGAAACTTCCAAATTCACTCCTTAAGGTCCAACCGTACTCTACGCATTTAAAGAACGCCTTATGATTAAGGCTTTTTATAAAGACTTCCCTAAAGATGCAAAGTGCTATGTACTCGTTATTCTGGCGGCCAGTTCACCGCCACGATGTTGGACCTCACCATGGAAGACTACATTTGCTAAGTAAGGCAATCAGGTACAGTCCTCCTGGCGCCACACGCTGCGCACCCCGCGCACTTCCCCCTGGGGCTGGCCAATTGCCCTTCCCCCCAGGCCCAGTCCGAGCGCCGCCCGCCTTGCAGTTCCCCGACAGCATCCTCGGGGTTTCCAGGGCAACGACTGCTGACCAATCAGAGAGCAGGCTGCGGGCCTGCGATTGGTTGGCGGCGCCAGGGGCGGGCCCGGACCTTCCGCCTTCGATTTAAAAATTTGGCGCGGAAAGCCGGGCCGTGGCCGGCGCCGCCCCTTAGCTGCGCGGGGCTTGAGCGCGGGCAAACCCGCGCCCGGAACCGCGGCATCCCCGCCCCTCCCCCTCGCTTGCCCCCTCCCCTCTGCGCGGGAGCTCAGCTCCTCCCTCCACGGCCCCCGGCGGAGCGAGAGGCGGGAAACGGCCGCCGCTGCCGCTGCCCTCCCGAGTCTTTTCCCGGTGCGGGCCTGCCAGGCGCCGCTTCCCTGTGCTTCCCGCTGACCTGTCAGTTCAGCTGACGGTTGGAGCGGGCGGAGGCTGAGGGGGGATTCCTTGGCACTTCTTTCCCGCTCAGGCTCCCGAGCCCGCGAGTCGGGCGGTCAGTCGGTCCTTACGCCGCGCCGAGGTGGGTGCCAGAGGGAAACGCCGGGACCGGGACTGACGGGCCGGTGGGCGGGCAGAGGGAGCGTGACCGTCCAGGAGCAGTCAAACCCCGATTTGAAATTAACCCGCTCCCGGCGCGAGCTGATCCCGCGGGCGGGGCGGGCCGCTCCCCTCCCCCACGCCCGCTCCTCCCGGCCCGGGACCTCGCGCGCCAATCCGAGTCTCCAGACAGGCGCCGGTGGCGAATCACGATGCAGGCGCCGCCCTCCGGTCCCGCCTCTACGACGGTGTTGGGGGAAAAAGTTCAGCAACTTTTTTTTCCTTTCAATTTGCAAACACCCCCCTTCTCCTGGCTCAAAGTTGGGGAATGAAGTGTGGCCCTCCCGGGGCACGCAGGCTGGGAAACACGCACTCTGCGATCCCCTGTCCAGCCCCAGATCCACTCACCTGACCTCCGGACCCCAGCCGGGACCATTGCACCTTCCATCCCTGGCATGCATTATTGTGCTGTCCACCATCTGCCCCGTGCCTTCTAGAAATTGGTGTGTGGGGAATGAGGATTGGCCAAATGGTACCCATGCTCGGTGGGCGCTGGGTCTTGGCCGCGACGTGAGAACTCAGGTGTGTGAGGAGAGAGATTAAGGTTGTGAAAACCCCAAGCTTATTCTCGGCGTCCGCCTTCCCTCTCCAGGTCTTCCACCCGCTTCCCCCTTTCCCCTCCCTGTCGCCTTCCCTCACTTTCCCTCTTTTTCCTGTTTTCAAGCCTTGGACAGTTTCAGCATGGAATATCGTAGAGTGCTAGATTAATAGGATTGGGAGATGCTGGAGTCCAACGCGCTCGTTTTGTTCAACAGGCCGGGAAACCGAGGCCCGGGGCCGCAGCGCTGCCTTGCCTTTTGCTGGATTGTTTGCGCCCTCGCTGACTTGCTCCGCTGTTCACGGCCTCATAGCATTTCCCCTTTTCTGGGGACCTGTATTGGAGTTGCGGGACCGCATATATTGCCCAACCGCACCCAGAGCAGGGCGCCCATCTATGGAATGTTTGGTTTGAGCGCTTCCTCCTTTTTTGTAATCTCGCGTCTCTAAACGACAGCAATCCCAGGGCTACGATCCCCCAGTCCCATCTCATACTTATGTGTCAATGAATCAGCCAGTGCTGACTTGCAGCCCAGGACATTTTTATATTCCCGAACGCGAAGTAAGGGCGGGGACACTGTGATACTGAGGCTGCGATCGCCGTGCTGCCGCGAGCGGCAGTAGGGCCAGGGGTCCCGGTGGCCAGCAGTGGCTCTATCCCCCTCGGTACGTGACCTCAGGACGCTCAGGATGACCACTCCGAACGGTTAGCGCGGTGGTGTCTCTGTCCTCCCCTCGCTACCAGCCAGCGGGGCGCCGGCCACACGGGCTTCAGGCAAGTGTTGTTCAAGAAAGCACTTCCACCTGAAAGCCGGTTCTTGGCATGATGCCGTGCAGAAGCGAGCGGCCGCCTATTGCTCTCAGGTTTAAAATAAAGCCGGGGTCACTGGGCAGGGCCCCACCACCGATGCACTCAACAGCGGTTCTTACTGAGCCCCGCTACACCTTTTCTGGGGCAAGGTGTGGTTATAAACGCATCGACAAAAGGTGGGCAGTTGTGCTTCTGCTTTATGCACTATATGTTGCTTCTCCTCCCTCCCGGTGCTTACAGGAGTTCAACCCTGTCCAACTCCGCCCCACCTACCTTAAGTTTTACAGCCCCGGAGTCCTCTGTAAAAGGGACTCTTCAGAAGCAGCTGGTCTGTTCAGAGGTGGTGACTGATGCGTTCACGTCTATGGTCTGCAGAGCCAGTCATGCCGCAGGTGTCTGAGTGCCAGATACTTGTAGGGCAAATAACGTAAGGAGCAGCCATCTCTGGTGACACTGAACTGATGGCATCTCATTTAATACTCAGCACAGTGTTAACCATGGGTTATGATTCAGAAAGAGAAACAGAGCATTTTAAAGTAACAAACCCAAGGTCTCAGGGTAAGTGGCGGCTCTGGGATTTGAAGCTAAGTCTGTTTATGCCTAAGGGCTTTTTACTGAAAGCCATTTTCTCCACTGTGCTGGTGCTGGTCCTTAATTCCTTTGCAGGATAGTGATGTCCATTTTATAGAGAAGAAAACTGAGGCATAAAAAAGCTGTAAATGATGGCTAAGTTAGCTATAGAGTCAGAATCATAATCCAGGTCTACCTGCTCCCAGTTCACGTATCTCATTCCACTGTCTCTGAAAGTTCGTATGGAAACACTGTTATTGACATCTTAGATCAGCCCTTAACCATCTAACCCCTCTCCCAACACAGCAAAATACAGAAAAACTGGGATGTGTAATTCTTGTTTTAATAGCAACTGTCAGATCTTACTGAAGCATGTGAAATTATAATCCAACTCACTATGATGAAAAGTGGCTCTATTGAGAGTGAAATGATATAGTTTTGAAGTTTTAACCCTTTCAGGTAAAAGTAATGAAAAAAGCAAGCAAGCTGAAACAATTCTACTCAACATTTTGTAGTGTGTCGATTTGAAATGCAGCATGAGTGTAAAAGAAAGATATAAATCTATTGAAAACTTGTATGTTTACTGCCCAGCCAAGAAAGAAGGATGAAGGGACAGGTTGAAAATCTTTCTTCTTATTTTCCCATCAAACATGTTTTTTCGGTTATTTGTTATATAGTCCAAGGGAATATCTGTGCATTTGTTTCTGGTCTTCTGTTCATCATGCTGTGTAATCTGTGTCTCATTGAGTTAGACCCCTTTTCGACACTGTTGCAGGGCTGAGGTGTTATGTAACATGCAGCACTAAACAATGAAAAAAGGTGTTAGAGGTAAAGGGGAAGATGGGCATCAACTGAGGTGTCTAGATTCAATGGTAACTTTCAGATTTCGGAATCATGTCCATTTTCATCATCATCAGAGCCTTACACATGGGATGTGAAACGATCCTGCTGAAAGGGCGGCTGAGGAGCTAAGGAATGAGTTGCTCTAGCTAGTGGGTTCCTAGATCTTTCCTTCTTGCTCTCTTGCCACCCCCGCCTCCCAAGGGCATCTATCTATCACCAGCTCTACTTCCTGACCCACTGGGGCAATGCAGGGCTGTGCTTTTTCTACAGCACGTGTGGGCACAGCCGCCACAAAACAGCTGGTTAGAGCTTTAAATTACACAAAAGCCCCACGCGCTGGGTTAGCTCGCAGCTGCTCACACCTGTATCTCAGCCCAGCCTTCCCCGGTCCTTTTAGCCAGCTGGTTACTCTGCCCCAAAATGAATCGTGCTGGGTCCAATCTGGGCTGGGTTTAAAGAAGATGAATACAAGGGATGCAGGAGGTGGGAGTGCCTGGGAGCTGGCTCGTGCTGTCTGTAGAGCTAGGCTTGGTCAGAGCCTGCCGATGGCTGCAGTCGGACTGTGTGTAAGGTCCCCCTAACTCCTGTGACCAACTTCCTGTTGGGAACTCCACTCAACTGATGAGTGCTGGATGGGTATTTGTAACCCTGGACTCAGCTGCAGCAACAACAGCTGCTACCATTTATTGAGTAATTACTGTATCTGAATTTTTAAAATGCTTTGGGGATCATGGAACACTAAATACTGAGGACCCTTTTGTAGAATTGGAGTCTGAGTGAGTGCTGTCCTCCGACTTACTGTATCATCTGATCTTAAAATTGTCGGAGAGCTGAGGATTAGGCAGATTTAGCATTTACCAGTGAATTGAAAGAACCCCTTTTTCCAGGCTCCGGAACATTAAAAAAGTGTATATACAGGGAATGGGGGCAGGAATTTACTCCGTGAAGAAGGCCCCATCAGGGCTGGAATCCCATAACCTTTCTTATCAGCAATTGCTGCCCTTTGCTTAAAGTCTGGTGGTAAAGCAGTAACTGCTGACTCTCTTCAGGCAGGGTCCTCACATCCTGTCCTGATCATAACTCTGGATGTGCATCTCTGTTACAGACAACCCCCTACACCCCTGTGAGCTCCTGGACGGCAGGGAGAGGGACTTCCTTATCTCTCTTGCTCCTCCAGTGCCCAACTGAAGTGCCTGACCCAGAGCAGAGGCTTGATAAATGTTACTTGATTGAGTAACAGTCAATCAATCGTGGGTGCCATCTCACCAAGCCCAAAAGATATCTTGTCTTTTAACCTCTATCTTCAGGGCCAAGTTCAATGCCTGGTACTTACTTGGTGTTCAGTAATGTTAGAAAAAATGATCTCATAATTACCATCCCTTTAAAAATGTTTTTGCTTTGGCCAAGTACTCTTTCTACCCCCTCTTCCCTACCCAGGACTTGTGTTTAATCTGTTCATTCCTTGTAACATAGTATCCTGAATGCCTGCTCTGCTCCCAAGCCCTGAATTAGGTGTGCAGTGGGTACAGGTGAGTGAAAGAGGCAAAGTTCTTGCCCTTTTGGAATTGACCATCAAGCAGTAGAACAGTGTCTGGCACAAAGTGTTCACTGCTATTATTAGTCTTACTGTCTTCTTCCTTTTTTCCTATGAATGTGAGACTTTTCTGACACTCCCTTTAGCAAAAGTCTTTTTTCTATGTCCTACCTCCGTAGTACTTCTTTTTGAGTTTTCTGTAGCAACCTAACTTTGGTTCTTTCCTTCTCTCAGCCCAAGTGTGTGGCTCATCTACTCTGAGCCTGGGGGCAGTCCTGGGCACCAGCCACAGGACGTGGTGGCTGCCCTTGGGTCACAGCGATCAAGTCAGCCTTTCACTCCCCACCCTTCTCTCTTTCTCTTTTCCAGGGACATGGACTTCATCTGGACAAGTTGTCGGCTCTTCCGAGTCTTTCAAACTGCTGCTTCAAAGTCACTGGAGGCAGCCCGTTTTCTCCTGGAGTGGTCACTGCCGTCAGCTTAAGTGGGTTAGTTAAACCATGGATGGCTGTTGGTTGGACTTGGGAGCCGGGAAGACAGAACAGGCTCCTGATCAGCCAAGTCAGGCTGGGAGGCACCCCCACAGGGTTATAGGCAGTCACCAAGCCCTCTAACAACACACTTCTTCCTCAAACACGTTCCTTCCTACTCCTCGGCACTTGTGAATTCCCCTTGAGGTGGTGGTTTTCAGGAGCTGGTTTGACCTAACATTCCTCACGATACCCAGGTCTGTTATGGTAGAGTATAACTAGTATAACTGCTCGCTGTACTGCTTTACCATCTAGCACAGAGATTGACTAGGACGTACATATTTCATTTTGTTACATTCATAGGATCTTCCAAAAGAAGTAGATAGCTCTCCTCTGAGCTTTAATTGCAAATGCTCACTAAAAGCTCACAGTGTTTTTCAGTATGGAAATTGGTTGGAGTAACTGTGTTTGAATCTGCCCACAAAATGGATACTTCTACATGTGCTTTTTAAATAGTGCTAAGGTTTGTTGCAAATTCAGTCTTTGAAGTAAAAGTCTACACTTGTTTTCAAGTTATTTTGAGTAATGTGAAATGATATTTTGTATTAAAAAAGGCAAAGTTATTTATCAAAATTTTTAGATGCTGCTTACCTTGGCGTCATTGTTAGAATAATGTCATATCTGTGTCATATCTTAGATGGCTGCTTCTTAGAGAAACTCGGGGTTTAGAGATGGAGAGATATCTTCTAGTCAGTTATCTTCCTTGATAGAGGATAAGATGTAGATAAAAATTAGGACTGGGTATGAAATAGACCTTGGTCGAAAGTTTGCCTCATCATTACAGCTGTGTGATATTAAGCAAATTGTTTAACCTCTCTGAGCCTCATCTTTTTCTTCCTCACTAAAATGGGGATGTCTATCTTGAAGGGGTTTGTTGTGAGGATTAGATGAGATAAAGGAAGTAAAGCACAATGTTAGCACTTATGGTAAGTACTGAGTAATAGTTATTATATATCATAATCCAGACAAATCAATATTCATTTTTGTTTTTATTTTTCCTGGCTCTAGTCATTCTGGGGAAAGAGATTCCCAGTAGCCAGATCGTTGGCCAGGAAGTTGTTTCTCTTGACCAACTGAGTCTGCACCTTCGTCCCTTTGTCCTACCACCCCCACCGTAGGTATGGCTGTGCTCCGCAGTGGGGGAAGACGTCCAGTGTCTTTGGAAGGTTTACCACTAGAGGCCAGCTTTTTCTTTTTCTCCTTTTTAGGACTTAATTTATAGAAATGCTTGAGAAAGATGCATTGAAGAGGAGAAATACTCTAAGATAGCATACTCTTATCTCTTAGGCGAATTAGTAAGTGCATCATCATTTAAGGTTTCCTGTCTAGCTTATTGGCTCTGTTGGTACACATTGCCTCTCCTGCTCTTTGTTCTTCCATCTCTCTGCTCCCAGCACACTTCTTAGTTGTGCTAAGAACAGGCCTGGGCATGGAATTGGAATCAATTAATACTTGCCAATTGGCTTAGAATCCAAGGACTCTGGCTGTAGCCCTGGCTGTGTCACCTGTGAGCTCTGCGACCTAGGGAAAGCCACTTACCTCTCTGAGCCTCCATTTCTTACCCTGTGAAAAGGGGCTGCCAATGTTTGTGACATAAAGACATCATTGATGGTGTGGGATCAACCGAGGCAACGTATGTAAAGAAAAAGAGGTTGAAAACATTAATTGCTATTTGATTATAAGGAAATTGTCTTATTAATAGGATCAGATCTCTTCTAACTTACTGATTTCCGCAGTAGAAACTGTCATGTGCTGTGTGATCTTAAGACAAGCCATTTAGCTCTTCTGAGCTTCAGCTGTCTCCCCTGTGCTATGGGAGAGCAGACTTGATTACTCAAACTTCTCAGCATTGTATAATTTTATGCTGAGGCTGAGCTTCCCTTGGAAACTGGAAAAAGCACAGGCTTTGAAGTTTGACAGATGGGTCAATCCCTGCTGTCTTTTTGTCTTTCTGGACCCATAAAGGATTGTCTCAGAGGGTGCTGGGTATTTTTGAAAACTAACGGCAGTTTGGCTGAAGGGTAATTTTGCCTGCCACAAGACATTAGCTGTGAGCAGAACTCTGTATTGAGGGCTGATGGGTCAGGTCAAGATTTAGCTCTGTGATTTCCAAACTCTAGTGGCCCATGTGATAGAACCAGGTTGCTTTTGCATGTTGAATTTCTGTTGCCAAAATCACATTGCTTCAAAAGCTGCAATGGTTTATTGGTCCCCCTGCTGTTGGTTCTGCTGCTCTCAAGGTGTGGCTCAGGCATTTCAGACAGACCTGCCCCCCCTGGCCCCTAGCCCAGCGGTGTGCAGCTGTGTCAATAGGCTTTTGAAGCTCACGCACCAGCCAACTGGTCAGCAGCCCCTGGGATCATCTCCACAACCTGTGTCACAGGAAATCAGGAAAGGTATGTGGAAGCTGGCATTGCCTGAGAGGCGAGAGAAGGAAAATAATGAGGTCATTGATGAAAATACGGGAGAAATTGACCCAAATTCATTGTCCAATTCCACCAGTAGGATCGGGGATTGTTCCTCATTGCTCTCTCTCCTTCTGGCTCCAAATTGATACAGCGAGTTGGTTTGCTTTGCTCTGACCCAAATATGTGTCAACCAGTGCTTCTGTGGGGCATAGTCACTGTCTGTCGGTGATACTGGTGGTTCCGCAAAATCTGGAAAGAGCTTGTGAATCGTCAAAACTTGAATTAACCACGTTCAGGAGAATTCGAGTACAGAGTATTACTTATTTATTTATTTATTTTTGTATTCTCTATTTGGGGCCATTGGCAATCTTTTTTTTCAGCGTTTCCTGAGAGTTCCCTATGAGGTTGGCATTTTGCAGGAGCTTAACATCATTACCACGTTCTCTCCTTCAGTCTTCACCACATCCCTAAAAGTATATTATTTGTATTCTTGTTTCGCCAATGAGGAAAACTCTGGGAGGTTAAAACTGACCGAAGGTAACACAGCTAGCCAATTGCACAGCAGGGACCCCTCACTGTGTGACTCTGAAGCCCTTGTTCAGAACGTTTACTCTGTGCTGCCTCTTACTGGTAGAGCTTTTTTCGGCTAATGTGCTGGGGAACTAGGAATCCGAATCTTGGGTTGACTAGCAAGCCTCTGCACATTCTTTTCGTCACTGAGTCCTGTCAGTTTGTCCTTCCCATGTCCCTTGCATTTCTTTTCATTCTTACCCTGTTACTGCACGTTTGGACGATTGCAGTCGCCTCCCAGCTCACACTGGCAAGTCTTCCATTCTTTCTGCTCCTCCTGCCAGATTCATCTTCCTTCAACACTGTTTTGTCCTAAATGGTTTCATTTAAAATGTCCCAGGGACTCTCTGTGGCTCACAGGATAAAGTCAATCCTCGAGGGCTGACCCTCCACGCTCCCACCCAGCAGCCGTGGTTGACCCCAAAGCTGCTTTCCAGCCTTACCTATCACTTCCGGCAATAACTTGATGTTGCCTTGGATTTTCTGAGTTCAGCATCCTTGCCCATAAGGTATCCTCTGCCTAGAATGTTACACATCTTTCTACTCAGCTTCCCCTCTGTCAAAAATCTGATCCTGGCTTAGCTGAAGGGGCCTGTCTTCAGTGAAGCTTTCTCTAGTTGCTTTGCAGGAATGGTGCCCCCGTGAGCATTTTGTAACACTCAAACAGTACATCTCACATAGCACATCTCACTGCAGTTATTTGTGTATTTCCTCCCTAATCCTAATGTGAGGATGGAACATGTGCGTGCTTGCGATTTGCACATACCCTGTTTCCCTGAAAATAAGACCTACCCGGAAAATAAGCCCTAGCATGATTTTTCAGGATGACATCCCCTGAAACATAAGCCCTAATGCGTCTTTTGGAGCAAAAATTAATAAGTCCTGGTCTTATTTTTGGGGAAACATGGTAGTAGGTCCTTACTTGGTTGAATGAATGAACTAAGGAACAGGGAAAACCAGATAGCAAGCAATAAGTCACTTATTGAGTGTTTACTCTGTGCTGGACAGCGTTCTTTGTGCTTTTGTCGGTAATGATTCCTTCAATCCTTGCAACTACTCCAAGAGATACGTGATATTATTGTCCCCATGACAGAGATGAGGAAACCAGGGCACATCAAGCTGAACTAACTTGTCAAAGAATTAGCGATGGATCCAGGGTTCAAATCCAAGCAGCCCTCCTCCAGAACCTAGGTTCTCACTGTGGCTACCTCTCCAGGACTTTTTTTACCTTTCTATGGAAGCCCTGCAGGCTATAGGAGTGCTCACGTAAGAGCTGCTTCCTGGGCTCATAGATTTATCATTTGCGGCAGGTTTAGGAGAGTCTGAGAATGATTAGGGTCCAGCATTGCCTCTCTCAGCCAGAACACGAAGACTTGCCCACCGTGGCAATGTGCATTGGGGAAATTGGTGAGTGCTGGGGCTCCCCGAGTGACAGGCGCTGTAGAAACATGAAGCATGTTTTCCATGTCTTATGAAACGTGGTAACTTCATTGCACAGTCGTCAGGCTATGGGCCTGGAAAGCCTACAACACTCCACTTCAGGCGTGCGGTGATTACTGGCTAATAATCCTCACTGGCCTAGTGCACAAACCCTAGGTTGTCGCTCCCATCTCATAATTTATATTTTTCCTTACCTTTGCAACTCAATATGTGTACCAGAGTGACTGCAAACCCATATTTATCTAATTTAGCAAACATTTGAATGTGCTATAATTAGATTCACATGTTGTGTGATCAACGTCCTTTGCTAATTGCATAATCCTTTGCATTTAAAGGATTAAATTGCATTTAATCGTCAGATGGCATCTTTTTTTCTTTTTCCCCCACGTGGTTTACTGCTGGTTGTGAGCTGCCTGTGGAATCTCAGGCTGAGGCACCTGCAGTCACAGAGCTAAAGACAACGTAGAGCTGGAGGAACTGTCTTCCTTATTTACAGGTGAAGGAATGAAGGCCCAGGAAAGTGAAGGGACTCACCTATCCAAACGGCTCATTATTAAAAGTTCCTGAAAATGTGAAAGGATGAATACATCTGTGAATAGTATCTCTCAAACCATCCCAGGGTAGAAATTCCATAAATAATTCAAGCTGGCCTTGACAATTAGCACGGAGCTTGAGTCGACTCAAGATTAGGCTGGCCTTAAAAGAAATCAGGTTACGGGCAAGGAAGCATCTTAGGATATTCCAAAGTTGTAACCCTTAGCTATTGTGTACCAGCTCTGGGCTGCTTACTGCCGGCAGATGTTTCATTATAAGGAAGACTGGCCTACACCTTTCCTTCCTTCTGCGTCTTTTCATAACATTTTTTATTCCTCCATAAACCTAGATTAGAAGAAAGTGGAAGGTTCACCCAGGAACTAGGGATTAGCATAGAAAGAATCAGAATATTAAGAGCTGAATGGGAACTCAAATACCTTCCGGTCTACTCAGCTTGTTTTATAATGAGACCCAGAGGGCCACATCTAAAGCCACAAAGTTGGTTGGTTGCAGATCTGGGACTCGAGTCTGTGGGTCTTTACTTGCAGCCCAGGTTTTCCTCACTCCAGTGCTCTGCTAATGAGGAGACCCAGAGGATAAGGCGGCCTTGACTCCTCGCACTCCCTCCTTCCCTCGGCACCTTTACAGAGTGCCTGGGAGAACTGCACCAGGGGTGTAGGGACACAGTGCCCCAGACCTTGATCTTGGCTCAGACGAAAGGGCTAGGGAAGGGGATCCACCCACATGAAGAAGTCACCTGCTCCCCATGGTGGAGATTTTGGATTCAAAGGATTTAAGAGAAGGCAGTGGGTCCTGACACAGAACTGGCACATAGTAGGAACTCTCCTGATATTTGCAGAATTAATGTGCTCATTGGCAAGGGCATGAGAGTGGAGTGATGAGGTTAGAAAGATAAAAGCAGGCTAGCTGTTGCCACCTGCAGTTTCTTTGCTTAGAAGACAGAGGGAATGTACCTGTCACGGTGGGCTTCATCTCTTCATCTGCCCACGAAGAAAGACCTGGTCATTAATGTGGAAGCAGTGAGAATCATCGAGACTGGAAAATACAGTCCAGTAGTGTGCTCAGAAAGAAGAGGACAGTGAATGCTGGCCTGTGCCATAGCTCCGGAACCGGGAAACCTTCCCACTGCGGCAGACAGCAGAAGGAATGCCCTGCCCTCTGAGCCCACGTAGCCAGGGCACACCTCTGCAATGGCACTTGCCACCGTCTGTCAGATATGCTCTCTGTATGTCCTGGCTCCTAACACAGTGTCCAGGGAATAGGAGGAACTCCGTAAATATATATTGAAGGAATGAACGGATAGCTTGTACTCGTACACTCTTGAAATGTGCGGCTGTCATCAAGTCAGTAGGCAGAGAACATACAGAATGGCCAAGGTAGAATTAAAATATTTTAATAGCCTATATAGATGGACCAAAGCAATAAGATTAAATTTACCTAGTACAGATGTAACTCAAAGTCTATATTTCGTTTTAAGAAAGCAATTGCCCAAAGAGTGGGTGATACTTGAAGGGGTGCAGTCCATATTTTAAAAAGCCAGTAGAGGGTAGGTCTCAGTGGGCTATTAGCTCAGTGTGAAATAAAATTGTGATGTAGCTGCTAAAACGGGGTTGGATTCCATAAGTAGAAGGTGCATCAAGATCAATGCAGGTGACACTCCCTATAGTTTTTGAGCTCTCAGGTTACAACTGGGGCATGATGTTTATTTGGGGTTCTATTAATAGCCAGCCTTAACTTGGGTTGAGTGCTTTAGTTTACAGAGTATTTTCCCAGGCATCATCTTGTTACACTGTCCTAATAAGATGGCTTATATACTCTCAAGGGCAAGCCGACTTCCTCAAGTTCACCTAGCTGGCGAGTGTCAGAACCCAGCGTTCTGACCCCTCATCCAGACTCTTTCTGCTCTATCATGCTGCCTTTATGCGGACCAGAGCCCCTGCTGTGCAGCATCTAAAAGCAAGGCCAGCGGAATGCTTATCAAGTGCTGTCAACAGTGGACACGCTCAGATGGGCGCCTCGCCATCAGGCAGCCCGACAGTGATGCCGCAGGAACCCCTTTTCCTAACTCAGGAGGGCTTTGACGGGCCAGCTCGTACCCATAAGCACAGTGACCGGGCCTGTTTCAGAACCGACTACAGGAAATGATCAAACATCACTTCACCTCTGAGTGAGCCCCGGAAAGGACAAATCTCCATTCTCAGCATCTCAGATCCCGTGGAAAGGATTTGTGAGCTGGGTTGAGGAAGAGGAAAGGGAAAAATGCTGACACCCGTCAGGTGCCTGTGCAGTGTCTGGCTCAAGACATTTCATGTGTAGTTGAGTTTCCTGTTCTGAACACAGTCCGTCTCTGCGGCCTCACCGCTCAGCCAGGTCACCGTTTGACTCTACCCCCTGGCATGGGGCTCTTACAACAACCTCACATCCATCTGGTCTCCCCAGTGGTTATCCAATCCGCTTTTCCGAAAAAAGCCTATGAAGGAAGAAAAAAAACACTACGTGATGCCACTCATCTATGGAATCAAAAAAGTCAAATACGTAGAAGCAGAGTGTCGAACAGTGGTTACCAGGGGTGGGGAGCTGGGGGAAATGGGGAGACGTTGGTCAAAGGGTACAAAGTCGCAATTATGTAGAATGAATGAGTCTATCTAGAGATCTAATATACAGCACGATAGCTATTCTTAATAACACTGTATAGAATACTGGAAATAATGCTAAGAGAGTAGAATTTAGGTGTTTTCATCACAGAAAGGTAACTAACTATGTGAGGAGATATGTTTATTAGCTTGACCAGTAATCATTTCATTACGTATATGTATGTCAAATCATCATTTTAGTGAAAAACAGAACAAAAACAAAAAAGATAAGTAGGGCAGAGATTATTCCCTCACTTCACAATGACATACAAGAATGCCCTTCCATCCTGTTGTCAGTTTGTCCTTCTGTCCCTGTGTATCTATCCATCCATCCACCCATCCATCCTTTTATTAATTCAGCAACTTTTTATTAAACTGCTTCTATGTGCTAGGATCTGTGTAATGCACTAGGAAACAAAAATGTCTGGCAAGATATTGGGACATATAAACTCATCTAATAAAAGGAGGTATCACTTTTGAGACTTAAAAGGAGGAAGACTGTTCTTTTAGATGGGGTGGCAGGATGTCATTGCAGACCATCACCAGTAGGTGGCGCTCTGGGTCCCAGGAGGCTCCAGAGTTCTTTTCAACCTTCCATGCCAAGCTTTCATTTTATATTCATTACTGTATTTAAAATGAAATTCTAAGTCATATCATTGAAAGGCTGTATTCAATTTGATTTTAATTCTATTTATTTGCCCTTAATTGTTCCATGCTCTTCTAAAAATGCTCAAATTAAATCTAGTTTTGTTGGGGCCTTCTGGGTAAGTGAAAGACATGTCCAGGAAATTCAGACTCCTAAATATATTAGCATCTGAGCTGCCTGATACTAGGCTCCAGAGTCCTTTCTTAGGAAACGCTCGTGAGAAGTTAGTGCTATTGGGAAAAGATCTGGAAGGGTACACGCTGGGATGTTAGTTGGGAATCCCCCAGTGGTGGGAATACAGATGGTTTTTATTTTGTTCTTTATGCTTATCTGCACTTTATTCAGTTTTTACAGTGAGCATGTATTAATTTTCTTGTTTGTTTTTAGCTTTTCAGTGAAGTATAACCTACAAATGGAAAAGCATGCAAATTTTAAGCAAGCAGATTGGATTTATATATTTGTACATGGATAACCTTTACCCAGATTAAGAGATACATTATCAAAACCCCCCAAATTCCCTTGTGTCCCTTCCTAGAACCCTCCCTGCTCACCCCCACGGCCCCCCAGGAGCAATTGTTCTATCACCATAGATTACTGTTGCCTATTCTTGTACTTCATATACTCGTAAAGGAATCATACAGAATATCTTCTTTTGTATTTGGACCCTTGTTCAACATTATTGTTTTAAGTTGATGTGTATAAATACATAAAAACTCACCAATCTGTTCCGTTGTTGTGTGTAGCAGAAGTCTGTTCTTTTCATTGGTGTATAGTATTCTATTGTGTGAATATATTACAGGTATACATTTTTATAATCAGAAAAATATTTACTAAAATGATTAAATATAGACATGGAAACCTCTTCCTTGCTCAGGCCAAGGAGGCATTTAAACTGCAACATAATCCTCAGAGTACATGGATTAAGACAGCTCTGCAGGTCTTCGCTTAGGCACAGAGGCACAGGGCCTTTGAAAGGGGAGGAGGAGTTAGCTGATTGTTGGACAGCTAGTTCTGGCTCTCCCACTGGTTGTGTGCCCTTGGGGCGTCAGTTAAATCACTTGTTCTCACTGAGCCTCAGTTTTCTCATCTGTGAAATGTGTAGAGTTAGCAGATTGAGAGGAAAAAAAGAAAGCCAGAACATCCAGTTAAATTTGAATTGCAGATAACAATGTGACAGAAACAAGTCAGAGATAAGTGAGAGGGTCAGGAGATCAGTCAGAGTGAGAGAAGGGGCTTGACTTCACAGCCATCCCGGAACCATCGGTTCAGCACAAACTTGAGAAGGGCTTGGTCCTTGCGGGAACTTTCTCCCTGAGGACAGAGCCCTGAGTCTGTGAGGGGAGGGAAGCCTATGCCTGGCTTTGTGAAGCTACCTGTCCCCCAGTCCAAGTGGGTGGGAGAGCTTTAACTTTTGCTACTGTTTTCAGCCTGAAACACACAGTGGAACTAAGGAAGACCCCACTCTGAGACTCAGATGAATCTTTTTCACCTGTAATAGGACAAGTTCAAAGGGCGCTTGTGAAATCATGTCTCGATTTGTGTCACACGTCCCCTTCAACGTTTGTGAGCATTTTAGATTCTTTTTTTTCACAGATCAGGCATTTCATTAGGTTTCTCATAATAAATTTAAAACACCAGTTTGTGAAGTTAAACCCCATTTGTGAGAGCAAACACAGAGCGGAGGTAGCCCTGGAGCTGAGGAACAGCTTTGGTTTTTGGCAGAATTTGTGAGTCCATGACTTTCTGATCAATTTTGTGCTGCTCTGTAATTTCGTATTTCTCTGTGTCAAAGATCTCAACCTCCTGGTGTCTGGGCTGACGCAACTTCTTCTTCTTGAAGAAAGCACCAGGGAGATGTTTGGGGATTTGCACACCACTGATATTTTAGTGGAGGTGACGGTGACAAATTTCTGGTGTGTTCTACACAGAGGAACGCTTGAGGGACAGGTCCAGTCACAGGTCGCTAGCCACTGCTCAGCTGCTGCAGGAAAACCACCTTCTCGTCTCTATGGCGCCCCGTGAGGATGATCAGAACGGTCCCGGGAGTGATGGTGGCCTCAGGTTCTCTTACTTGTTGACGTGCTGACTGAAGGGCTTCTTGCCGTGGCTCAACAGCTTTCGAGGCACATCTTCAGTAAGAGAGTATCTAGGTATCTTGCGACGTTTAACCACTTGGGTGCCACCATTCCTGTCACCACCAACTGGTTTTGTGACAGTAGCAAGAACCTTCCTTTTCTTTTCAATCCTGGCTGTAGCTGCTGAATTCTTCCTCTTATACGTGGCCTTTCGGGAATACCCGGCGATTCCTCTGACCAGGACAGGGTTTCGGCTGCAGTGGGGCTTCCCCTTCTTACGCATTTGGCCCTGAGGTTATCACCCTTCTTAACCTGCCACCGGCACCAGCTGTCTTGGCTTCAGGTTTCTTCTCCTTATCGGCTGGCTTCTCAGCTTTTTCACCCGCCACCTTGCAAACGGGAAAGAGCTTAGATTCTTAATAGATGCAGTTGATCCTTGTTTTTTTTTTGTGGATTCTGTATTGACAAATTCACCAACTTGCTAAAATGTATTTGTAACCCCCAAGTCAATATGCACTGGACTTTCATGGTCATTCGCTGACATGTGCAGAGTGGAAAGATTTGAGTCGCCCGTCATGCATGTTCCCGGCTGAGGTGGCACGAGGAGATGCTCTGCTTTCTTATTTCAGTTGCACTGTAAACAAGTGTCCTTTCGAGGGGCACTTAGGGCCTTTTTTCTTCTTTTTTTGCATTGTTCTGCTTTTCGTGTGTGTGTGTGATTTTACTGTTTAAAATGTCCCCCAGGCATTGTACTGACTGAGTAGTGCTTCTAAGCATTCGAAGGCTGCGATACGCCTCACAGAGAAAATAATGTGTGTTGGATAAGCTTCGTTCAGGCCGGAGTTATAGTACTTTTGACCTTGAGTTCAATGTTAACGAATCAACAATACACAGCATTTAAATAAGGTGTCTTTAAACAGAAACACACCTAAAACACAGGCTGTATCGATTGGTTGACAAAAATTCTGTGACCAGAGGCTCATAGGAACCTAGGCCTGCATTTCTCCTCGGAGCAGTGGTTCAGTATTTGCTAATGTGCTGTTTGCGGTGACTTTATAAAACGTTAACGACTGGGAATGACAAGAATCGGCTGTACGCGGCCGAACTGTTTTCCCGAGAAGTACAATCAATGCCTACTGTTGCAGGGAGGGTGTAAGAATGCCCGTCTTACTGCACGTCTGCCAGCGTGAGATAGCATCATTTAAAAAAGTCTTTTCTAATTTGATAGGTGAAAAGAGTATCTAATTCTAATTTGTGTTTTCTGATTCTTGGCGAGGTTGAAGGTGTCTCTTAGTTGTTAATGCCCCTTCATTTGTTAATGTCCCTTAGTTCGTTAATGATTGTTCATCACGTTTCAGGACACATTTCCTTGAGTCTTTTCTGTGAGGAAGAAAGGATGCAAGTGCTTCCAGGTTCTCCTGATTGCAGGAAGCCAGGGCTGCCTGTGGCAGAATCACGGGATGTTCTGCAGGGCAGGGAAACCACAGTGGAGTCCCTGGCATGCGTGAGCACTGCGCCAGGCTTCCCTGGGGGGACACAGCCAGCTCTGTGTGATATCAGGGCTTCGACTCATAGTGGTTAGAGCAGAGCTTGCCAGTCAGACTGCCTCGCTTGGTAGAGAAATATCTCCAACCTCCTGATGGGTGATCTTGAGTCGGTTTCTTACTCTGTGCCTCAGTTCTCTCATCTATAATAATGGAGACAATGGTAATACTACTGTGCCCCGCAGAGTCAATGTGCAGATAAAATGAGTTAGTGCCGGGAAATCACTTAGAACAAGGCCCAGCACACTGTGATGGCTCCATATGTGTTGGCCGTTGTTACTAAGTACCAAGAGCCACGGACAAGAGATATGATCCTTGTCCCGGAGAAACCTGTTGGGGAGACAACATGTTCACCCAGGAAATAATCAGAGCTTTTCCCATGTTGGTGGGTGTGGTTTCGTAGGAAGAGCACTGGATGTGGAGGCAGGAATTCTAGTTCTGCTTTCCATTTGCCGATTTCCTGGGCTTCAATCACTTCACCCCTTGGAACCGCAGTGCTCTTGTTAAAAATATAGACAAATGCCTAACTTTGCCAATGCAGCCTCACGTCTCCTGTTTCATCTTCACAGCAGTCATGGGACATCAGTTTTAATGTTCCCGTTTTACTGATGAGGAAACTGCAGCTTAGAGGCTGAGGTGACTAGTAGCCAGTGAGAGGAAGAATTTTTGACTCCTGCCCAGTACTCCTTCCTACCTCGTCACCATCGTCTCTGGTGTGAGGTTTGGTTTGGTTTGGAGGGCTGTCCAGCCCCTGCCAGCTACAGGTCAGTGACCATTTAAAAGTGAGAGGTGTGGGTCAGGGGACCGAATTTGCTTAGTAGGCGCATCTTCATGGTTGGTTAAATCTACAAATTCATCTTGACGCTGTTCCTTGATGCCTTACCTCTTCAGAATGTCACCTCTCCCTTAGTTTCCCCAGAATAAGTGACATTCAGCTGCTATCTATCTCTGCACTGGCTATTTTTCTGGCTGGAGGCTCTTTTGCCTGCCTTTGTGAACAGAATCAATGCATGCTTTCCTCTTCCTCCGCTTTGCTCCTTTCTGGCGTCTTTCCTGAAGCCTCAGTAAAGGAGTCTTCCTCAGGAGTTGCTTTGAACAATTAGGCCAGTCCCATCTTCCATTTGCAGCCACCTGGGCGACCCAATTGCTGAACGTGCCACCTTTACTAGCTGCGCTTTCCTTGGAGAATTAAGTTCCCTCCTTATCCTCCCCCCTCTGATCCTGTGCAAATCAAGCTTCCAGTGTCTAAAACGTTCTCATGACATAACCCGAACCCTTGGGCAAGGTTATACATCACTTTGCTGTTTGACACTTGCAGACCGAATGCCCTGGTTACCTTTCTGGCTCAGTAATACGTGATAAGCGTGGTATTAAGGTGTAGACTTTCTGCTTTCCCTCCAAGACATGGCTGTTTGGTTGTCCCAAGGCTCCCTGTCCTAAGTGCGTAGAATCTGAAATGAACTTTATTTGCTCATGCCGTTACCTTCCGAATGGCAGCTCTAGGACAATGGCCTCCTTAGCTCTATAGCTGTCACGTTAGCTCCTCCCAGGGACTTGGCTTATCAGGGGAGGCAGGGTTATGTGCGGTATCAACAGTCATTCTTTTGCTCTGTTTTTCTCACTGTCTAGTTAATGCTCTTGCCCCATGGCCGGTGTCAGTTTTCTCTGCCTACCAATTTCTGGGCAAATTTAGTGCCAAACTTGAGTCTGTGTGAGGGTGGGTGGGGTGAGTGACCTGAACTCTTCTAAAAAGGCCACTTTGAAAGCCTCAGCTACATTACATCCCCCACCAGGGTCTGGTCGGGTAGCTCCCTCTGCAAATGTCCCGCCTGCTGGTGGAAAGTCTGAGCAGCTGCCGGTTCCTGAGCCAGCCCACAGGGTCCTCCTCTACCATCAGTGGAAACTGCCTTCTCTATCCTTTTGAACTTCGTTCCTCTTCGTGACCATTTTGAAGGTGCTGTGCTCTTTGACGGGAATCCCTCCTTCTGATCATTCATGTAGCAAATATGTGCCATTCATTGTTCTAGGTGCTGGGGATATAGCAGTGAACGAGCCGTGTGTGTGCGCGTGCATGTGTGTGCACATTTGTATAGAAATAAACACATCTGCTAGTAAATAAGAATCAGAACGCGGTAAATGTCATGCAGCTGGAAACTTTTGCTTGTCTTTCAAATTCCAGACCAGGGGCCACCTCATCTACGAAGACTTCCCTGGACCACACGGCTGCTTCAATCCTTTGTTCTTGTGCTGTTCCATAGGTAAGTCTTGACATTGGCTCTTGACATGCTACTTTGTAACATACCGTGTTTCCCCCGGGAATAAAACCGTGTTTCCCCGACAGTCGGCTCTAATGCGTCTTTTGGAGCAAAAATTAATACAAGAACCGGTGTTATATTATATTATATTATGTTATATTATATTATATTATGTTATATTATATTATATTATATTATATTATGTTATATTAAGACCCAGTCTTATAGTAAAATAAGGCCTGGTCTTATATTAATTTTTGCTCCAAAAGACACATTAGAGCTGATTGTCCGGCTAGCTCTTATTTTCGGGGAAACATTCGGTATTTTTCTACAGGCTTATTTCTCACCTGTGAGCTTCTTCAGATCAAAGACGAAGTCTGACCTTCGTTTTTCCAGCATTAGGGAGAGGGTCTGGAACAGTAGGAGTTTAGTAAATGTTTGGTGAATGACCGAGTGAATGAATGAAGCAGTATGTGCTTGCTCCCTTTATAGCCAAAGCTGAATGCCATCTATCAAATTAATTCTGACTTGCAAACATACTGGAAAAGCACAGTATGATGAATGTCATTTGCTCAGCCAAACCCCATTACAAAAGGCCAGGCAACCCCAAATGTAACAGACTCCAAACCCAGAGGAGGGCAAATAACCCTTCTGCTTAGAACCCAAACTGAACCCAAGTACCCGCCATCGATTAGAATTTCCACCTGAAATAAAGTTGTCTTCTCCCCCCACCCCAAACCAAGCCAAATTTCACTTGGTTAACTAGTTACAATGGGAATCAACCCTGTATTTCATTCTAGAACAAAATAAGGAGTTTGAAAATATTTCCAACACTGTTTAAGCCAAAACTTCATTTCCTCTTGTCCTCCTGAGAGTCTGGTTACCTTACAGGTTAAATGATGCCTCATTGACATACTGCTGTAGCTGCAGAGGTGGGTGAGACTGTGTCCGCATTTTCAGAGGGTAACCCTGAAAGCAACCGCCCTTGCACCTGACACTATGTTTGGTGTCACCAGGTGAGGGTGGTTAACGCCTTGTCATCTAAAACTCCCACATCCACAGGGAGCTTTGTGGCCACCAGGACACATTCAGAGCCACCGTCTCATTCTGTCCCAGCAATGACCCTTTGAGCTGGGCCAGCCCAGGATACTATCCCTATTTTAAAGATAAAGAAATGGAGGCCAAAAGAAGATCAATGATCTGCCCAAGTTTACTCATCCAGTTGTCCACGTGGTAGAGACGGGATTCAAACTTAAGTTTTTTTGGTGTTCCAAGTCAATTTCTCTTACATCTGTGACTCAACTGTGTCCTCTGAACGATGGCCAGCTGGGCTCCTCGAGTAGCCAGCCTGCTGCTTCCTGGCATTGGCAGAATTTGGTTCCCCAACTCCATCTACCCCAAGTGAATCTGTGCTCCAAGTTAGAGAAAACTGTTCGATGGGGGCTGTTTTGTCCGATGTCATCAATTCCTCCTGCTTCCTCCCTTCCACTGCCAATGCAAGAAAACCCTGGATAAAACCCTTTGTATAAAAGCCTGGTACAGGGGCTTTTGGGAGGGGTGGGGGAAACTCTACTCTGCAAAGAGCTGCAGCAGCAAAAGCATGACTAACGCCCATTATCCTGAGAATTCCTATCTGGCAGGGGCCCAGGCAGCGATGCCAGCACCCACCCTCGCCCACCCCTGCACCTGCAGTTGCTGCTGGCATTCCCTGAAGGGCCCTGGGGACAAAGGAGAATTGTCCATTACTCTGGCAGGAGGTTGGACACCCCTCCAGTGGGTTGTCTTTGGAGAAAGCAGACTGCAAAGGCTGGGGTGGCGCTGCCCCTGAGTGGGTGCTGCACGCACAGGGGAAGAGGCAGGTGAGTCATCAAAGCCCCAGGCTGGTGGCAGCTGAATTCCCCGGAAGCCCTCACAGTGCACATGGCTGAGTGGCACTCCTGTGGGCAGGAAAGGAGGGCCAGAGAGGGGGAAGGCGGTCTGGCCCCCAGCTCCTCCCTGGGAAACCTGTAGGTCCTTGGAAGTGACAGAAAGTCACAGTGTCATGGGTCTGGAAAGGCCTTTTAGGTGTCCCCTCCCAGTGTCCCTGAGTGTCCCCTAGTAGTCTGAGAGGTGATCTCGGGAGTCACATAGAGAAATATTGAGTTTTAAACTTAATAGTCATGCATTTTAATGTGTCTCTTTTATTTATGGCAAGTCACATACAACTTTTCGATTGATGGCCATGATATAAAGTTTTTAAAAAGTTGACATAAATAAGTTAATTGGTTTAAAGAAAACTACTAAGAGAAGTAACATATTCTAATAGTAAGAGCATGGACTCTGAAGCCAGCCTGCCCGCTTGACACTCCCAGCCAGCTCCACCCTCACTAGCTGTGGGACGGTGGGCAAGTGCTTCGCTGTGATGTAGGTTCCTCGTCTGTAAAAACAGCAGCCGCTTAACAGGGGTGTTTAGACGGTTAAATGAGCGAATACATATGAAGCACTTAGCACACTTCCCAGCTTGTACTAAGCATATTGTAACTTAAATAAAATTAAGTGACTTGGAGGGGGGCGGGTGTATAGGGCCAAGGTCATGGGGATAGTTCAGGACTCTGAAGGTTGGAAGAAGTCTTGGCTTCTGCAGCCCTTCCTGTTACACATGGGGAACCCAGAGGCTCAGAGAGCAGGACGGACATGTCCAAAGTTATAAGCTTGCTGTCTGCTGCCAGGCCGCAGGGGTGGCCACCTCTATGGAGAAAGGCGGAGTGTACCATGGGCCAACATAGTCTTCAAAGGAGGTGACATGGACTTTTCCCCAGAGGAGCCCTAGTCAACCCTGACCCCTCCGACTGATGCAGCCCCCCAGAGCACCCTGAATGCGGATAAACTGACCACAGCTGAAAACCAGAACTACTCGGGTAAGCTCCCCACAGGCCAGGCCAGGCCTGTCTAGTTCACTGATGGCGCCCCAGGGCCTTGCAAAGAGCCTGGCCCAGAGAATCCTCTAGAGGAATGTTTGGTGTCTGACTGACTGAATGAATAAACAAACGAGTGATTCTCCACCATCCCCATTGCATGGACCAGCTGAGCAGCAAGGGGTGTGATCGAGGGTGTGTATGTGAGTCTGTCAGTCTGTGGATGAGGCTGTTGAGCTAGGGGTGGGTAGGAAGGCTGTCCGGTGGGGCTGGAGGATACAGGAGGAAGACGAGGCTGGAAGGAATTCTCGGAAGATAGGCTACCTCTTTCGTGACTATGCGGTTGGTCAAGCCAGGCCTCAGCTCAAGCCTCCCCTTGCTTTTCATTCATCAGAAAATTTCTTATAAGTTTTCTGAGTACTCAGAATAAATCCAGTCCTCACAATTGTCTTCTAGGTGCCACACGAACCAGCGGCCCACTATCCTCTCTCCTGTCACTCTGCTGTCCCTCCAGGGCTGACTATAGCTTTTTTTTTTCCCCCTTTCTAAAATGTTCCAGCATGCTTGGGCCTCAGGGCCTTTGTCCTTGCTGTTCCCTCTGCCTGGAATGCCTTTACCCCAGGCTTTGTGCAGTCCATCTCAAATGTCACACTCTTACCCCCTTGTCCTGCTTTCTTTGTCTTCATGACACTGATCGTTCTTGGTATTCTGTATGTAGTTCTGTCTCCAGGGAGTGTTGCCTGTTTGTTCATTGTTGTCTGCTCAGTACCTTGCACAATGACTGGTGGATGTTTGGTACAGATTGAATATATTTGTTGAATGAATTAGCTCATCTTGAAGCTTTTACCGCTCTGCAGCTTCTGGGTGTGCGGCCTTCTGGGTGTGCCACCCTCAAGGGGCCCTGGTCCTGGCCTAGCTCGCTGGTGACAGCAAGGCCCGGACTTGTACCTCATTAAGCTCACTGGCTCCCTAGGAGAGAGGAGGCCTAGTTTGGCAAGAGGCAGCCCCAGATCCAGGAACTTCTGCCCAAACCGAGGTGTCCCAGTCTGGGAAGTAGATTCCAGCGGGGCAGGGGCAGTCCAGGGAGCACCCTCTGGTAGACCCCTAGGCCAGAGCTGGTAAGGGTGGGGAGCTGGGAAAGGTCAGGATTGAGAAAGCTGTGGTCAGGGTCAGAAAGGTGGGGCTCAGAGAGTGGGTACGGGGATTGGGGGTGGCCAGGAGGGGAAGCGGCTGTGAAGAGCCAACTAGAAGGGAACCTGGGTAGCTGGCATATCTGCAATGATAATGGGATGACACTCATGTGGCTTCTTGTAGGTTTGGTAACTTAGAGCTTCCCCGCTGGCTCTAAGTTACCCCTGAAGGGTCCATTTCCTGGCAAGAACAATGACAACAACAATGTTGAAATATGTAAAGTACCTTCATATCTAGTATTATAACAACCACGTATAGTACATTCACTCAGTCAGTCTGCAAACACTTATTGATCCCTTACCAAGAACCAGGAATTGTAGTTGTTGGCTTAGTTATGTACAGAAAATCTCTACGTTTATAGGGGTTACACTCCTTCAACTAAATCAATTATTTACTAAAATGCATCAGTCATTTATCATCAGTACTAAGAACAGTGCTTGTCACATAGTAGATGCTCAATATTTTTGAATCATGTATTACTATATCGGTTAATCAGTTTCACCATTTAATAAACAAGGAAAAAGCTCAGAAAAACAAGATTTGGAAGTCTGCCCCTCGATGGTTCACTCTTGAGGCTTTGGTCTAAAGCAAAGTTCTAAGACTTGGGGGTTTTGCAGACTGGGAAATTTCTAAACTAAAAATGCCAAAAAACATTAGAGGAAAGCGGTCAAAAGTTGCCAGATTTTTATTTTTCCAAGTAAGGAGATGGAGAAAGATGTCACCAATGATCGTTATTTCACAAAGGGGCATTTTTGACACTCCCACTGGGTGAAGGGTGATCCCAGAATTTTTAAAAAGTTGGGGTACGTGTTGACTCTGTGGGAAAGCAACTACATGATTATATTTCTCCTTTTGCTGAAGACTGACTGGGGAAATCTTCAGTGATCAACATTGAAGGGACCGGCAGGGCCTCAGATGGGCGTTTGGGAGTCTCTGGCTTGGAAGAACCAGGGTTTTAAGTTCTTGCCTCTCCTGATCTCTTTAGTTCCTCTCCCCACTTCTCCTTTCTCACCTCTTTCGTACAGATACACAGAGACACGTTTCAAAGCGCCGAAGAGAAGCGTGCCATGTATCAGAATTGGATCTCAGATGGACCAGAAAGGCGATTTCTCTTATCGCAAGTAGCAAATCCCTACTTCTGAAAAGAAAAGGAGGAGGGGGTGGGGTGGGGGAATGTAGCATCTTTCCCATCTCCCCACCGACCCTCTTTATTATACTCTTAGTATTTGGTTATGATTCCTAGTCATCACATGTAATAACCCTCCCAGTTATTAAATTATACAGACATGCATTCTCTCTGCCAAACAGAATAATTATTTACTAAAAGAAATTAACATATAGAAAAGCCTCAGTTCTATGAAGGCTGAAACTTAGTATAATGAGTTTATTAGTCTTAAAAGAAGCGCAGACAGGCTTTTTTTTGGTGTGGGGGGGAGTGAAATAAATATACTGATTACAGTGAAGCCCATCGTGCTGGCATTGTGCCATTTGTTATTTCTTTAATAAACACAGCTCGAGTTGTTTATCTGTTTTCAGTGTAATTTATCAAGGCTCCCCTTCGCAATTAACAGCCATGGTAGGGGTGGGTGGGGGTGGAAATGGAAAGAACATGTTCTTACCAGCCTCCTCCTCCAGGTCCCCAAAGTTGCCCATTTGGGGCCTTTATGATTTGACAAGCCTGCCAGTCAGCAGGCCTGGTGTTGACAATATACTTGTCACTCAGAGAGGCATCTCCAGGACATCAGCCTTAGCAGGGAGGGGAGCCAGTCAGGGGGAAACAATTACACACATTTAAACTCTCTGGAGCCGCTGCCACAACCTGGCAGAAGGATAACGGTCTGCCTTCCACCCCTTTCTCTAGGGGCAACAGGCCCTCTTGCCATATGTCTTCCGGAGGAATCCCCAAGTTATTTAAGCATCTTTGAAATGGTCTCATGGACACGTGATTGGGAGACAGGATTTATCGGTAATGATGCCTGAAAATTCTTTATTTTTCATGGTACCCACTAAGCCACTCAATCTCCCACATTTATTTTAGCTGGTGATTTAGGGACTGTGTCAAACGTTCACCAAAGGACATTCGGATCATTCATTCACGCGACAAGCTTGTATATACATTGCAGTACTGGGAGCTCGCGGTAAACTTTGTTCATTCATTAAAAATATATATATTGAACATCTACTGTGTGTCAGGCACTGGGACAGGGAGCTGAACAAGGCCGATGAGGTTCGTGCTGTCGTGGAACTGGCCTTCGGGATGGGTGGGGGAAGGGATGTGGCAGCCATGCCCTGGCCGTCGCAGCCTGTGTAATTCCCACCTCCTGAGTGTGGGCTGGACCTAGTGACTCCCTTCTAAGACACAGAATACAGCCAAAGTGGTGGGATGTCACTTACAATTTGGTTACAAAAGAGTGTGATTTCCTTCTTGCTAGCTCTCTCCCTTGCCCTCTTGCTCACTCTGATGAAGTGAGCCTCCAGTCTTGGAGAAGCGCTATGGAGAGACCTACACAGCAGAACTGAAGGCGCGTCTAACAGTTACCAAGAAACTGAGGTCTCGGTCTCAGCTGCGAGGAACTGAATCCTGCCAACAACCCCTGAGTGAGCCAGGAAGCCGATCCTCCCAGCTGCGCCTGGAGGGGACTGCAGCCTGTGAGACTCAAAGCAAGAGGACCCAGCTAGCTGCCCCTGGATTCCTGACCCGCAGAAACCGTGAGATAATAAATGTTTTTAAGCTCCTAAGTTTTGGGACAATTTGTGAGTGATAATAATATGGGGAGGCACTTATAATAAACTAACAAGTGAAGAAGGAAAACACCAGCTGGGCATCAGGCAGTGTTGCGCACTACTGAGGGGCGGCATGTGAAGAGAGTCAGGGTGGCTGGTGAGAACTGGTGGCACCGAGCTGAAAGGTCCTTTGGTCCAGTGCCTTAGGTGAAGCTTCAGTGTGCTCTGTATGTCCGTCCCTTCCATGGGGCATCCAGCCTTTGGGTCAAACACCCCCAGTGATGGGAAATTCACGACTCCCCACTTCATCTGTTGTGATACTGCTTTTTTGCCTTTACAATTTGACTTCTTTTCAAACTCCTCTTCCTCTACCCTCTGGGTCTCTCTCCATCGTCTCTTCTTGCTCCTGTAGCCTTGGTGTCCCCGTAGCTTCAGTTAGAGATTCTGCAACCCTGGGGTCACTTGATTTCCCCCGAGAGCACCATACCAGACCCCTCACTCACATGGCAAGGCCTCCTGTGCACCTCCCGGCCAAACAAACCCAGCTCCTGGGCACTCCACCCCTTCCCCAGTGACTCCTTCCCCACTCCCTCTTCCACCAGCCTCAATTATCACGTCTGCAGGCGACTCCCAGGAGGATGGCTCCTGTCTAGCCAGCTATCCACTGGACATTTTCCTCTGACGATTCTTTCCGTCTCGCGAGCTCAGCGTGGCTTCCTTCCTGTCCTACAGCAGCTGTCCACTGAGCACTCGCCCTGTTACCAGGCCCTTCCGGTCAGCATCCCCTCTCCTCCGTTGCCTGATGGGTCACAGCCTCCTTTGCCTTTCAGTGTCCCAGGCTCTACACTCAGGGATGTCCTGGACTTGCTTTTTCCTCCGCCTTCCATGCCAAATCTATCATCTAGTCTGCCATGTTTTTCTTCCCAGGACTTCTTTTATCTGTCCCTTCCTTCTGCAAATATTTATTGAGCACCTACCACGTTGACTTTCTAGTTGACCCATTTGTTCCAGCTTAGTTGAACTGAGGGGGGCAGTTTTCAGCAAACAGCTTGACGATTGCTTTGATAATTGGTAGCAGTAAATGGAAAGGATTGTCTGGGCACACTTTCATCCACCCCAGGAAACATGGTCCTGAGAGATTCTGGGCCAGAGCCTTATCGCTACGTCTGACTGACCAACAGACCACGGAGTGTTATCTCAGGAAAGGCCAGGACTGGGGAAGCCACCCCCAGGCGCTGCCTCTACGTTCTTCAGATACTGTGAGTCCCCTCATCCCAGCCCATCTTCTTCCCACTCCCTGTCGCTGATCCACTGCAAGGACGGCATCGTCCCAGGTAACCTGGCGGTTGGGAATGCGGGTATCCTGGCTTCTGCGTAGGGAGCTGAGACGAGCAGACATGGAGAGGTCTGTATCCAGAGAGCTACCTGTGGGGCCTCAGGACTCCAGGGCAGGAGGAGGGAGGGGTCAGTGGAGCACGACCTGGTGCAACTGCAGGCTGCAGGGTGGATGTGTGCACGCCACACAGGCCATGTAAGGTAACACGGTATCGGGAGCTCATCTAGAATAGGCAGAGTTTAGGGATCCTAGTGCTTTCACCCCTAGCTTGTTGGTGTCCGTGCGCTAATGATTTAATTTCTCTGAGTGGCACGTATTTTCTCATCTTAAATGGTTGGTACCAGTGATACCAACCGCCCAGGATTGTCGGAGGTTTACATGAGATAATGGGAGGACGTGCCAGGCATGCAAGGTCAATAAATGGTAGGTACTTCTTATCATTGTGGTTAGGATGGTGTTGAGGTGGGGGTCAGATAGAAAGACCCAGAAGATGGGAAGGAGACAGTGCTCAGAGAGTGTTTCAATTCAAGCTGGGGAAACCTCGCTCCTTCTACAAATGCAAAGAGCGGGCACAGGGATGAAAGTGGGACAAAGCTCAGGTCAGAAGTGAGTGGGGGGAGGTCAGAGATGTGGGGAGGCCCTCAGTAGTTGCCAGGAATTTTTCTGAATTCTCAGCAGCTGCCTTGACTGGCTGTCTACCGGGAGGTTGGACAGAGTGGACAGGAAGTGGGGCATCTAAATTGGGGTGTCTAAATTGCTCTTCCCCTGGTGTGGGCAGGATTGTTTCCAGGGCAAAATAGAAGCTCCAGGTGACTGTCGAGTATCCCGTGGACCAGGGGACTGGAGGTCTATGGGGACAGGGAGCCAGGCAGGCCCATGCAGGCCTGGCCTGCGGAAGGGGTGCCTCCAGAGATCGCCCTGTGAAGGCGATCGCATCTGGAAGCCCTGACTCTCCTTCCCTTCTGTCCAGACTGTTCAAGGCTGTGCTTATCTCACCTCTTTCAGGATGCTTGTCTAATGGCTCTAACCCTGTGGATGACCCCTATGCTTACAGCAATTTCCCTCTGTTCCCACAGTACTGGGCTAGCCGTAGTATTTGTTCCTCAAAGCATCGATGTGAGATAGATGTTATTCCCATTTTACAGAGAGGAAAAGCGAGGCTCAGCCACAGTAAGTAACTCTACCAGCATCCCTCCTCTGGGAAATTGCAGGGCTGGAGTTTAAAAACAGGGCAGCTTGGCTCTAAAAACCCAAGATGTCGCAGTCACTATAACTGAGTAACAAATTTCTCCAAAATGTAGTGGCATAAGACAGTCATATTTTGGGCTTACGTATAAATTCAGAGAGTCCACCACAAGGAAGGCTCGTTTCTGCTCCACCGGGTCTGGAGCCTCAGTTGAAAGGCTCAAACCCTGAAGGCTGCACTCATCGGAGCGGAGGCGTCTTCACTCGCACGTCTGCTGACTGAGGCTGGCTCGAGGCTGGGGCTCAGCTCCTCTCCCCATGGGCCTCGCCGTGAACCCTCTCTGCGGGGACCAGCTGGGGCTTCCTCACAGCATGGCGACACGGCCTCCCCCAGCCCACGAGTGAGGGTCCAGAAAAGAGAGCGAGAAGCAGGCAGAAGTCACCTGGGCTGTTATGACCCGGCCTTGGCAGATGGGCAGTGTCAGGTTGCTGTATCCCTACCGTCACCATCATCGTAAAGGCCGCTCCTTCCCTGAGGAAGGAAAAATAGGCTTCACTTTTTGATGAAGGATTAGCAGGGTTGCAAAAGGAAATGTATGAGCAAAACGAACTATTACCGCGTCTAGCTGCTTTTGGAAAATACAATCTGTCGCATGAAGGAAACTGAAACAACATCCAAGAGACGGTGAGTCCACACGGGCCAATCTGATCCTAATCTTTGTAACACTCACAGACTCAGCCCATGGAGACACACATAGCGTTTGTTGGATTAAAGGAATAAACACAGAATATCCACGTCAAGCAGTTTTGGGGGTTTTGTTACCATTCTTCCACCGTTCCTATTTACTGCTTTCTTTTTACCTCTGCAGCTGAAATGTTCCATTTCATGGTTGTTTTGCTTCCGGGTTTATTTCTTCGATTTGGAGCGTCCACAGGATGGTATTTCATTATAACACCTATTTCATGTCTTACAAGAGTCCCTGGAGGAAAAACTCTTGAAAGCCCCACAGGCATGTATGTCTTCAAACTTCCATCAGAAACTTCAGCTCTTAGGACGACACCACCTTTTGCTTTGCTCAGCCGTGCTCAGCCCCTGGGTGTTGAGCACGTGCTAAGCCTTGGACTTTCTGTGGACTGTGCATGGAGGTAACGCGACCCTGAAACCATAGTCCTGAGGCTTGTCATGGGATTAGGGCTTGAATCATAAAGGAATATTATGGGTAAGACCTGAGTAGCGAGCTTTGCCCATTGTCTGCTTTTTGCTTGCCTTGCTTTCCTTTCCTTTCCTTCCTTTTCTTTTTGTGCAATTCAGGTTTTATTTATAGCTTAGTACTCCCCAAACCGATCCCAAATTCTGTGAAAAATCACAACTTTGTTTCTATCTTACGGGACAGTGAGCTGCTAGTGAGAGCTGCTGTGGAAGGAACTTTGACCTGGTAGCCTACCTAGCTCAGTGGTAAGGGGCTGGCACTGAGTATTAAGAGACCTGGGTTAAGACCTGCACTTCCCTTCTCAGCCTCACTTCACTTTCCTTATCTGTAAAATGGGGAGAGAGCACCACCTTCTTCCCCACCAAGGGCTGTTGTAAAGGTTGAAGGAGACCCTGGAGAGGAGAGGGTTTTGCAAACTATAAAACGGTTGCATAAATGTCTAAGGTTACTCTTTGGAGTCAGAGCTTCTATCTGCACACTGCTGTGGAAGATAGCAATAAGTCATGCGATAGTGGCTATAAGTGATGGACATCAGATCTGCCTTTCCCTCCCAGGAGGGAATGGGTGGTTTCTTTTTGTGTGTGTAGGGAGGTATGGGGGCAGGAAAAGGGATGGCTGGTTCCTGAGCAGAACGTAGGGCACTGCCTGAGGAGGATTTGAGGGAAGCAGGGCGCTGCAGCCCTCCAGCAGCACTGGGTTTGTGTGAGCAGGTAGCCTCTGAGGGCTGGGGAGAGGGAGCAGGCAGGCTAGCAGCCCGATCCTGCCTTAAAGCCCACAGGGAGCTGACAGCCTCCCCAGAGGAGGAGTAAAGGGACGGTAAAGGGCAGGCAAACAGTCCCCTGTTCGTCCTCCCCGAAGAAGACAAAAACAAGCAGATAGGGTTCAGCAAACAACCCCCACACTCCATCACTGGTGACCCCAGTTAACAGCAGCGGGATTTTTTCTTTCATAGGAGCTATTGCCTATTAACCGGGGAGGCACAGCCCTGGTGGCTTCTGCAGAAATTAGCAGGGAACCAGGCTGACAACTGGGACCCGGAATGCTACATCCTCTGTGTTTACAGAGCCTCTGGGCTGGCTTTAAATCATTCAAGGGTCACATCCAGAGAGCTATGAGGTTGAGAAGAGTTAGGAAATCTATGGTTCTCTTTATAGGAAGTAAAATAAAATTTCAACAGTTTTAAATCACAAAGAGTATGCTCATTATGAAGAAAATTTTAAATATAGGTGGTCAAAAGAAAACACATATTTTTTAAAAAAACCCACCTTAACCATACTTCCAGAAAATTTTCTCTGTACATATGTATAGACACAGGTAGAAACTATTCAGAACAAAATAAATATGGTTTACACTTTACAAACTGGTAACTGGCTTCCTACACTCCCACCTCCATGCTCTCATCAATGAACTACGGTTTGACATCCACTCCACAGAGTATGCATTTTATGGGTGTATCATCATTTATTTTACCAATTCTTGTTTTAGGACATTTCAATAGTTTTCTCTTTTCTATTAGAATCAACGGCATGATGAACACACCTACAGCTAAATGTCTTCATACATCTCCTATTATTTCTTTAGTATGTGTTCCTGGAAAATATAATACATTTAGTTAAAGCAGTTATTTAAAAACAGCTTTGAAAAAGCTGAAAAAACTGTCTCCCAAAAGCGTATAATTTATATAATTTATGTAACAGCAGCAGTACTTGGGGGAATGTTAATAAATCGTCATCAATACTTTGTGTTTTCAAGGTGACAAATTCTGTAAAGGTTTTATGGACATCATCTGAAGCTCCCTGCTGATCTCATGAGAGAGTATGAATATCCTCATTTTACAGATGAGAAAACTGAAGACCAAAGAGACGGAAGAACCTGCTCGAGGTTACGCAGCAGGAAATGGCAGAGCTGGGATTCAAGCCCAGCTCTGACTGACTCCAAAGCCCCTGCTCATATTCGTATGCTACCCGGCTTCCCACTTGCACATTCATAGAAACTGCTGCCTAAAGAAGCATCTGATTTTTTTTTCCTTCTGACTACCAAGCTAAATGTTCCTGCACCCTTTGGCTGCTGTTTTCATGAGCTGAACAGGCTCTGGATGGCTAAGAACAGTTTTTGATTAATTAGATTTTTGTTGCCAATGAATTAATTTGGCCCCCCCCACCCCCAGCCCTCCCTCTTTGCTCTAAAAGCACACAAGAAAATGATTTTAGCAGCGGGGATAATTACAGAAAATGTGGTGTTAACTCAAACGGAATGCAAATATTTTAGATTTTGTATTGTTCTCCAGGACCACCAACGTGGAAAGAAAAGAGTGAAGTGAGCCTCAGCAGACATCGGCAGAGAGCATGACACCAAGCTGGGAACCTCCAGTCACTTTTCCCTCCCACAATCTCAAAGAGGAACAATCTCGAGATTTGAACCTGGATTTTAGCGGGAGGGATGGCGACCATTGGAGTCACTGGGTAGGCTCACGCAGATAAGAAAGCCCAGCAAAGTGGCAGGTGAAGTCAAGGCCTTCCTTTCTCTGGCACCTGCCTTGCCTGGTCGTCATGGTTTCTCTCTGATGCACGCACATGTACAGCCACATCACACGTTCACACCTGTGGGCTTGGAGGGCTGCAGCAGTGGCTTGTTGAAAGGGAGGGAACAGAGTGGCTGTGCAGGGGGCAAATCTCACACGAGGGGTCCAGGTTGGAATGGAGAGGATGGAGGACTCCATTTTACTTCCCCTTGCCTGGATTTGTCTTACATTTTCTAGATTTATTCCTTCATTTTGCTTGAATACCTCCTAGTAGCTTCCTAGGAAAGGATTCACGGAGATCAGTGATCTCCATGTTTGCAAGTCTCAGTATTCCTTTATTCTGCTCTCATATTCTGATAGATAGTTCTCAGTTCTAGGCTGAGAACTAGAATCCCGAAGGCGTTTTTGCTACCACATTGCTACTCAAAGTGTGGTCCATGGACCAGTGTCAACATGGAAACTATTTGTCATTTATCTGTGAGGAAACCGAGAGTAAGCGTTTCCCAACTTTTATACCAAGTTGACTATGTCGTTTTATGTCTATTGAAGCTGATAATAAAATCGGGGGGAAGCTTTTACTTTGTATGGCTTTTTTGAATTTTATTTTTCCTAGTAATTCTTTTGTACTCTATTTGATAGAAGTAGCAGTCCGTAATAGATTGAAAACCAAGTAAAGTTCTTCCCCACATACTTTGAGAAGCACTGGTCTAGAATACTGGGTTCTTAAGAAGTCCTTTCTCAGTCTGATCTTGGTATTTTGTAAGTAGCCTGAAACTTTCTCCCTGAAGCTTGTAGGGTTTTCTCTTTATCTCTATGGTTTGGAATTTCACTAGGAGAAGTCTTAGGGAGGGTCTCTTGTCATTCAATGTGCTGGGTCCACAATGGTTCCTTCAATCTAGAGACTTATTGATTCATTCATACGAATTTCTTCCTTCTCTTTTTTCTCTGTTGTCTTTTTCTGGAATTCTTGTTAGGTGGATATTGGGCCTCCTGCTTCATAGGTTGAATCTTTTATTTTGTCCCTATGTTTTCAGTCCCTTTTTCTTTTTTTTCACTTCTTGTAAAACTTTTCAACTTGATCTTACAACTGTGTCATTTATTTATGTAGCCTATCATTTATCATTTGTATATACTATACTTTTTAATTTCAAAAGCTCTGATTATTTCTTTTTCATAATAGTCATTTTTTTTGTATGCAATTATCAGTTTTTTTGAGGAAACTAACTAGATGTACTTTTTTTTTTTTGCTAAATATTTGCTACCTGCATTATGTTGTTATTGAACAGAAAGTTTGTTAAACACTAAACACTGAGAATTGCAGTGGAGAAATATTGGCTATTTTATGATGAATGGTGCCATCCAGGAGAGTGGGAAACTAATGCTCAAAAGCCTGAACTCCACGATGGCGTGTAGGTTACAGATTATATAGGGCGAAATCACAGGACACTGTGGGTTAGGGATTTGGGGTCCAGCTGGGGGCTCATTGGTGGAGGGTGAGGTAAGGGTAATAAATCATTTCTTCAGGTCTTGAGGACAGTTCGGAGGTCTGTTCTGGTGTCTCTCTGTGTGGTTTCATGGGAATAAGCCAGGGATCGTGCCATCTTAGGGCTCCGGAGCTGAAACATAACTTAGGTCAAGATGTTATCTTTATCCTACCAGAGGTCAGGACTGTGACCATTAGTCAGGTCACAGCTACTGTCTTCTGCTGCCTCGGGGTTGCTGATTATCTGGGGGAAAGGCTAGGTCTCTGAGATACATACATACATATATATATACATATATATACACACACGTATGTACATATATGTATGTATACATATATGTATATATGTATGTGTATATATATATGGAGAGAGAGAGATGATTTTTAGAGCTAGGGATTAACGCTAAATTTAGAGAGAGAGAGAGAGAGAGAGAGAGAGAGAGAGAGAGAGAGAGGGATGATTTCTAGAGCTAGGGATTAAAGCTAAATTTAATTAAAGTCATAAGGACCGTCAGTTGCAATATCTGTTTCCGTAAGTTTCCTTTTTCCTGCTGATTGAGTTTAGCCTCTCTTTACATTGATGATTCTTCTCACATATCTTGGTTATCCATTTCTATCTAATAATAAGACATTAAAAAGCTGATGGATAGCTCTGTGTCTGCGTATGCATATGGGGGTTGTCAAGGGAAGACTTCACTTGTAGGTGACTGGACTGGATGGGAGGCTGGCACCGGGGGAAATCCCAGTATCAGTATGTGACAGTCTTTTCTTTGGGACTATTCAGATTTTCCAAAGAAGAATTTCCTTATCTCCTCCTTGGGGAAGGGTGGTGATACGGGAAGGTGGTGTGCATGTCCATCTGCTGGTGTTCTGCATACCTGGTGGGACAGAAGGACTAAGGGTTCCAGCGTTCAGATACAGATGGTCTGCAGCTCTGCACTGCCCTTGCCCTTCTCCATGGCTGTTTGGATCAAGTATTGAGCTTCTCCAAGGCTCTATAGGGCAAACTGGCCATCTTTCTGCCTTAGCCTCCTCTGCAAACATTTTATTTCATGCCTTTCTCTGACCTGCTACAGCATTCATCACTCTTCCAATAACATTTTCTCTTCCAAAAATGTACTGAAATCTCTCATCTGCTGTTGTCCCCTTTCCTGTTCTCTTTGCCTGGGATGGGAAGGAGATAAATCTCTATGATCAATTGACTTTTTTTCTTTTTTCTTTTTCCTAAGTGGGGGGTACCGCTCACAGTGGCCCATGCGGGGATCGAACTGGCAACCTTGGTGTTATTAGCACCATGCTCTAACCAACTGAGCTAACCGGTCACCCCACGATTGACTATTTTAAACTGAAAGTCTACATCCTGTACTTTTAGTTAATTTGTGCAAGATGGAACATTTATTCAGATTCAACTTATTTTCGTTAGCTTCTACCCATTTTGGACTGCATTGTGTGCTGCGTAGTTTCGTGGTCATGCCTTCCATGTCTCCATCCAACTCACTGATAAGAATGTTGAACACGATGGGGTCAAGTAGAAAGCCCAGTGGCATATTCTTCTGCTGATGGAGACAGACACTGTCTGCCTTGTTCATTGCCATCGGCCCGGCATGAAAACTTACTTGTATAATAAACATTCGTTGAATATAAACATCATATCAAAGAAAAATGACGGTGAGCCTGTGGAAGTGGTTCCTAGCAACCCATGCTGGCCACAGTGCTCACCACGTCCCTCTTGCTCATGAAATGTTATTATTTAACATTTTTTATTATTTAACATTATTTATCTCTTATAGGATTTTTCTAGGGACTGGTATTCATTTCATGGGCTGTGGCTTCTGAAATATGCCTGGTTACCTTTTCTGAAAAGAAGAACATTGCCTTTCTTTGGCTCCTCTCCTGGTCTCACAGGTCCCAGTACATTGTATCACTGGTACTGGAGATGCCTCCCCACCCTGGGTTCGTTGCTGTGGGCCTGGCCCATCCATCTCATTTAAAATAGCTTAAGACCGTCTTGTTAGTTGTCTTTACCTTGTGTTTCAGTGTCTTCCTAAACATGTATATCCTATGCTTTGTAGTTTGAAGATTATTGTCTTTCACGGGGCTAACGGAGTAACGTAGTTTCTCTTTCCGTTTTTTTTCCACTTGTGAACATGGCCCTGAAGCACTCAGTCAGTTGTTTCCTTATTCTTCTCGGTTTAAACATTGACTTCAAGAAAGGGGAATGTTAAGAAGCCATTTGATCAGGTGCCTAAAATCTTACTACTGCATTCATTTATTTTACTTTCGTCTGTCTTCCAGTGGCTCCAGTGAAAAGAGCTGCGTTTTCCTAGGTAGGGGAGCCTGTTCCATCTTAACGTTTTTAGAACACCTCCGGGACTAGCCACAGTTGATGGAAGCGGGGGAAACTGAGGAAGGTCTAGAACTTAGGGGAGTCCATGGCGGTTATAGGGTCAGTGGTCCAGGACTGCTGGACCACGGTGAGGCCAGGTCAAGGGAATGCCCTGCCTGCCGAGAACCTTGACCACCTCTGCAGCCTCATGTCAAGCCGTACCCTCCTCATTTATTATGTTCTCGCCAGGCAGACCTTTCCATTCCTCAAAACCATCAAGCCTGTTCTGGCCACAGGGTTCTTTGCATCTGTGTTCTTGCTTCCAGAGAGCCTGCTCTTTGATGGGTCTTTGCATTTGAGCCCCTTCTCTTCACTCTGATGTGAGCTCGAAAGCACCTCCCTTGGGAGATCTTCCCTGAACACGTTGCCCAACGGGGTCTCCCCTCTCTACCAAGTAACCCCTTACCTTCATTTATCATTTTATATCACCCATCGTTACCCGAAAGTTTCTTGTTGTTTGTTTACTTGTTTCGTATGTCCTCCTCTGTCACATGTAAACTCTAGGGACTTGATTTGCTTTTCTACTTCCGATTCACAGAGCTTCAGCCAGAGCCTGGCTCACTAAAGGAATGCAATATAGGCATCTTGCAGAGACACTGCGTGTTTGGTTCCAGACCATGGTAATAAAGCAGTATCGCAATAACGTGAGGCATAATCTTTTTGCTGGTGCAGGGTCTTGCCTTCAGTTTGTGCAACAGCAGTCATGCGCAATAAAACGAGGTATGCCAGTACACATTTACTGAATCAATGAATGAGAACAACTTTGCCAACTTTATAGTTGAGGGTAATCCTTGACTATTGCAGACACACCTTGAAGATTCTCAGTTTATACTTAAGAGTAAGGGTCCGCAAACTATGGCCCATGGGTCTAATCTATCCACCACCTGTTTTTATAAATAAAGTTTTATTGGAACACGCCATGCTCATTCCTTTCCATATTACCTATGGCTGCTTTAACCCTACAAGAGCAGAGTAGCTGAGACAAAGACTATGTGGCCTGCAAAGCTGAACGTTTTTACTATCTGACCCTTTAGAGAAAAGTGTGTTTTTACTATCTGACCCTTTAGAGAAAAGTGTGCTGACTACTGCTCTGAAGGGAAGACCCCCTGCATTACGTCACACCTTTTTTTCACGTGACTTGATGCGGTGATGGCAAGAGGCTTTGTTGCTTCCCAGATCAGAGACCCCTTTCATGCCAGTGTCTTTAGATAATGGGACTAAATCTTCCTGTTCATGAAATTGTTGGCCCTGGCAATCCTCTTAATTCAGGTGGAAAACGACTTTGACCTGAATTATCTGGAGAACAGAGATCAATGTGTTTCGCCTAATTGGTAATTATCAGGATGACACATGGTAGGAGCCCCTCCGCCTGTCTGTCTTTTTATCTAGAAGAAGGGCTTAGCAGCGCACCTTGGTGGCATGAAAGACAGACTTCAACTGTAAGATTTTATTATTTTTATTATTTCCCTTTGCTTAGATCTCTCTAAGAATCATGATGTTTCCAAGGCAACACATGGCTTGGGGAAATTGGAGAGAATAGTCTTGATGCAAAGGGATAACATCACAGCTACCACAGCAGTGCTACCCAGCGCACAGATGTCGGGTGTTTGGCAGGACCCAGTCGTCTTGATTAGAATCGAGGCGGCATGAGTTTCAAAGTGGTATCATCGCGCTCATGTTCAGGACATTTGCAAACCCTCCTTATCGTGCAGTGGAGAAGGGAGCATGCTTAAAACAATGCATGGGGTTTGCTTCCCGGGCTTCATTCTGGTATGAGGATGATTGTCAGGGAGTGTTTTATTAACCTTGCCAAGATGAAGTAGATGCTTGCGAATCTCTTTTCTATTATACATGTCTTTGGGGAACACAAGTTTCCTTTTCTTATCCACGCAAAATATTAGGAGGCTGTTCAAATTGCCAGATCATTTTCCTTCAAATGACACTCATTTTTAAAAAAATAAATCTTCAAAAATATTATTATAAAAAAACATGTTTATTGCAGAAAAAACAATAAAATGTAGTTATTTAAAAATGAGAAAGTAAAAAAAAAATCAAACCACTACTTTGAGATAACCATTGTTAATATTTTATTATAAACCCTTCCAGACTTTCCCTTATGGACTAAAAATTTATATATATATACATATATATATATATAAAATTACATGTAATTATATATTAATAAAAATTATTACATATGATATATACTAATATATATTAATAAAATTATTGTATGATACTAATAACATATGACATATAAATACATATTAATAAAAGTATATAGTAAAAATTGTATATATAATCACAAACATGGAAAAATATTATTCACATTGTTCTGTAACCTGCTTTCTTTTCCACAGAATAGGCTGTCATGGAAACTTTTACACTCCACTGGAGTCAGAATAGTGTGGTGTCAACATCACGGGCTCTGAAGCCTGACTGTGTTGTTTCAAATCCTGATGCTATCAATTACTAGCTATATGACCTTGGGCAAATTATATAACCTCTCTGGTTCCTCAATTTCCCCATCTGTAAAACGGGCATAATAGTGATGGGATCTACTACATCGGGTTGTTGTGGAGCTTAAATATGTTAATACAAAAAAGCCCAGCACATGGGAACCTCTCATTAAATGATAGCCATTATCATCTCTCCATGTGAATACATTTATTTTTACATCATAATTTTATTGTCTTCATATTACTGGTATGTGAGCACCCTTCTCTGCTTTCCTTTGGTCCTGTGGTTGTGTATGTACACTTCAGTGCCGTGTAAGTTTTAGTGCTGTGATTTTATATACCATGGAGTTGGAGCTGTATGGTGCATCCGTGTGGAGAGCGCCAAGGAATCTGTTAGCCCTCTCGCTGGAAGAGGTCCTGACAACCTTAATGGTAAGGGAGACGGGAAGGTGGAAGACTTCAGAGCTATGAATAGCTACCCAGCAGCTACTTAAATAACTGCCCAGTAGATAAGGCTGATGCAGTGACCATGCGTGAGCTTCATGGCGTCTGGTCTTGGATCTACTAATTCTGTGAGTATCAGAAGCAAGATATTCAACCTCTCTAAGCTTTAATCTCCACATCTATAAAATTAAAATTCTTCTGTTATTTACCTCTTTGGGTCCTTGTGAGTGCTGAATTAGACCATTGATATGAAGAGTTTGGCACTTGCCTCATACCTGTCAACCTCTTCGTACATGTTAGATACTATGATTAGAAATGGGGTGCTACCGTGAACCACGATGCTTTCCTATTCAGAGACAGACACGTATCACACACACGTGTATTCATTCACACACAGTTTGTCTATGGAATAGTCATTCGATAAATTGTAAATTTAGACCTCTTCTTTCCGTTTCTATTAGCTTTCTGGTTATTATGATATTGTGTCTCAAATTCATGCCTACTTTTTATGCTCTGCTTTGTGCTGGTGGGGCAGGGACTTTGCAAACACCTATCTCCTTTGCCAGCTGGATATTAGGCTCTGCCAGTAGGGGGAGCTAGATGGCGACTGGAAGGAAGGAAGAGGGAAGAGATGTGCTTCTTCCTGTTTGCTTCCCGGTCCTGCCAGCATCACCGCAACTTACTTTGGTAGTGGCAGTTGTTTTTTAATAGAGCAGCTGACTCTGGTTTTCATTTTTTCCCCCTCACACTCTCAAAACCAGTCTCACTGACCCTCCTTGAGGACGACAGCCCCGGCCACTTGGTATGCGTTCCTCAGAGGGCTGGGTGCCCTCTCTCCGTGGGGACATCCTTCATGCTTCCTGGTCCCAGCAGCCCCACACTCTTCCCTTTGTTCCTCCAGACATGGCAGTGACCATAGCTGCTTCCTGCAGTCACCTCAGTGAAGCTTCAGCATTCCCTTTTTGCTTTCTCAGTTCTCTAATCCCTGGTGAACCGTTCTGCCCCCCGCCACCCCCAGTTTTATTGAGATATAATCTACCTATACCATTATGTGTCGGCATTATTGACATGTAACAGAAAGTGCACAACATAATCATTTGATGTATATATAGCTCAGTGGTTACCACAGTAAGATGTGAACAATTCTTTCCTTCTTATTTATTTGTTATTAGTTTCAGGTGTACAGAGCAGTGTAATAGTCAGACATTTACACCCCTCACAAAGTGATAACCCCCCAATGTGAACAATTCTTTACAGTAAATTTTCTCTTTTAAAATTACTGATGTGGTTTCTGTTTCCTGACTGGACCCTGTCTGAAAGCACACGCAAACTTCACTTTCCCAAAAGAAGTCAGCTGAGAAGGGCACATTGATTTGGTGAGTGAAGGTGTCAACATTGCTCTGAAGGAAGGATGCTAAGAGTCTCGTATTTATCCTGACACCCTGTGGAGATTCTGGGCGAGTCTCTCTGTCTGTCTGTCTCTCTCACAAACACACACACACACACACACACACACACACACACACACACACTTCCTGTTCACAGGGAGCACTGGAAATCCCCTGGCTTCAGATGGGACACTCCTGCCTCAGTGGTCCTGCCCAGGTCTGACCAGTAGGGCTTCAGGAGAGCAGCAGAGGAGGCCACCATTGCCCTCTGACCCTTGACTGTCCGGATCCAAATGTGACCAGGATACCTTTATTGAGTTCAATGCAGTCAGGTGGTGCTGCTGGTGGGGGAAAGGCAGAGGGGCTGTGGTGGGGGGAAGAGTTGGATGACCACCCCCACCAGGCTGCCTTGTGTAGGGTTTTATGAGGCAAAGCAGAGAAGTTCTGGTCCTTGGTTTGGAAATTGATTCTTGGCTAAAAAATAAAATATACTCTGCTTCTTGGGAGGCGATTCCACAGGAAGAATAAAAGCAGTGACTTTTTTGTTTTAAGTAAACTTTTTATTGGAATAATTTCAATTTACAGAAAAGTTGCAAAGAACAGTACAAAGAATTCTCATATACTCCTCTCCTAGTTTTTCCGGTCGTTAACACCTTATGTCACCGTGGTACGTTCATCACAACTAAGGCCAACATTGGTACCTTACTAATGTTAACTCTGGTTTGCATTTAGATTTCATTAGTTTGTCCACTAATGTTTGTTTTTTTCTGTTCCAGAATCCCATCCAGGATGCCACATTACATTTAGCCATTTCGTATCTTTAGTTTCCTCTGGTCTGTGACAATTTCTCAGCCTATCCTTGTTTTTGATGACCTTGATGGTTTTGAGGAGTGGTGGTAAGGTATTTATTAGACTGTCCCTCAATTTGGGTTTGTCTGATGTCTTTCTCACTCTTTGACTAGGGTTATAGGTTTTGGGGAGGAAGACCACTGAGGTGAAGTGTCCCTTTCATTACATCCTTTAAAAAATTTTTTTTATTGTGATATAATTGACAAATAACATTATATTAGTTTCAGGTGTACAACATAATGATTTGATATTTGTACATATTGCAAAATGATCACCAGAGTAAGTCTAATTAACATCTGAAATCATACATAGTTACACATTTTTTTCCTTGTGATGAGAATGTTTAATGTCCACTCTCTTAATACCGTGTTATTAACTAGAGTCACCATGCTGTACATTAAATCTCCATAATCTACCTATTTTACAGCTGGAAGTCTGTACCTTTTGACTCCCTTCACCCATTTGCCCCCCATTTCCCCCACATCTCTGACAAGTCATCACATCCTGTGTGATGTACCCCCATGCTGGCAGCATGACATACCACTGGTTCCACCATGATGTTGAAGGCAGTGGGCAGGCCCTGAGGAGCCTCCTTCAGATGGGCATCTTGATTTGGATTCCTTCCCTCTGGACACACAAAACCATGAACCGCTGATCAGGAAGGACCCCACAGAGTTGGAGGGGGGCACATATGGGAAGAGCTGCAGACTAGAAGTCACTTCTGAATTGTGTAATGTTCAATGAGAGTCTTTAAACCTCCCTGTGCTCGGTTTCCTCGTTCACCAATCAGTGCATGATCCTTCCCTCTCCCTTCCTCCCAGAGTTGGCAACTAGATCAAATGACATTGGATATGAAAAGACTTAAAAACCAGTGAAGGGCAGACACAGGTGGGGAGGTAGTCTTTGAAGCCTGCACTGCATTTTCCAGCATTTAAGGTAGGAGGAGGGAGATTTATCTACTGACCTCTGTGAACAAATATAGGTGTATGTGTGTGTGATAATTTTTCTCTTTTAAAAGTCAGCTTTATTGATACACATATTTACATTCAGTAGAATTCACCCTTGTTAGGCATAACAGTTCTATGAGTTTTGACAATATGATCATGTAATCACTACCACAATCAAGATATAGAACACAAAATATAGAACATTTTCATCACCCTTCCTCTCCCAAATTTCCTCATGCTATCTGTCATCAACACTTTCCTCAATTCCCACCCCTAGCAACTGTCTTACCTGGTATGCAGTATCAGTGGTGTGCTGGTAAATGCTTAACAGCCAACTTGCAGGGAATGAAAAGCCCCGGTTTGAAGTGCTTGCCAGTATCTACGGTGTAAATACTCCTACCACGGTCAATTTCAAGCTACCAACATGACATCACTGATGGAGTTTTTTTTGTCCCTCTGTTCTGCCTTTTCCAGAATGTCATATAAGTTGAATCATACAGCACATAGCCTTTCTTTTTCAGTTTTAAAAATAGTACCGTTGAGGTTTAATTGACATACTATATACTGTACATACTTAAAGTGTACACTTGAGTAAATCTTGATATCTGTGTACATTTGTGATGTCATCACCACAATCGAGATAGGGTACACAGCCATCACCCTCAAAGTGTCCTCACGCTGCCTTGTATTCTTCCCTTTGTCATCTGGCCTCCACCTCCTGCCCCACCATCCTCTCCCTTGCTCTGAGCCTACCCACAGTTCCTCACTTGCCCTGGTACATAGTATTCGTTCCCAGTCTGGAATTCTTCTTTCCCAAAGCTGCCCACCTCATCCTTTTTATCTCCAAATCCTGCCCTTCTTCCAAATGTATCCTTTCACCCCTCAAATGGCTAACGCGACCTGTAAGGTTATCCTTTGAGAATAATCCAGCCCACACTTGCCACTTCCTTCTCTGATCCTAATGTCCTTATATATAGCCTCTCCATGTCTTCTTTATCTACTTGGACCACAACGTTTGTATGTGACTGTCCTAAGGTGAGGTTGCCCAGTGGTTAGCAGCATGGCCTCTGAGCTTGGATCCTTGTGTTCCTATATGTAACCTTAGGCTCCTACTTAACCTCTCTATGCCTCAGCTTCCTTATCTGTAAGATTGGGGCGTCAATACAGTAACTACCATCAGGGTTGTGAGGATGAATTGGGTGTATCTACATAAAGTACTCGGAAAAGGATCTTGTATAGAGTAAGCACTCAATAAATGTCAGCTCTTGTCAGTGTCATTATTACTGAAGGCCCTCTCAAGGCAAAAACTACGGCCCTCACTGCACTTCTGGGAGCCTGGCGCCCAGCACAGTGGTAGGCTTGTGGAATGAGCTTGGGTATTTGCTGGATTTGTGAATGGCCGGTTCAGTGAGCCAAAAGTTCCTGTGACCACTTAACATACGACATGCTTGTGTTCTGCCGTTAGACAAAACAAAAATGAAACCAACAGACTCCCAAACCAAAAAGCTGCAATGCTTTTGTGTGGGTAAATATAGCCATGACATGTCTATTTCCATGGTTTAGAATATCAGCAGTGGAAATCTACAGTGGAAAATTGAGTGGAAAACTTTCATCACATGATTCGTTTTGCTCATATTTGGAGGTGCCACTGGCTTAGGAGCCAGGCAGCTGAACCCTACACAGTGAGAGTCTGCTATAATGTAGTTTGCACAGAAGGCAGGAAAGGATTCAAACATTTAGTGAGCATCTATTAGATTGGTGCAAAAGTAATTGTGGTTTAACAGGTTAAAAATAATTGCAAAACGCGCATTACTTTTGCACCAACCTAATACTTTGGTAGTATGCCAGAGCTGGCTTGATGGTTAAATTTTCAGGAATTTTGTAAGCTAGTTATTAAACACAACCATTATAAAAATTTAAATTATATAGAGTCACAACCGAATAAACTGTATTAAAGACAAAGGTAATAATCATACATTGAGTATAAATACTCAACTAATTATTTTACTATTTTCTATGTTCCTGAGGTTATTTGCATTTATTGGATCTGTATAGTGAATATACTGCATAATGGTGTGCCATTTTCCATCTCTTCCCATCTGTGTCAGTGATGTCATGTTGGTAGCTTGAAATTGACCGTGGTAGGACTATTTACACCGTAGATATTGGCAAGCACTTCAAACCGGGGCTTTTCATTCCCTGCAAGTTGGCTGTTAAGCATTTACCAGCACACCACTGATACTGCATACCAGGTAAGACAGTTGAATGTTTTTGGTTGCAAGAAACAGAGGCTAACTCAGGTTAGTTCAACTAAAATGACGAGGGGTTTATGCTATGGGTCTGTCTCGTGAGAAAATGGTGATAAATAGGCCCTACCTCAGGGCCTTATGGAGCTGGGGGCTGGAAGGTGGTTCTGGATCCGAGGTCACTCTAATACCTCAGAAATGGCCTTGGGCTCTATGCTCTGGTTCACTATTCTCATGGTACGTGCTTCTCTCTGTCCTCATCTCAACTGGCTTCCTCCACCTCCACCCTTTATTCTCTCTCTATTATAGCATCTGCTCCCTTAATTTCTCATATCTTTTGCTTATATTGATTAATCATAGCCATTCCAGCTTTTCAGTATTTGCTCCTGTTGAAGACTATGTTATTCTTTGTTTTGTTGCTTTAATTTCTAAGAGAGGGGATCTACTTGGTCCAGCTCACTTTTTTTTTTTTTTTTCATGCATGGTGGTATCAGTTGGTAGCTGGCCTGTGGTTTATGTGGATTTTGGCAAAATGCTTGTATCTGATTACTACTGGTCAGGAAGGAAGGCGGGGTCACATAGTACAATTTTGGCCTAGTGCATGAGGGATATAAAGATAAATTAGCTAAAGTGAAATAAGCCAGACAGAGAAAGACAAATGCTGTACAGTATCACTTAATATGGAGTCTAAAAAGAATTAAACCGTGAAACTCCTAGAAACAGAAGAGTAGAAAAGTGGTTGCCAGGAGCTTGGGGGTGGGGGAAATAGGGAGAAAGTGGTAAAAGGGTACACACTTTTAGTTATAAAATGAATAAAGTCTGAGGAACTAATGTATAACATGGTGACTAGAGTTGATAACTCTATGTTATTGTATAATTGAAATTTGCTAAGAAAGTAGAACTTGTTTTCATTGAGAGAGAGAGAGAGAGAAATATGTGAAGTGATGGATATGTTAATTAACTAGGTGGGAGGAGTCCTTTCTCAATGTATATGAGTATGTATACTAAATCAGCATGATGCACGCTTTAAATATCTTACAAAGTTATATGTCAATTATACCTCAATAAAGCTGAAAAAGAGATGAATTTGCTACTAACAGAATGACTGACAGTTTGGTGAGGATTTGGTGCATTGTTCCTAATTTCATGCATTGTTGGAGTAAATGAAAATCTGTGCAACTACTTGGAAAACTATTGAGCAGTATTTTCTAAAGCTGGCCTTATATATACCTTGTGATCCAGAAGTTCTGCTCCTGTCAATACCCAACAGAAATGAGTGTTCTTTTCCATGACAGGACATGTCCAAGAATCTTCCCAGCAGCACCAGTTGTCCAAACTAGAAACTTCCTAACATCCATTCACAATAAAATGGATACATAAATTTCATACAACAGAAAAGTATGTGTTATTGTACACACAACAGCATGGGTAAATCTCAAAAACATGATGCAGTATGAGAGAGGCCATATTCAAAAGAGTATATGCTATATGATTTCATTTATATTATATTCAAGAGAAGGCAAAACTAATCTATAGTAAAAGAAGTCAGAATAATAGCTGCTCTTATGGGAAGGTATTAACTGGGATGGGGGAGGGGAGCCCTCTGGGGTTGGGTAGTGGCTATCCACATGTAAACGTTTGACACATACATTTAAGATATAGATATTTAGCTGTATCTAAGTTAAACCTCAATAAAAAGTAAATAAAAAGAAAAAAAAAAAGGAATGAGGTGTGATCATTGCCTGCAAGAAATTCATAGCTTACTGGTAGGCCGTAGGGAGTGACTGACACAGAATACACAGAAGTAGAGAAAAGCAAGTGCTAATTGGAAATATTTATGAAGTGCCCTGGGGTCTCAAAGGAAGGGGCAAATGTTTCTGCTGCGAGAAAAGAAAGGAATTCACAGGTGACGAGTATCTAGTATGTGCTAGGTGCTTTAAAAAAAGTTAGCTCGTTTAGTCCTGCATGCTCTTACCATATCATAATTTATGAGAGGAAAGCTTTGAGTGATACATGGTTATTCAACACAAAGTAATAAAAATAATTATGTCAGGATTGTGGGACTATTTACAATAAAACCCTTTGCAATGGGGTATTAGTTTCTAGAGGCTGCTATAAAAAGTTAACACAAACTTGGTAGCTTAATGTAACAGAAATTTGTCCTCTAACAGTTTTGGAGGCCAGAAGTCTGAAATGTGGCAGGTTCTTGAGGAAAACCTATTTCTTGCTTCTCCAACTTCTGGTGGCTGCCCCGGCTTTCCTGGGCTTGTGGCCACATCATTCCAATCTCTGTCTCTGTTGTCACATTGCATTTCATGTATCTCTTTTATAAGGATACTTATTATGATGACATTTAGGGTCCACCCAGGTAATCCAGGACTATTTCTTATCTCAAAATCCTTAACTTAATCACATCTGCGAGCACTCTTTTCCCAAATAAGGAGCTTCCAGGGATTTGATGTCGACATTGGCCTACCACAAATGGTTTCATTGAATTAATAATATGTACCTGTTTATTAAAAATGAATAAGTAGGTGTTTGTCAGGCCCAGGGGGAAGGGAAGGGTGTGTATGTAGGAGAATTTCTGGAATGTGCCATGACGATTGTATTTCACTTTATACGTGCCCCATACCCCAAACCCCTTGGTTGGAGGAGCACGTGCATTCACGCACATGTGCACACACACACACACACACACACACACACACACCCCTTCTGTTTCAGGTGCCCTTTGGCCAAGTGTGGGAACTTCTGGAGATTTGGAGCCACCTTGGGGCTAGCCCCCCATTCACAGACAACAGGGTGACTCTCCAGAGAGAAAACCTTTTGGACTGTTTTATGTATCCTGAACTTTTTTTTTTAAAGCTACACTTCCTTTCTTCAAACAAAAGCATTTGTGTAAACCTGATAAAGAGCTAAAGCCTGGAGCCCCACTTCTTCCTTGATGTCCTTGGTCCCGTCTCCAAAGAGCCCATTTGAAAACTATTTATTGTCTCAGATCAGGGGTTGGCAAACTTTTCCAGTAATGAGCCAGATAGTAAATATTCCGGGCTTTCCAGTTCAGATTGTCTCTGTTGCAACTATTCAACTCTGCGGTTTGTAACCCCAAAGCAGCTGCAAACAATATGAAAACGAATGGCATTGCTGAGTTCTGGTCAAACTTTGTGGATACTGAACTTTGAATTTCATAGAATTTTCACATCGTGACATATTCTTCTTCGTTTAATTTTTTTTTTCTTTCAACTATTTAAAGATGTAAGAAACTATTCTTAGCTCGAAGGCTGTGCAGAAACAGGCAATGGGCTGGATTTAGCCCATAGACTGGAGTTTGCCAACCCCTGTCTTAGATAATAACAGCCGGGGAGTGGTTTTCTTAAGATTTAAAATCCCGGAACTCCAGCATTGGAAAGGACCTGAGAGGCGACTGGCCCTTAATCCCCACCATAGTATCCAGTTGTCATCCAGTGCCTTCTTGAACTCCTGCAGCTGCGGGGAACACCACCTCCAGAGCCAGCTCCTCCTGTCCCCCAGACAGGGCTGATTGCGCGAGTTCTCCCCCAAGCAGCACGGCACCTGTCTCTAGCGCAAGCATCTACCGGATGCAGTTGGAACTGTGAAGCGCAGTATTAACACATCACGTTAATTTCACGCTCTACTTGTCTTGGGCTGATATTAACGAAAATTAAATTTTGTGCTAATCAGCCTTAGCGTTCAGCATACACGACACAAATTTGTGATTTCTGGCAAGGGTGGTTAAATCATATTTATGCTATTTGCGTGGTGTCTGAATAACAGGGAAATACTATCACCAACAATTAAACTCCCAGGTTGACAGATGTCACCATGAGCTGACACAGCTGAGTACAAGTGGAAATTCTTCTTAGCAAGTTACAGGCGGAAAGAACACAACCCAGGAAGACGCAGTTAATTTTTCAATTTCCTCCTTTCCTTTGGACGGTTGATGGTTAGTTTTCAAAGTTTGACCAATGTAAGTGATTTTACTCTGTGCCCTGATTTCTTCCCCCTCCCCACCTTTTTGGGTTTGAAAAGTACATTTTTAGAGATAAACAAGAAGTATTGTTTTGGGGGGGTTTTCCTGGTTGCCACAGAAATGGGTTTTTGGAGCACCTGAAAAGGATTCTGGGGAATTGCAGCTAGCCGATTGGGTGAGGGCAGCTGGGAATTTAAGGAGTTAGCTTGTAGAGCTGGAGAAAAGAGGACAGGACAAGGGAAACCAGTTTCACTCCAAGAGTATCCTCCCCGGTAGGGGAGAGATACTTGCTCGAACTCAGGGCTAGGAGTGTTGTCTGTGCGTTCTCTGTGAGTAGTCAGTCTCGAGCACATGCAATGTGTGGACGCCACCTCAGAGGTCGTATTTCCTGGAGAAGGTCAGGGCTGCTAAGCACACTGGTTCCAAACGGCTCCCTCTCCAGTCTCCCATACTTCATCTTCACCCACAGGGAAACATCAGGGGAATGAAAGTCCTTAGGACCTTCGGTAAACATTTCATATAAGAGCCACCGGGCACACCCTGAGACAGGCTTTTTAGGGATATCTGGCACATCTATCTTTTTAAAGAGGAGTGTATGAGCCTGATTACTAAGCTGCAGACTCAGCTCTACGTCCCAGGAGGGGATTTGGGGGCAGGTAAGCGTTCATATCTCCTGCCGGAGGATGACCAACTATCCCGGTTTGCTGGGACTGAGGAGTTTTCTCAGATGTGGGACTTTCAGGGCTCAAACCCAAATAGTCCCAGGCCAACTGGGATGGTTGGTCACCCTGCCTTTAAGGACCAATGGGCTAGACATGGAGCCTAACGTACCACCTGCTAAATTGTTAATAGTCTCCAAGGAGGTTCTGATGATTGCTTCCAAATTTTGGTAAACCCGCCTGTGGGGACAGAGTCCCAGAGAGCAGTTTCTAGGCTCTCGGCCTCACGTGGAAAGGTGCTGGCCCAGGTAGTAAATGGCCGTCAGCTGTAACTAGTTGGCCATCAGCTGTAAGCAGTTAGTCATAACTGCCGTGGCTGAGCTAGCAAGTGCAGATTGCAGTTAGCAAGGGGTGGTTGGTTGGCAGAGAAGTGGACGGCAGGCTGCAGATTTTCTGGCTCCTGCTTCCTGTGTCTCCAACCCAGCCGCCACTGAGAATATAGTGGTATGACTCCCCTATCTATGGCTCCGTGGGTGTTCCTTTTTGGCCTCACCATGTCCTGGGTTCTTGTGTGGGGAGCGGGACTAGAGACCCGGCATGACACCACCTCTGGCAACAACTTGGGCCTCCCAGAGCCCCGTTCTGACCCTTCCCTCTTAATTATCCATGTGTCTAATTGTTTCCCATAGGGGTTGAAGAAGCCTCATTTGGAAAGATGGGCTGGGGCAGAGATGACGAATATACTGCATATTTATTGCCTCTTCTACCCCCTGACCCTGGGGCAGACAGTGCTAAATAATCCCCCCACCACCTGAGTTGGCCATCTTCCACTGAATTCCAGGTAAGCACTAGCAATCAGTATAAGCTGGTACAAAAGGTAAGACCTATTTACCATGTTTTGGCTGGGACATTTCTCCAGAAGTCAGTGTGACTCAAAGGACAATTGCAAATGGAAAACAAAGCACAGAAGGTAAAGGCTCAGCCAGTGTAGCAGCGTGGACATTAGGCCAAGGTGTAGGTTTGAGGATTGTAGAATCTAAGAGCCACAGAGGTGGGCTAAGGTCAATTGATTCAGGAGCGGCCTAGGAAAAAGCCCCATTTCCAGGGGTTTGTTCAGAGTGAGTGCTGGCCCTGCACTAAGGGGGTAGGTAAGCTGGCTTCCAGGCACTTGGTCAGGCTGACATCTGGTGCCACCTGAATTCAAGCCTGTGCTCTCCCTTTACCTTGTACCCTGGCTGAGCAGTTAGCCACGGGGCGGCCTGACAAGTCCCGGCTTCCTCCTGCTCTCACCTGGTGGGCCTGGCCTCATGGCAGTGCTGCTCACCTGCATGGGACAGTCCTGTGGGCATGGCCAGGGTCAGGAGCAAGCCAGCTCACCGGTAAGGCTTAGGGGCTGTGAAAAGAGTGGAAGATTTCAACACTGGTGGTTAAAAAGCCAGTGTTCTGAGGCCCTGGAGGTCCCCACTTCTCTTCATCTGCCTATTGCCCTGGCCACCTGCCCTTTCACCCCAGGACCTCCAAATCTTCACCGTCTGGCAACTGAAGGGATCATGCCTGGCACAGAGGCAGCCTCCAGGACTGTTCTGTTGGATCTGATTTTGAATATCAGCATTATCCAGTGTTATGTGATGTGCTGCTTCTAAAGCCCTGACTGTAACCCCACCTTCTCTCCCACCCACGAAGGTACATCAGAATGCCTGTGGTAAATATTTGTTATTTGTATGTGGAGGCTTTTTGATAGTCTCTCCTTTAATTGTAATGGCAAACAATAATATAGACACATTTGTTGTGTTCTAGACATTTAACATGTGTTAACACATTTAATCCACAGCAGCCCTATGAGGTAAATACTATTGTAAGAACCATTTTACAGATGAGGACACTGAGGCATGGAGAGATTGTCTAATTTATGTACTTTGCCTAAAGTTACACTGTGTGAGTAAGTGATAAATGGAAGCGGTCAGAGACAGCGTCACATGCCGCACAAAGCATGGAAAGCAGTAGAATGTGGTCCTGTGCACCAGGTCATGGAGAGCCAGCAGGCTTTGGGCGAAGGCCACTGGAGCAGCCATGTGTGTGGTCTGACATTCCAGTGGATGAGTTGGACAGGTGATGATTGAGAACAGACACCTTGTCCCCCCAGGCCTTGGTACCCCCAAACGAAATCAAAACACACAACACAAAGGAACCCCAGACTGAATAAATTTTCATTGAATTGTCTGAGATTATATTTCTGCCACTCTGGGATAGAAAAACACAGCAGGTTATATTTCTTGCAACGATTTCATTAATCTTCCCTGCTGTGTTCTGGGAGGGGAAAACTCAGCCAGACTCATCACCTGCCCAGGCTTCACCCGGAAGTGAGTCTCTGGGCCTCTGCTCGCAGATGCCCGACGTACCCTACCCTGGGGCCTGGCCTGGGTCATAGGTCACGGGTGGACAGGATGCAGGCCACCTAATTAGAGTCTCCCCACACCTGCGCTTTCTGCTTTCCCTCTCCTTCCTTCTCGTACAACAGTATGTGGAATTATTTTGTGTGGGGAGTGGGAAGGAGTGGCTTGGACTGGTCACATTTTGTTCCAGATCTGTCATTGACAGCATCAAATGTGCGCCTTGACTCTTGTAGGACTCAGGCATCTGATGCTCAAAAGCCCAGATCTTATAACTCAACAGCCTTGAAGGCTTTTGAAACCTCAGAACATCAAAGATCTGATTCTACGATTCTTCTCTGTTCTTCTGTCATCACCAAATCAGGAGGCCGCAGGTGCCTTGTGGCCCAGGTTAGCTGCTCCAAGGAAGTAACCAGAAATACTGGGGGAATACATCAGTTAGTATCATTCATATGCTCATTGATGTACCAATCCCCAGCTCAAAATGTTTTTAAGCCTCAACTTCCTGGTCCTTTCTCTTTAATAAATTTCCTAGGTAAAATAATGCGTTTCCAGAACAGAAGCTCAGAGCTGCTCTATTGCAGCTGAGGTACCCAGACCACTTGGAGAAGGTGACGTAGGAAGGAACAGGCATAGAGCAGGGAGTTTGGATCCACTTCCTCTCCCTGGCTGTTGGGCCCAGCTCTGGAACTCCAAGCTCCGCCCCCCACAGGTAAAACAGGTTTCATCCTGTGCACACACTCTGATGAATGACTAGGAGTGCAGCTGTGTTAGGATCCCGAGGCTGGCCCTGTGCTCAGCAGGAAAGAAACAAAGTGGTTGGTTGGTAACGCCTGACACAGGCCTGAGATTGGAGGAAGAGGCAACACTCCTGCCACGTTCTTGCAGAACTTGTTCACATTCATTCTCTCTGGAAAACGTAGTGAGGACTTCCCAAGTGGTTTCCCCTTTATGTCAAAGCCTCAGATCACGGGGGCACCTGAGCCATTAGTACCCCAAAGCAGCCAAGCATGGCAGGGCAGGACTGGCTCTCCGACTTGTGTCTACAAACCACCAGAGTTCTTTTGTTTGTTGATTTTATTTTGTTTTTTTTTTAACTGCTCAGAGTTGCCTTTGTATCATCGTCATCATCATTCTCATCTCCATAAAAGCTGTAACTCTGTGGGTCAAGTGGGCAATGGGCTCTTCAGGCTGTGAACCAGCAGGGGGCAGCAGAGAGCAGAGACGAGCCAGCCTGGCTTGGGCAGCCCTCCCTCCACCCAGGAAAACTCTTCCAGTTTGTATTCCTCTGGAAGGTGACTCTTTGTGGACTCACAGGACCATACAAGTGTTGTGGTCCAAGACCACAATGAGAAAAGCCAGAGGGAGGGAGACTTTCTTTGGGGTTCAGGTGGGCAAAAGCCTTTGTTGGGGAATAGGAAGAGAAAAAAGAGTAAGTGTGATGGTTACCCCTTCTGAGGTGTCAGGCCCCATATGAATGCACCTTTTGTTTCATTCTCTCAAAGACTACTCAAGTAGGTCAACCTCTCGTTTACAGCTGAGAAAACAGGAACCCAGAGTGGTTCAACAACGTGCCCCAGAGCACATGGCTAAGGAGAAGCTGAGCTAACATTGGACCTCGTGTGTGCCCAGGCCTCCCTGCTACCATGCCCTTCCAGGAAGGCGGCAGGAAGAGGAACAACCTTCCTGGTCAGGATGATACACTGTCAGACGCACCTGGGATCGAAGTCCAGCTCTTCTGTTCCCTGGCCAAGTGACCTTGGGCAGAAGCTTCCTTTTTTCCAGCCCTAGTTTTATCTGTAAAATGGGGTAATAGCTGTTTTATGGGATTGGAGTGAGAATTCAGAGATGGCAAATGTACACAGTCTCAGGCCCATAGCAGCCCTTAGTAAATGGAAAAGCTGTTTTAATGCCAAGTCTTCAGCTCCCTGATATCTCTAAGTGTCTGTGTGCCCAGGTCCTGATCTGTTCAGCACTGCCAAGGGGGCAAGGATATCATTGGCACCCTGGCTTTCCTGGCACCACCTCATGAAAAGCAGGTGGGGATTGTGGTGTGATGCTAAGGTGGCAGGAAGGGAGGTAGTGTGGGGTTAGAAGGAGGGCAGACCACCCCGTGCAGGTGTCTAACCTCTGCCCTCTATAAATGGCGGTTGGATGTTGTGTGAGCCTCAGTCTCCTGATCTCTACAATGGGGGAGTAGTATCGATCAAGGCTGGTATAAACACTAGGTGAAGGAGCTGATATACGGTAGTAATCAGGAGCCCAGCCAGGTTCTAGAATCAGATTGCCCGGGTTCAAATCCCTGCTCTGCCACTTTCCAGCTCTGTAGTTTTGAACAAATTACATCAACTCTTAGTTTGAGTTATTCTAATGAAATATAGGGATAATAATACCCATCTCGTAATGCTGTCAAATATGTTTTCATATGTAAAATGCTCAAAACATTGTTTGACGATAGGTAAACAGTAAATACCTGCTCCTATTTTGTGACGACGAGAACACCTGGTACAGGGCCTGGCGTATATTAGGTAACTCAAAAGGGGATTTCCTTTCATTCTCCCTCCTAGCTCTAAGGGGGATTATGGTGCCTGAGATACCACCAGAGGAATTTTTGATCTCCTAGAGTCTGAAAAGCATATGGAAATAACCTAACTTGTGTGTTATTCAATTCAGAATTGAGTTTGGCTGTTCTGTGCCAGCTGCACTCTCACTAGTGATATGAACTTGAATGAGATGTGATCCCTGCCTTGAGCTCACAGTTTCGTAGGGATTCATGTATTTGTAAACTCGTTCACTTACACTGTAGTTTGTAGCCTACCACAAGCCAGAGAGAATTAAGCGATGAAGGCACAAAGGAAGGGGCAGAGACATTTTCCTTTGAGGTGGTATTTGAGCCAAGTTTTGAAGTCTGGACCAAAGATGATTGAGCTTGGACATGGAAGTGAGTAACAGTGGGGGGGAGGGGGGTAGAAATGACATGCCAAACTGCATCAAAAGCAGAAAGTATGCTACCCAGATAACCTTTAAAAAATAACTCCTGATGGAAGCTCTTGAGCCAACGAAAAAAGAATTAGCATCAGACACTCCACAGAGGAGGACAACTGTACAAGACAGAGTAGTGAGTGACGAAACCCACAAAACATGGCTATGCTTTAATACAGCGATTGAGAGAGCAGGCTCTGGTGGGAGACAGACCTGGGTTCAAACCCTGACTCCTGTCCTATTGTGGTTGTGGATGTTTGGTCTTTGTGATGGCTGGGAATCAGAAAGTGGCTGGCCCCTGACCTCTTCTTTTGCAACTGAGGACGCATGCACTACCCAGAATCAGAGGAATGAGCATCAGAGCATAACCTTATTCATATTTGTGCAGCTGCTTGGCATAGATAGGGCTTCTGGGAAAAGCTGAATTGTAGAGTCCGGCTTAGTTTCAGAAGTGGGGTTTTTCCACTTCTCCCGTTTAGATGTAAATCTTGAGAATAGCAAATTCAAAAGCTCAATTGTGTTGGAGAGTGGCAAGCTATCTACTTGGCTATATGTATCTATCAATCTATCTATCTATCTATCTATCTATCTATCTATCTATCTCTCTCTCTCTCTCTCTCTCTCTCTCTCTCTCTCTCTATCTCTCTATCTACCTATCATCTATATTGTCTGTCTATCTACCTATCCCTCCATCCCTCCATCCCTCCATCCCTCCATCCCTCCATCCCTGTACTTATCTACTGAGATATCTGCAGAATGGAGTATATTGTGTTGCAAGTGCAGAGAAGATGGAAGAAAAGAAAGCTATGGCCAGGTTTTCCTGAGGACAGGAAGCCCCAGGTGGACGTGAGAAGCAGAAGAAATAGTTATTAACTTTTAAAGAAAAGTCGCTCATTAAAAAATTTCCCACTGAATATTTTGGCTTCTGCCCCATCAGGCCACCAGTTCACAGTCCCTTTGGCAGTGGTGAGGCTGAGGGGGGAGTTGGCAGAGCTTGGACTGGGCCTAGGGTCAGAGGTGGGGAGAAGAGTTCCCTTGCTCTGCTTCCCTTCCTTTCATTCTGTCGTAATCCACTGGTCTTAGTAAGCAAGCCCAGGGGCAGCTAGGGTTGTCATCTGCAGGGGGGCCCGGGGCCCCCCTTTGTGAGGCTGCTCGCCTGAAATCTCCTGTTCCTTTCTGTTCTTCTGCTCCCAGGTGGGCAGTGCAGTTACATAGGCTTTGAGCATTTCTTAACTCTGTGTCACTCTTGCTTAGGAATACTTCAGGTAATTGTACATTACCCAAAAATTTGCTCTGTATTCTATTTTTCCTTTCAAATTATGCCCAGTGACCTCATCTCCCCTAGCACAAAAAAATACAATGAACCAAATTAATATAATATGAGATGTTCCAAATTTGAACATGAGCTGTCTTCCATTATTAAGATCGCACTGAGAAATTAAATTTCAAGATGAAATTCACTTTGCAAATAAAATCCCAAAAGAAAAAAGTGTCCACAGTCTCCTCCTCTGTGATTTTTTTTTTTTTTAAATCCATTCTCAGCTGGATAGGGCCCACTCAGATATTTGGATGTCACCCGGGTTTCTTCTTTTGTCTCTTTGGCCTCTATGACCTTTTACTGAAATGATTGAACATGTCTTCAGCACCTCCAAAATTAAATTCACCAAACCTCAAATCCGTCACATGTTCCAGTTATCTTGTCCAATCCCAGAAGCTGAGCAGGACAGGGTAACACCTCTAAAGTGGAGAGTATACAGTTTTGGCAGAGGGCTTGGCCACCAGTCTCAGCTATACTTACTAATTCCGTTACCTTCTGCCATGTGTCCTTTTAATAAACCACCAAGTTCATGAGATGGACAATTTTCCACACTTTTTTTTTTTTTTTAACATTCTTGAGAACTGGCCCTGAATGGCTACATATGATGCAAATAATTCTATGGAATATGTTAGCAAATCAAATCCAGAAAAGTATTAAAAGTACAATATACCATGACAGAGGAAAGGCAACGTGGCTCAACATTAGGAAATCTGTTTAATGAATTCGTTTTACTAATGGATTAAAGGAGTAAAACCATATGATTTTCTTTATGTGCGTTGAAATACATTTCGGAAAATTCAGCATCTTTTCCTCATTAAAACTTTTAGTAAGTTCTGAAGAGGAGGAGCATTTGAAAGCAGAAAGAGTATAAGAAGTGAGCAGCAACCATCATATTTAATGGTACAACAACAGCGACCGTTCTAGTCAAGACGAGGAGAGCACAAGGATCCCACTATTCCTGAGAGTGGTGACGATGGTACTGGAGTCCTAGCCATAGCAATGGGATAAGAGAAAGAAAGGAGAAGTGCAAATATTGGAGGAAAAAAGACAAAATTGTAATTATTTGAAGATTCAAGATTGTGTGGCTGAACTAGCTAAGATCAACGATTAAGAAAGTGTAGCTGAGAAAGGCAGCAGGCTGGATTTGGTCCACAGGTCATAGTTTGCTGACTCCTGTTCTACAGTATCAAATATTTCATAAACTTTTCTGTAAATGTTATTTCCTGTTTTGAAATCAAATGGGGAAGATGTTTAAAAATTATTTTTAGTCGAGATGCTAGATACAAGAGAAGTATACAAAACCCAGGAGCCTTCCTATATATTAGTAATATCTATTAAGCAACACAATGGGAAAGGATCTCACTTATAGCAATAATACCTGTAAAGTACATAGGAATAATCATATGAAGAAAATCACAAACTTTTACATATGGATGCTAGAGAAGACTTGAATAAATGGCAAAACGAACCATGTTTCTGCATGGGAAGGCTCAACACTGTAAAGACAATGACTCTTCTCAAATTAGTGTATAAGTTTAACCTAATATAAACCAAGCCAATGGGAAGTTTTTTTGTAAAATCAGATAATTTATTCTAGAATTAATCTGGAGCAGTAAATATGAAAGAACAGCTGAGAAACTGAGGGAAAAAAGTACAGTGTGGGAACACTTACATTACCAAATACTAACACTAGAAAGCTCCAGTGACTCAAACAGTGTGATATTGGTGCAGTCAGAGCTGTGCCAGTGGAACAGAGTAGAGAATACATAGGAGTCCAGCAAATAATAAAAGTACCCTTTTAAATCTGTGGTGACAATAACAGTTAATTTAAATATCATTGTGACAAGGAACTATCCATGTAAATAAGATAAAATTTTAAAAATACAGAAGGAAGTATTGAGAGTATTGTTTTATAATCTTGGTGTAGAAGAAGCTTTTCTTAGCAAATAACAAAATCTCCAATGGACAGATTGACTGGATAAAATTTCTGTACAACAAAAGACACCATAAACAAAGGTAAAAGATAAGTGACAGGCCATGAAAAAAGTATTTGCCACATCTGTGACAGAGAAAGGATTTCTATCCAGGATATAAAAGATGCCTACTAATCCATGAGAAAAGTGCTAACAACCTGATAGAAAATGGCCACACTGTACTGATGAGTTAAGGAAATGCTTGCTGATGTACCAGATAAACCCCAAACCTCATGCGGAATCCAAAATGATTATTCGTGATGATCTGGCAGCTCTCCTCCAAGCAGTGATTCAGGGACCCAGGACATTTCACACATAGCTTCCAAGGTCAACATGCTCCACTGGTGGTAAGACATGGGCCTTACTCTGAATGGTGCTTTTATTTCAGCAGGGAGAGATAGACTACAGGAAGAACAAGTAGATAAATGTAAAAAGCAAGATAATTTCAGAGGGTGACAATTGCTAAAGGTGGGGACCTTACGGTAATCAGCAAAGGCCTCTCTGAGGAGGTGACAGAGTTGTGACATCAGTGAAGACAGGAGCCACCCATGTGTGAACCTGAGGGACTGGCATTTCAGGGAGAGGAACAGCACGAAAAGAGGCAGAGTTGGGAATGGGCTTGGCTTACCTGAGTCGCACGAAGAAGGGTGGTTTGGAGAAGTGAGTGAGGAGAAAGTAGCAGCATCACCAATGGGAGATGGCCACGTGACATAGGGCTGTACAGGCAGAGTTAAGGAGTTTGGTTTGCATCCTACCGTGTTTCCCCGAAAAGGAGACCCAGCCGGACCATCAGCTCTAATGCGTCTTTTGGAGCAAAAATTAATATAAGACCCGGTCTTGTATAAGACCTGGTATTATGTTAATCATATTATATTATTATATTATTTTTATATTATAATATTATATTAAAGACCTGGTCTTAAAGTAAAATAAGACCGGGTGTTAAGTTAATTTTTGCTCCAGAAGACGCATTAGAGCTGATGGTCCAGCTAGGTCTTATTTTCGGGAAACATGGTACCTTGTGATGAGAAACCAGATGTTACACTGTCCGTGGTACCTGCACAATGATACACTTGTTACATTTTACAGGGAAAAAAAGGCAATGAAGACAGATTCTGAAAATGCTCTCTGAAGGCTTTGTGAACAAATATATTCATTCTCCACCTCCTCTTCAGGCCGAGCTTTGCTGACTAAAATCATTTAACAAAATTTCAGCGGAGGGGAATGTGTAAATGTTATGCAGAATGAATTACAGGTCTGTAGATATTTTTATCATTGCCCTAGATTCTATTAGCAAAGTTCACTTTATAAAGTAGCCAAAAGTGATTTATCCTATGCTAGCTTCTTAAGAAATATTTCAAATCCTCTGAACTGTCTGTGGGTGTTGAAATTGTTAAGAGACATCTAGTTAGGTGACGAGGCGGTCTAGTTGTGGTTTGGGAATATGCCTTTGATTTGTCCATTAAAATGCAAACCAGACCTTTGAATAGCGCACCTAACAAAGTGCCTGTCCCACAGCCCCTGCTGGTGCTGAGGAAGGAAAGAAAGTGTCGGTTACCAGCGAATTTTCTCTCCGCAGCCGTGATGGGGATGTGCCCCAGGAGGATGGTGTGGTCTCCCCAACACCCACACCAGTGCTAGGCCCGTGGTCAGCACTCGCTCAATGTCTCTGGATGACAGAGGGAGTGAAGGATGAGATTTTCTGGACTTGAACCACACTTGGCACACAGTGGACTGTCCATCCATGACGGACCCTTGGTTTGACGACCTTTCTTTGGAAAAGTAGAACCAAGGATAAGGTCTGTTGATGTGGCACACAGATGCCTGACTGACCGGCCGCTCCCACACATCCAACCCCGTCTGTAGGCTCTGCTGCCTCCTCCCTGCTCTCAGGGCTGCGGCCATGGGCAGCTTCTCCCAGGCCTCCTCCTCCGGGCTTTTGCAAGTGCTGTTCCTCTGCATGGAAAGGCCTCACCTGTACCCCACCTTCGCCTCACTGATGGGCCTCATTGACTCCTACTTATTCCTCAGGCCCCAGCTCAGATGGTGCTGCTTCTAGCAAGTTCCTTTGTCTCTCCACCCTGCCCCCATAGACCACATCCTTTTCCCATCATGCACTCTTGTGTACTGTTTTTCATAGTGATAATCAAAGTTTATGGTGTTATCTTATAATTTTCTTAAGATAGTATTGTGTTATAATGCAGAGCAGGGACGAATCCCTGCTGGGCTCAGCTGTCAGCTCAGCCTTCTACAAACTGAACCAGGACAAGGTATTTTTACCTTCCTATATCTGCTTCCTCATCCATAGAAAGAGGGAGATAACAATCCCCACTCCTGGGGGAGTTGTAAGAATTAAACAAGCCGATACACGTAAATGCCCCTTGAATTTAGCTGTTATCATTATCCGATGAACGTGTGTCTCCTCCCCTAGACCATACGCTCCCTGAGGACGGGGACAGAGTCTCCATTTTACTCACCATCGTGTCCCCCTGCTCCGTGGTGTCTGGTCGCTGGTTGGCTCTCAGTAAATTCTTGCGAAGGGAATGAATGGAAAAGCATGGCGCTTTTCTCCAATGAGCAGGTGCAATACCGGAGGAGGCAGCCTGCCGCAGAGGACGTGGGAAGGCCCGCTGGACCAAAATGCCTCCAGCCTTGCTCTGCCTGGCATTGCTAACATCCCGAAGCTGAGAGGTTACTGGGAGGCTGCTGCTAAAGGAAACACTTTCCATGTCAAAGAGCCCCTCGTGTGCGGCAAACTGAACACCGTCCATTTCTGGCCTGGCAGGTCCTCACCACCTAGTGATTTTCTCAAACATGTACAAATGGTACTAACAAAAAGCGTGAAAACAGAGCAGTGGTTTTGAAACTTCAGTATGCATCAGACTGAGCTGCAGGATTTGTTGAAACTGATTGCTGGCCCCGCCCCTCGAGTAGCAGACTCAGTAGCTCGGGATTGGGGCTCAGGAACTGGCGTTTCTCATAAATCCTAAGTGCAGCTGACCCTGCTGCTCTCTGGGCTACATTTTGAGAACCACTGAAATAAAGGCATGTTGTCTGCATGGCGATGAGGTGGTGCAAGGTGATTGAATGTGACTCCGGGGGGAGTGGTCACAGAGGCGGTGACATATGAACTGAGCAGGGTTTGATGGGGAAGTGGAGTGTATGCTTGAGCCAGGTGTGGTGAGATGAGAGAGTGTGTTTGGCAAACTATCCTGAGTAGAGAGGGCTGGAGGCTGTGGGGCCTGCCGCATCGCGCGGCTCCTGCTGGTTCATCCCTCATTCTTGGCCAGTACGGGGAGAGGCAGCCTGGGAGTAGGTGGACCCAGGAGAGGACGGGATAGGCAGGAAGAGCTTAAGCTCTCCAGCTTTGGAGTTAGACCTGGACTTGAATCTTGGCTGCATTGCTTAGCACCTGCAGGACTTTCCACAAGTAATTTATCATTCTTAGCCTCAGTTTTCTCATCTGTGAAATGAGGTAATAGTAAATGCTTCGTAGAGTTAGTATGGATGAAGCAAGCTTATGGATGTGAAGTGCTTGGCTTCATGTTTGGCCCCTGCTAGACACCCCGCCATGGGAGCTATCAGTAGGTCAGTCTAATGCAGAAGAGGCAGATCTGGAGCCCACACTGCAGTTGTTTATGCCTCTGCCTCCCTCACCAGGCTTGTCCCTCTGGACGTAGTGTGTGACACTTTATCTGGGTCCTCCCACGCCCAGTAAAACCAGAGCCTACGTGATGCCCTGATGCTCAGGAAATGTGACTTGAGCAGGGATTTTTGCTTCCACGCAGGGCTCTGGTGGTCTGGGTGCCGGCAGATACTTGGGGTGGGGAACCGGAGGGGGAGGCGGATAAGCTGGAGGGGGCGTCTGCCCAAGCCCCGGCATGACCTCAGGCAGATGGCCCAGCCCCAGGTGGCTGGAGGCCCAAGCCCAGCTTCAAGCCACGTGGAGGCCCCTCTCACGGGACACTGAGGGAGCAGGCATTGCCGTGGTGCCCTCATCAGAGCCTCTCCGGACCCACAGGGCCATGACCCGGGTGCTTATGACCTATGGGCCTGCGAGAGCAGGTATCATGATAAGCTCTGTCCTTGGAGTCAGAGGTTTGTGTCCCAGGCTCTTCGACCTCTGCTTCCTGTGTGACCTTGTGCAGGTTGCTTTTCTGGGCCTCTGGCCTCAGATGTTAGGTGAAGATCATAATGTCTTTTCTCCTTGAATATAGAGGGCTAGGTCACATATTCATTTTAGTTGAAAGGACCAGCCTTGGGGAGGGGGCGCTTAGTAAGAAAAGAGATCCATCTTTCCTTCCTTCCTCCCTCCTTCTCTCTGGCTGCCACTATTTACAGCCAGATACCACGCGTGGTGCGAGGGACACAGCAGTGAAGAGGACAGAGTCCTCCATTCATGAAGTGTAAACGAGGTGGAATTAGAGGTTAGTAAAAAAGTGAGAAATCAGGTAAGTATACAAGAAGATCATTATACAAGGACTTTCCAAAAGGAGAGCTCTGGTCCCTTCAGAAGCAACTCTAAAAGAACAGGCCACAAGTGTACAGGATTAAAGGTGACAACGACACAGGTCCATTGCAGCCTAGGAATACCGTGTTTCTTCGAAGGTGCGAGTGAAGACTCCCTTGCTCGTTCACTTATTCCATGACTGTTTACTGATTGCCTGCTGTGTCCCAGCACCGTCCTAGGCCCTGGGGATTCAGGATGCAGCAGTAAACAAAGCAAAGCTTTGCCTCGCCAAGTTTACATTTAGTGTCGGAAGACAGCAAACAAACAAATACTGATGTAATCCATCAGATGGTGATAAGAGCTATGAAGAAAACTAAATCAGGTAGGGGCATAGGAGCTGAATCTCCCCTTCCTCCTGTGCTGCTCCTATGGGAGGCAGTGCCCACTCTTGGGAAACACTCCTCTAGGGTGGAGGCAACAGATCACTGTTGGTGATTGGGGATGAAGAATGGGGAATGTTCTTCGGCCTGCTCTGTTCCTCCTGCCTTACCCCTCAGGTGACCCTGCTACCTGGTTCAGCAGAGCCGGGCCAGGTGGGTCCATCTGCCTGGTCTGCAGTTCAGTACCCAGAAGCCCACTTGCCCACAACTATAAGCCTCATTTTCTGATGCCTGTTCTGTTGGGACTAAAGCTGACAGTTTGTTCTACCGTCTGCCTTGCCTTTTTTTCTTATTTTGCTATTGGATCAGAACTACCATGGGGTAGAAGGGTGCCATTTCATGACCCCTCAAAATCCCCAGCCAAGAGAGTTAAAGAGTGACAGGAGGTGCTATTTTAGATAAGAGGTGTGAAGAAGACCTCTCTGATGAAGTGACATTTTAGTAGAGAGATCTGAATGAAGTGAGAGGGAAAGCCATGTGGGTGAAGACCATTCCAGGGAGAAGGAACAGCATGTGCAAAGACCCTGAGGCAAGAATTCGGGTTGTGTGTATAACACCAAGGAAGCCACTGTGTGGCTGGAGTATAGTGAAAGTAGAGGAGGTATTTCTTCAGGATTCCTGGCTTTCTGTCTTAGACAGGTATTTGTCTGGATTGGATAAAACCAGCAGCTAAAAGGCCTAGTAGAGCTCAAATAACGAATAAACGCTTCAGTCTGGAAGCCCACAGGCTATTGTTCTGAGCAACCTGCAAGTTCCTTCCATCCCTGCTTCGTGCCAGGAATTCCCTCGAGAGCCCTGAGCTGGAGCGATGTGCCAGAGACCAGCCTGCAAGATGCACGAAGTCTTTTGGGAGAGACTGGCTGGGAGGCAAGATTCACAAGACAGAAAACAGAGGTGACCCTCAAGTTGAAAGCCTTGAACCTAGCCGGGTGATTGATTACCAGGAGACCGCCCTGATTTTGTTCTCTAATTACGGTGTTTATTTGATGCATCATATTGGGCCTGAAACCTTTAATACCAGCCAGTGCAGTTCATTGTCACAATGTCCTAATTAAGTTTTGATTTATATGCTAATTTTATTCTAAGTGTGTTCAAAAGCAGGAAAGTTATTAGACTTTGTTTTGAGATTACATCTTAATACTGGGGTGTGCCGGGTGAGCACTGTGTTTATTTTGTCAGCTTTTGTTTCCAGGATGTTGGTGACAATTGTGATTATTTCCTTGGAGGGAGAAGATGATGAAGTGGTGAGGAGCTGCTTCAAGTCGGTGGGGTTTCTGCTAATTGGAATTATGTAACCTCTTGCCTTTGCCCTGACAGCTTTGCAATGAGGCTTGCTTTGACTGCCCAGCTGGTTAGGAGGGGACAACTGGGCTCTGCCTTGGGGGTCTCATGGGATGGTAGACATTTGGAAGGAAGGCCATGACATGAGGCAGTGATTGGATTTTGGAATGTGAATGGAAATTGGGCTTTTCCACACGAGTCCTCTCTGTGGTTTTCCACACGCAAAATCTCTGGTATGGGGAGCAGCTGGTCTTTGCTACAGAAAGGATGCCTTGGTTATGTTTTTATATTATCCTTTATCCTAAATAGATCTCATTTGAATTTTCTTGTTCGAAGATTAAAAAGTCTTGCCGTAACCAATTTATCTCTAGACCTCAGGAAGTTTATGCAGCTTCATAAGTATCCTGAAATAGTGGGTAAAATCGTGGATGTATCTGCACGTGTGCATTTTGGGGGGAAGTGTTCCAAGTTTTCCTTGGATTTTCAGGGGTGACACTCCAAAATGTGAAGGATCGTGAGATTGGGAAACATTAGGCTTAGATTTGGAATTTAATTTCGAGATAGATTGTCTGTGTGGCCTGAAGAAACCAGGAAGCCCCTGCCTTCCCCGATCCAAATCCCAGCTGCCCTCCAGACAGGTTGGTGCCCTGGTGAGAGAGCCAGGAGGGATGTTTACCTGAGGTTGTCCCACAGACAAGGACCCAGGCTCTTTGAGGGACCTGAAAGTCTTTTCTTGTCTCAACAATAGAGGAAAGAGTTGCTTGTAAAATATTAGGTTGGTGCGAAATTGTGGTTTAAAAAGTTAATATGTGAAAACTGCAATTACTTTTGCACCAACTTAGTAGATGAGGAGCTCTGACTAACCCTACACTCAGAGAGAGGTACCTGTTATTCAAAACCCTCTGCAGCCTGGAGCCGGGATGTGTCCCATGAGACTTCAGTAAATGACCTTTCCTTGGGTCTTCCATTTTTCTGATTGGGCTTTGTGCTTTTGTCATCTCCCTTCTTCACCCTCCAACCCCTCCAGTTAACAGTGACCATAAGAAATATTTAACAGGAGCATGTTCATTTTACATTTTTCCATGTGACTAGTACAGGGTCTGTGGCTCATTAGACACCTTTATTTGTTTATTTTTTAAATTACACTTAGGGATTCTGATTCCAAAAATAATTATAGCAGCTCACATTGATCAAGTACTTACGTACTAAGCATTTTATCAGCTTTGTCTCATCTACTACTCCCCCAAATCCTCTAGAGTAGGTCCTGTTATTATCCCCATAAACAGATGGAGAGACTGAGGCTCAGACAGCTTAAGGGCTATCTTGGGATCACATATCAGTGGTTAGCTGGGACCAAACCTTGGTCTGCCAGGGTCCATGGCCACTGTGCTGAACTGTCTTCTGTTGGGTCATATTACTTCTTAAGAGTCTTCTTTTCAAAATTTTCTGCAGAGAGCTTTCATCTATCCTTCTGGGAATGAGGACATTCATCTATCCTGGGAATGAGGGTATCTCTAGCCCAGGACTATACCTTTCAAGAGGGTACCAAGGACTGGTTTGTGGGAAAGCAGGGTCATGCCTGTAACCTCAGCAGGGAGATAACCCGCAAATTGGACAAAATGCCGTCATTTTCTCTGGATACCCCTACTTAGCCTTGTGGAATCAAAGCCTTCCATCTGACCTAATTTAATTATGATGTGGCTTCAGGAAGGTTCTAACACTTGCCTCGAGGCTTGTATCTTAGCACCTCTGATATTCTTTGCTGATTGCCTGTATTTTTAACTTTACACCTCGGGTTCTGTCAGCTTTCCATGTAGTGAAGATTCCCCTGTTCACTTCGTGCTGGCTCCAAAGGGAGAATATTTACCATTTCCCACAGACGTTTACCCTGGGATGGAGGAGATGTCTACTTTGTTAAGGCTCCCAGGTGACCCTTAAGAGTTTTCTTTGAAAATGTATCCTTTTCAAATGGATAACATAGATTTTTTAAAAATCACATATTATTCTTTCCACCCCCATCATATGGAATTCATTTTTCCTGTTCCTTTCTTTGTTTTTGTCCAAATGTGTATGAATTTTTCTTAGTTATGGTGATGGCACACATCCATTTTATGTTTATATTTAATGTAGTGAGTATGAACTTCACAAGCTACATATTCAAGTGTGCAAAGGTAGTCATTTTAGTTTTCTGTACTTTAAACTCTATTTTGAGCTCCCTTTTTACCTGATGGCTAAAACGAAGAAACAAACAAAAATCCCACATAATTTAATCAATTCTATTGAAACTTAATTATCCAAAGGTTTCATAGGCCTCTTTTGGGTATATTCAGCTAATTCAGGATGTTCCACCTCCCTCCTTCCCCCTGGGATTGTGATAAATTCCCAGAGGTTTCAAATGGCATCAGGACCTTAGTTGGGGTGAAGGAGGCTTCTGACACTGATTGGTCAAAGTCCAGTTAGGAAAATAGAAACCAGGAAATTGGTGACATTGATTATGTGAGAGCTGAGAAGCCAAACGGGACAGTGATTAGTTACAGGAAAGCTATTATCACCATTAGGGTTGGAGGGACACAGTGAGATGGTGGCATTACAGAGCTCAGAAGCCAGGACCCTCTGGCAAGAACCATGGCAGAGGCTGCCTAGCTGGAGCTATACGACTGCATAGGAGGGACCGTTTGGCAGCAGCTAGAATCAAGGGAATAACCACTGGAGGAGCTTGAGCTTCACCTGAGGCAGGCAAAGAGAGGGAGAAATACCCTGGTCTTTCTCCTCCTCTTGCACTTCAGCCTTCCCCCCAGTGCCTCTCATTGGCCAAACCAGTTGGCAAAGGAGCTTGGGAAATGTAGTTCCCTCTGATAGCAGAGATGGGTACTCTGTGGGTGGGGAATGGATCTGAGATAAACAAATGACCGATCCTGACACCATCTGGCCTATGTTGGCATCTGCTGAGGGAGAACCAGGCCCTCTCTGATCTTTGTGGCTGGCATCGATTCATGCTGGCCTCCACCGAGATGTCCATGGCCCAGTTGTGGCCTCTGGTCATCGCTCTACAGACTCTTTCCTTTCCTTTTCCTCCCTTGGACCCGTCCAGATCCATTGCATTCCCTCTCAACTCCTGTATACCCCTCGTGGAGGGTACGGCAAATTTTGGCTAATTCTTCATGTTCTTGAAGGAACGGACACAGGAGACTCAAGGGGCCACCCCAGGCTTGCTCTATCTAGTGCTGTCCTGACACCATTCCGACTCTACTGTGTGAAAGCATGCTGGGGCGGGGGGCGTAGGGGGATGGGGGTGTGGGGGGGTGGGGACAATCTCCCTGAGCTTCCCTAAGTAAGTGAGGCGTGGGTTTTCTTGTTTCTCAAACTCCCCCAACCCTCTTTTAAAAAGTTATTTCTATTCCTCCCAGGACTTGGCCTTGGGGGTGGAAAGGGTGGGGGATGGTGTGGGTGAGGACATGGGATTTCCTTCCCAGAGTACTCACCAAGAGCTCACACTCTCATTTCATTTCCAAGTCTCTAAGGAATTGTAAAAAAAAAAAAAAGAAAGCAATTTTAACGCATAAAAGTTTTACCTGGCCTCATTTAAATGGATATGTATTAAAAGAATCTTAACTTACTTAACCATTCCCTTATTGAGCATTTGGATGGTTTTCAGTGTTTTACTACCAATCAGGTGGTTGGTGAGTTTAAGACGGTGGCAGAAGATGCCCGGGTGACCCCGTGCCTTTATCCTCTGCTGACCCCCTATGCACCTAAGAGCCCGCACAAAGATGGGCTTCGGCACTTGAGCCCTGTTCATGGCAAAGAGGTGAGACTTCTCCCCGGCTTCCATTTTGTGCTGACTCTGCCTACTTCCCCATCTTGGCTTTGTATCTGCTTCAATCTGGATCCTGACTAGAGCTGTGGCATCTTGTTTTCAACGATGGTTCTTCTCTCACACTATCTCCATGGTTTTTGACCCCTGGTTGTATCACACTTGCCATCCTGGTTACTTCCTCAGAGGGAGGAGACATAAGAGGTGGGCCCTAATTCCTAAGGCCCATGTTTCACCTCCAAGCTACAAGTGATATCTCCAAAGTGTTGTTTTTTTTTTTTTAATTATGTTTAACTTTAAAAAGGAATATCTGATCAGTTTAGAAGACGTGGAAGACACAGAACAACAAATGGAAAAAATTAAAGTTAACCCAAACTCTACCCCTCAAAGATAACCGCCTCAAATTCCATAAGGGAAAGGACTTGGCCGATCTTGTTCATTTCTGTAACTCCGGGGCCCACGCACATAGTAAGTGCTCAGTAAACATTGCTAAATTAAGTGATAACCCTTCTTTTAATTTTTTCCATTCATTTTATACAAATGGAATCAATACTACCTACTGTTTTGTAGCCTACATTTTTTTATGTAGTAATATATCATTTTTCTGAAATCCATAAATGTTGTTCTGCATTATTTTAATATAAAATGGTATTTGGTTGTAAAAATGGACCATAATTAATTTAAATAGTTCCTTAATGTTATATAGTTATGTTTTTCCCTTTATTTTTTATTCTTCCTAACAACTTTTTTTTGCATAGTCAATAAGTTTATTATTGTCTTTATATGAAAACTCTTCATAGAAAACTGTGGTTCGGATTATTAGCTCTCAGCAGCCCATTCCTGAGCTCTGAGGAAGCTTGCCTTCTTCTGAGCTACCTGATCTTTCTTCTGGGCAAGAGACATTTTGGGATGGTTCCGCCTCTTCTTTTTAACTTCTTTCTTAGGCTTTTTCTCATAGACTGGATTCTCTTGTATAGCAGCATGAGCTTTCTTATCCATGTCCTCCATCATGTCTGGAGTTCCTTATGTTTTGAGAGAATTATTTCTTGTAAGCGTCTTCATCTGCTTCCATTAGGTAACGTATATAATCTGCAACGTTCTCACCCATGATATGCTTCCGATGTACATCTGCATTGAATTCCTTGCTTTCTGAATCATAACCAGGGAATCCTTTGGAACTGTGAGGGCTAGACAAGCCTCCGCCCACAGCTCCCTTCAGGGCCCCCAAAACTTTACTTCCAGTAGGAGTTCTGACAAGCACTGCATCCAAATAGCAGGTGAAAGCACCAGGTTGACCATCAGTACTTTCAATGTATTCATCTTAAGTCACCTCCGCTTGACCTTCATAGATCTTGTCCGTGCCAAACCTGTCGAGAAGCCTGCAAGCCAGCAGCAGGCCAGTACAATACGCTGCAGCAGAATTTGTCAGGCCAACCTTCACACCATACTTTGGGAATTCATGGAAGCAAGCTGCACAAACTATCACATCTTCTGTACGGGCATAGGCAGTCTGACAAATGATATCTCTGTTGGTTACATGAACTATCATCCTGTATTTGAGTGTGTTGTGTTTATTTTTATCTTGGATTACCAAGCGTTTCTGGGCATAGTAATCAGTTTTACCCTCTTGTTGTCTTCTAAGTTTCCCTTGATATATCTTGAAGTAGGCCTTACTCTTGCCAACTTTAGCAAATCCTGTCTTGCAGAACAGAGACCCACGTCTGCAGCTTGCCACAGACCTGCAGGCCCAGCACAGCTCCAAGGGAGAAAAAGCCCACACAGCTTTATAGTCTTGTACATACATATGTGGGTGCATGATTGTCCAACCGAAGGGCATGTACATACATTTTTAAGGCTTTTGGTGCATTCTCCCTTCTAGGTGTGCACATTTCTAGCACAGCAAATTACCTTAGAATGTACATTCCATGAAGCAAGGGTTTTGTCCATTTATTTACCCTTCCACAGTGACTCTAGCCTTGAGAAATGTGTAGCACAGAGTAGGTTCTTAATAACTATTTGTTGAATTTGTTTCCCTATGTCGTCACCAATAGTGTTTACTATTAATGTTACTTTAAAATGTCTTTTTTTCCCAGTCTGATAGCAAACATAATAGATCTCACAGTTAAAAATTATCTCCTCATGCCACCTTCTATCCCCAAATGCTTAGTAAGGCTGCTGGAGTTGGACCTAAGTATTTAAAATCTATTCTCAGAACTAAAGCTAATCAGGAACAAGATCTTATAGAGCTGGGATCTCTGGATTCAGAGATTCTTTGACCCTAAGGATGCTCTTACCTGTACTGGCTTACAAGTCGCATAGAGCCAAGCATCCCATCCCCATGGAATTTCTGCAGGTGCAGGAAGGCGATTCATGGCATCAGCATTCATACTGACAGATTTCTTCATGAAGGATACATCTTTGGTATTCCTCACAAAGCTAACCTACTGACCTAGGAAGAAGAGAGTTTTTAAAATTTTCTTTGAGGATTTGGAACATGGAGGCTTCCATCAGGCAAGCCCAGGGGAAAAGACAACGGCATGGAGTGGTGGCATCACCAGACTTCAAAGCCTTGAAGAAGGACCACTGTGAGGGGTGGGCCCTGTGGCTCAGTGGGTACAGTGTGCGCGTGCGCGCGTGCACGCACGCGTGCATGAGCACCAGTCAGGAGGCAGCCAGGAACCCATTCAAAAGAATGAAAATGGGGCTTTTCTTCTGTGTGTCCTTGCTCAGCCGCTGGGCTTTGAGCATTTAGACTACTGGACACAGGAAGGAATTTGCATTGATTTCCATTCCACTTTCATCTGATGCCACAGGACAAACAAAAATGTAATGGGCCCCCCTTTCAATGGAGAAACAAGACTCTGGAAATGCAAATCCTCCCAATGTGCTGTGCAAAGTAGTGAAGCCAGGGGCCCCACACCTGCCTTCCCAGGAAAGGTCGTGATCCACACACAGGAAGCTAGGGTGGGTGGGCCTCTTCATCAAAGGGAAGAGCCTCTCCTTTGAAGAATTGGGAGCAACAAAATGTCAATGGAGAGTCACACACCCAAGAAACAAATACTCTTCAGATATGGAGCACTGTGAAATATTTACTTAAAATACAGGAGGACATACCCATTCTCTTTTAGACAGTAGAGTTGCTCTAGATTTGGGTATAGTGGGGTCCTGGGCTCCCCACATTCTCTTGGTGACATGCTTGAATATTTCAGCCATTGCTTGAATCTATATATATCCTTACCGTCTCCTGCCTGCATTGCTAGAACCTTCTCTTGTTTACCTGTTTGCAATCTTCCTTACTCTATCTAGACCATTCTTGACACTGGTCATCAGAAATATCTTTCTAAACAGTTCATCTGACCACATCACTCCTCCTTCTCTAGCTTCAAATCCTTCAGTGGCTTCCTGTGGTCTTTAGGCAGAGGCATGGCCCTTGAGGCTGCCCATTTCTGCGTCCCTGGCTGCTCCCTGAGCTTACTTCTCCAGGCCTTTGGACACGGACTTTTCCATACAAGACCCCTAGACGACTCTTCTTCCTCTAATTTGTTGTGTTATTTTTTTTTTTTTAAGGAGGGTGCAGCTCTCAGTGGCCCATGTGGGGATCGAGCCGGCCACCTTGGTGTTATTAGCACCGCGCTCTAACCAACTGAGCAAACCGGCCACCCCTCCTCTAGTTTGTTCTTGCTCTTTGCTCCCAAAGAATCTCATTCTTAATTTACCAGCACACATTTCCCATGGCATCTTAATGATTGTTTTTACAAGCAATGCTTAGGTAACCAGTAGGATAGACGTTATTAACTATTTTTTAGGTGAAAAACTTGAGGCTCAAAGAAATGATGTAGTTCCTTACCCAGATCACAGAAAGAGCAGATGGAAAATCTGCTGCTTAAACCAGACAGTGCACAACATCTCCATCTGGCTTCTCTAGATAAAATATCATCATCAGCAGCAACTGCTGCAACAACAGCAGTGTCGGCAGCAACATCTATTCCTATTTTTTTCAACATCTATATTCAAGATCCCTTCTCAGTAATGTCTGATCTAGAACTTAGAAAGGATTTTAACTGGTTAAGATCGAGGTGTCTAGGACCAGACTACTTGACTTTGAATCCCAACTCTCTACCAGCTGTGTGATCTTGGAGACATTACTTAACCTCTCTGTGCATGTTTCCTTTTCTGCAATATGGCGATTATAATCCTATCTATTAATAATTTTAGGATGGTTGTGAGGATTAAATTAGTTATTATGTAAAACTTAGAACAGTGCCTGGAACAATAAGTGATATAGAGGTGCCAGCTGGAATTACCACTGGCCCTGCTCAGTGTTGCCTGCAGCACAGGAGCTTACCCACCACAGCCCTTACTACTTCAGTGGCCCTACGTTGATTAAACGTGTCCACACTCTCCCACATGCCCCAGAGGGTAGCACCTGACTGAGAGAGGAGATAACCCATAGGTTACGGCATGAGGAGATGAACTGGGCCCATCAGATCCTCCTTCTGGCACCTGAAGTGGACTGACCCAGTTAGCAGTGGGAACCAAGGCTGGAGGGAGCCCTGGGTCTGGGTAAGACAGCAGGTGAGCTGATCTCCAAGGGAACTCAATGTGTAAGTAGGGCAATCTCGGGACACAGGAGGGTGGAGCAGATGTTCAAAGAGAAGCTTAAATCAAGAGAAATTCAGAGCAGTAGGTGGTTCCTAAAGCTGCTGAGGTGCCTGCTGACTTTACTGCTCCCCTCGAGACCTCCTTTCCAAAATATCTATTCTAAAGCTGTCCTCTTACTTGCACCCTAAGCCACCATCATGTCTTGCCTGGTGATTTCGGTGGCCTTCTAACTGGTCTCTCCTTCCTCTTTTACCCCCTGAACACAGACTTGACAAGGCAGCCAAAACAACCTTCTGAAAACTTTTTCTCTTAAAACTCCCAGAGCGTCTCGTTGAATGTAGAACAAAATTCTCTGGCCTAACCTCGTAACACTCTTTTTGTCGTTCACCATTCTCTAGCCACACTAGTTCCTGGAATACATCACGCTCATTGTGGTCTCAGGGCCTTTTCGTACTTGCTGTTTACTGCCTGGGAGGGTCCTTCCCCAGACCTTCACTTGGCTACTATTTTCAGGTCTAATTTGAATTGTCACCTCCTCAGAGAAACCCTCCCTCGTCACTCTATGAAATGCTACTCTCCCTAACCTGTCGTTTTGTATCACATCATCCTGTTTTACTTCCTTTGTGGCAGTCAACCCTTTTTAAAATGATCCAGATCATGTATTTGTTTCTTTGTTTACTGACTGGCTCCACTGATAGAATGTAAATTCCTTGGGGGAAGGAAATATCTGTATATTCATTGTGGTCTTTCCAGTGGTGATCACGGTACATGCGTACAACACAGCAGGCACTCAAGAAACAGTCATTGGAGTTGTTTTCAAAGTTTAGTTTCAAATCCATTTCCAGTGCATTTTCTTTTGAAAACCAAAAGAGCCTACTAAAATAAACGTACAGCTTGGATCTTGTTACCCATTTCAACCCGCCTATAGTGTGCCTCCCCTTTCTCTACATTTCACTCCTCCACAGCCCAACTGATGTGGTCAACCCACCCGTGGGTGTCTCTCAGCAGTCCTGTTTTTATAGCATCCTCCCAGGCTTGCAGAAGTACCAGCCACCTGGGGCTGGGAAACCAGAGCCAGTCCACCCCCTGTCCCCAGCCCTTGCCAGCTGACAATGAATTCCTCCCCTGCCACTGTCTGTTTCAGACAATGTGGCATTGTCTCAACCCATTATCAGTGCGGTAAACAGGCTCCTGACATCTACTCTAGCTACTCAACCGTGGTGGTGCTGAGTGAAGGATCAAGGGGGAAAGTTTGAGGGGAACCTGCCAGGGGCAGGAGGGAGACAGAACCAGAATGTCACAGCCAATCCATTTGTCTTTTCCCTGTCACCCCTGCTGCAACCACTTTGCAGATGAGGATACTGAAGTGACTTCCATGCAGTCATTCTTTAATGAAGTTGCAAAAGGGTAGATGCAGGACATGAGGACTGCAGGCTGCCCCGGAAATGGGAACAGCATGGCGTGTGGGGGTGGGGAAGGGTGGGGTGGCGGGAAGGGCTGATGACTTTCCTTCATATGCAAACCTTTACTGTTATCTGCCACTTATTTTCTTCAAGAGTGAAATTTCAGCTGCTTCCAAAAGATCCCGAATGAGAGTCATATTTAACAGGATCACAGCAAATTGATTTTTTTCAAAACTGTGGAGTAGATTCATCCATTCTTCATGCTGTAGCACCCTGAGGACAGCATGAACCTGGCTTACTCTCCAGGGTATCTCCAGACATTGGCACAATTCCTGGGACAAATCCTTGGATGAATGAACCCTGATCCTGTACTTTGAGAACTTATGTGCCCAGATCTCTGCTAAATGTTAAGAGGAATAAAAAAAGAAAAATACATACTGCTTATGTTCTTCTTTCTCTTTTGATTAGGTTATAAAATATCTGCCACTAACCAGCTTGTGATCAAACACAAGTTACTCAACCCCTCTGAGCCTGTTTCCTCTCCTTTCCTCCTTCAGAAAACAAGGATAATAATAGTACCTACTTCATAGAATTATTGCGGGGCCTGAATGAAGTCATGTATTTAAAACATTCACCTGGCACATTGTAGAGTTGTTCAATAAATTGTAATTAACAGTTCTATCTGTATAAAATATCGGCTGTCCAGAATTCAAGTCATTTTTGACAGTTTGACTCTCTTCGTAGCGCTGGGTTTGTCCATTAAATTCCGTTTAGCCAATGTGTATGAAAAAGCTTTCTAGCATACTGAAATCTTCCCTGTCTTATAAGACCTTTGTTGAATTCAGAGTCAGGATTATGAGCGATCCATGTAGTTTAATAAATGGATGAGATGTGTACGATTGATTGCCCCTTCACTAAATGGTCCCAGGTTGCCTGGACCTTTTGTTTTGTTTTTTGTAGGTGGCTGGGTCTCCTCTCTTGCTGACAGATTGTCCTCTCTTACGTCTTACAGCTGTCAGTTTGCCCACTGGAGGGATCGGTGCTCTCCTCTGATTTGCTGTGGGCTTGGAACCGAAATAACCAGCCCCATTAAAAGTGTGAGTACACCAAGAGCATACAGGCCTTGAATGAGGACTTGAGAGGCGACATCTTTTATCACACGACCTTTGTGTCGTCTTTCTTTCACTGCTCAGAGATCTGCTTCTTCACGTGTTCTCATCAATGGGATCATACTGCACAGACATGAAAGTTCTCGGCATCTGAAGGCACTCACTGAAATCTGTAAACTAGGGCTGGCCGGTTAGCTCAGCTGGTTAGAGCGTAGTGCCGATAACACCAAGGTTGCCGGTTCGATCCCCGCATGGGCCACTGTGAGCTGCGTCCTCCTTAAAAAAAAAAAATCAAAAAAAAATCTATAAACCACATGAATGAAGGAGGAAGAAAACAGTCATAGAGACATACCATAAACGTAAGGGGTCTGTGTGAAGGGAAAGTGTGAGGTGAGGGAATAAGGGGTGAGGTTCGTTTGTTGTGATGGAAGAGACAAATTGAACTAAGTCTTAAAGGAAAGGAAATATGGTGGGTGAGAATACAGCTGGTATTACACAGGGGACTAGAAAAGGGAAGGAGTGAACACTCCTTAGTCTCTGCTGTTTCCATAGGCTTTCCCCACACAGATGGAAACGCTGTGCTCCAGGAGCACTGAGCTGCTTTTGCTCTGTGAGCACGCAATGCTGGTTGTGCCGTCTGCGTTGCCTTTGTACTAGTGGCAGCTGGAATGTGCTTCCTCTGGATCCTTGCAGAGACGTATCCTTTTTATCAGTCAGATCGCAGTTTAAATTTCTCTTACAACTACCCAATGGAAGGTAGCCACCTACTCACTCTGGCACATCATCCTGTTTTTATTCTTGGCAGAGCCCTAATTATTCTCTCAAATGATCTTGACCAAATATTTGTTTGTTGTACCTCTTCCTCCACCATTGCCACGAAACCAGGGACCGTTCCTGCCCTGTTCACTGCTGCATCTCAGGATGTTTATTGGCAATAAAATTGGCAATAAAATTTGTTGCAGTATTGAGTGAATGATCAATGAATGAATGACTAGTCAGGGAGATAAACATGAAAAGAGATGATTATGGTGTGGGGTGGCACAGGCTATTAAAGAGAGGAAGGAGTACAAAGTGCTGCGCGAGTCCAGAGAAGGGAGCAACCAATTCTGACAAGGACTTTTAGGGAAAATTCCCGAGTTTGGGTCCTGAAACAATGAAAGTTCACCAATCCAGAAAGATAGGTGAAAAGGGCCACTTCGCATCTTCATTTCTGCTCTGCTGACCAACTGACCCTGTGTTCAATTCAGAGACAGCCCAAGACATGAGAGAAAAACATTTCTGTGCTTATGATGCCACCTCTGTGATGTCCAATACATGTAAAACAGTGTCTGAGCTGAATCTACCAGACCTGGTCTGCTTTCCAGAGACCTAAGACCAGAGATTTTTCCTCAAGTCTTCTTGAGGTTGGATGATAGATTTTCCTTCATTTGTAGTAAAAAAGAATGTGTTTTAATTTCCTTAAGTGCTTCACAATGTACTTCGTATAGGGATTCTTTAGCTCTGAAAAAGGGTGATATGGGTGCTCTGGTTTTGAAGACAAGAAAACTGAGGCGCAGGGGATCAGTATTGGGAGTCCGAAGCTAAACTAAGGAAGCACCTTTGTATGTCTCCATTTCACTGTGTGCTGCAAATGTCTGATGTTGCCTAACCATGCAAAGGTCCCTTTCCTATTTGCCACTGATGATTGACCCCTGACCTGACTCCAAGGTCAGTGACCAATCAGATTCTTTCATGAGAATTTGAACTAAGTTCCAGAGGCTGCTGGCAAACTCTATTGGGTATGTGCATGGAGAGATAGACCTTTGGACTGGCCGCCATGTTAGCCCACAAGGAAGGTGAGTAAGCAAAAAAGGAGATGAGAGAAGATGCATTCCCTTCTAGAAGGCATGGAGGGAGTAGCCACAGCCCTTAGACTTGCAGTTCTAGTCCCTGGAAGACCCTGTTATGTTCTGGTTCCTGTTTTTCTATGTTGGAGAAATGGAAATAACCCTTTCTTCAGCTGACATATTTGGAGTTAGGACCCTAAATGGGTGATTAGATGTCATCTTTAAAAATTTGTGTACCCTTAATTGAGACAAAAATGGTCTTGCAGATGGCAGTAGGTGTTAAAGTCTTTGCTGCTAAAGCCCTCATTTGGGATGTGTGTGTGTGTATGTGTGTGTGTGTGTGTGTGTGTGTGTGTGTGTGTGAAAGAGAGAGAGAGAGAGAGATCATAATCTCCAATGAACAGACTCTGTCCTCTTGGTTCCTAGTGCACAGGTGGGGACTGGGGCAGAAGGCAGTGTCAGTAGAGAAAGGGAGCTATTTTAGAAAAATGTCTCCCAGGATGTCCATCTCTAGTAGGTGGAAGGTTGTTGTATAGAGTGGTGGATTGAAACCATCCGTGAACATAAGCTGTTGCCCACTTGGAGCAAACTTGGGGAAATACTCATACGTACCCCCAGCAACTTGTAGGCTATACATCTGGTCACCTGATTTCTTCTCTTTGGATTTGCCTGGAAAATCCTCCTCATTTTGGGAAGGGGTTATATTAGGGTTCTCCAGAGAAGCAGAACCAATAGGATATCTTTCTATCTGTCATCTATCTGAAAAATTGGCTCATGTAATTTTGGGGTTGGAAAGTCCAAAACCTGCAGGGCACGCTGGAGATCCAGGGAATAGCTGATGTTGCAGTCTTGAGCCCAAAGGTAGTCTGGAGGCAGAATTCCTTCTTCCTCAAGGGGCTTCAGTCTTGTCTCTTTAGGCCTTTGACTAACTGGATGAGGCCCACCCACGTTACAGAGGATAATCTGCTTTATTCAAAGTCTATTGATTTAAATATTAATCATATCTAAAAACAAACAAAAACCAACCAAACAAAAAATCTTTCACAGCAACATCTGGACTGGTATTTGACCAAAGACTGGGTACTGTACCCAGTACTGGTTGACACATACAATTATCCGTCACGGGGCAAACTCGGTCTATTATAAAAGTCCTTCTCCTCTGCAAGGTACATTATTGCTTCCAAAGCATGTGCTCATCCATGATCACATCTGGTTCTCAGAACATCTCTGTCAGGAGGAATTATTAGCTGCCCTGTTTTATAGATGAGAAAATGAAGGTTCCGAGATAAGATCATATAGCTGATAAATGGCCGAGAGGGGATTCCAGCCCAGGCTGTCTGACCCAGGTCTGGGGACTTCTGTCATAGCACACTCCCTATAACCTGGCACATGATGTTACTTCTCTGCCATTCCCCTGCTGGTCCTCGTGTTTGCATGACCTCTGGAGACTTGCAGGAATTGGCTAAGAAAGTGACATGGTTTCAATTTTTCAGTCCTGTCTTGTGACTAGTGTCAATGGGCCCCTCTGAGGCAGGACGCAGGAGAGTCATAGGAGTGAGCATGAGCATAGCTGCCCTTCTACCCCCACCCGCAGTTTTCTCACTGCTGCCATATTGCAGCCGGGCCCTCTACTCTCAGTAACAGGAGGCTCCAGTCCCCTTTCTACCACCAGACCTGGGGAATGGAGGTTGGAACTGGCGCAGATCTGGCTGGGTACTGTGAGGGCGTCCTCATTCTCTCCTGCTCTGATGGCACAGGAGTGCATGCCTCTTCCTGAGCCTGAATCTCCTCCCACCCCTCAACCGGGGGCCCAGCAGCAGGACTGGCCTTCTGCTTTGGCCTATGTCCTGGGCTCCTGTTCTAATGAATTGGCTGGGTCCACAGCCCCTGAGAATGCTCGGCCCACCTGGTCCTTACCAGGCAGCATTGTGGCCAGACCTGCCTGTGGCTATGGATAGACCCTGCAGCCTGGTGGCATCTGTGGGCTTTGGAAAGGCCAGGCCACCCTCCTGCCAGGACCAATAGGACTTCCTGCCTTCACACCTTGGGCATCCTATGTGAGAGAGCAAGTTTTGACTGGAGGATGAAATAGGAGGGGAATAAGAGGTCTTCAGAGACCAAAGTGTCCACCCTAGTGCCTCCCCAGATGTGTCAGCCTCACTTTTTTTCTCCAGTGTTTTGGGAGTCGACTTCGACTTAGGAGATAAGAGAAATGTTTTCATCACTTCAGGTCTTATTTGCACATTGTGCTGGGGTCCTGAGATTCTGCCTGCCTGGGCACTTACAACCTAGACTGCCACGTGAAAGGGGGGTTGAGGAACATAGTTGAGCACAAGCCTCTCCAATTTCGAAATGGCTCTGGGTGAAGATGGAAGATGAGAGAAGAACTGTCCAAAGAAGGGTCACCTGGGGGACAGGATGTGCTGCTTTCTAGTTTCTGAAGTTCTGACTGTTCGGTGGCTGAGGGAGCCTTGTTCTGTGTGTCCAAGAGAAGAAATGGGTCTTGGCCTGGAGCGGGGTAGGTTCAGTCCGTGCTGGAAAAAGTGCCCTCAGTCAGAGCTGTACAAGAGGGAAGGCATTAAGCACTGCCTTGGGAGACCGCAAGCGTTCTATCCAGAGCGGTGTTCACAGGCTGGACAGCTCCCTGGTGGGAACCTGTCCAAAGGGTTTTCGGATTTAGCGGAAAGCTGAACTAGGTGTCCTGAGTTGTCTCCCGATTCAGGTTCTCCACGGATGCAGGTCTTCCTTAAAGTGTCAGGTATGTCTATCCTGCAGAAGAGCGCCAACAGGAGGGACCAGGTGACTCCCCCTGTCCTCCTCCCTCCGGGACACACCTTTGAGGAGCAGCAGCTCCAGAGAGACCCCTGCCTCCTCCTCTGGTCCCCTAGCTTGGGAAAGGGCTCGGGACCCTGGAAGGGGACCAGGATGGCAAGGTTGTCCATTGGTTGCGAGGCGCCATGTGAACGGTGCTGATTGGTTGGCGGGACGGAGGAGGAGGCGGTTTCCTGGGTAACGGGAGGGCAAGGAGCGGCTGCAGCGGCGGGCCGTGGTTGAGGAGCGCGAGCTGAGAGCGGTGAGAGACCCGCTAGAGGCAGCGGCTCGGCAAAGCCGCGTGGGCGCAGGTAGGAGCCACCCCCGTGTCGCCTCTGAGGGGGCCCGGCTGGGCCAGGCTGCCGGGCGTCGGGACCGGCCGGGGAAAGTTTGCCGCCTAACGGGATGAGCAGGGAGGAGAGGACTTGGGGATGCTCTGTGCTGGGCACCCGGGCTGGGCAGGGCGGGGACTGCTGGTGGGAGAGGGCTGGTCCCGCATGGAGCTGCGGGGACCATACCTTCACTCCGGGACCCTGATGGAAGGCTGGGCCTCCTTAGCCGTGAGGCCGCAGGACGGAGACCTGGCGGGCGGACGCACAGCGACAGGCGCTCGCCGCAAGCCGGCGGGCCCTTGTTCAGAGATGCGCTGGGAAAGTCTTCTCCAGCCTGCGCGGGCTGGGGCACGCGGCTCGGTGCTCGGAGGTGGTTCTTCGAGCTCTGAGGCGCACTTTCTCGGCCTCCGGCGCCGCTGCGAACGTCCCCATTCGGAGTGGGTGTGTGTCCCTCTGGCGGCGCGTGCCTGAGGTTGGGTGTATTTCCTTGTGCGTGTTGTTGTGCTTGTGGGTGTCTTCTGTTTGTGTGTCTGTGCGTTCCACCTCTGCGTGATTGCATCTCTGGGTGTATGCTCAAGTCTGGGTCCCTCTGTGTTTGCTGTTGGCGTGGGTGTCTGTGAACGTCCTCTCCAGGAGCTCGTGCCTGAGTATTGCTGTTAGTACATCCTTCTGTCTGCGTCTGTGTATTTTTGGTTTTTGTGTGTGTCTCTCCTCTCTGTATGTTAGTCTATGCAGCTATGAGTATGTGTGTGTGTATTTTTTTTTTTTGTCGGTGTCTCTGTTTTCCAGCCACCGGCTGTCTCAATGTCGGTCCTGTACCTGTCTGTGCGTGTCCCTCTCTGGGCGGACGTGCATCCTTGGGTGTGATCTGAGCATCCATAGGTGTGCGTGTGTGTACGCACGCCTATAAGTCTGCGTGTGTACGTCTGTCTGGACCTCTGAGAGTGTCTACTACGCCTGTGTCAATCTGTGTCTGTGTCTCTTCACTGTGTCCACACCCGTGTGTGTGTGTGTGTGTGTGTGTGTGTGTGTGTGTGTAGGGGGTAACTAGGCCTGGCCTCCAGTTTCCCTGGCTCTCTCTCTCCCACGCTTCGGGCGGCTGCGGGCAGAGGGGCGAGGATGGTGGGCTGGGAGGGGGCGCCCAAGCGCCGGGAGTCAAGGCGCCTCCCGGCTGCGCGCTCCACTGAGCCGGCTCCTTTTTTGCCGGTATAGGGATCCCAGCAGCAGTAGCTGCAGCCCGCGCCGCCCAGCTGGGGCCCTAGTGACTTATTTTTGTGTTTGATCCTTTCTTTTCTTCAGGGAAGAGGCGGGAGTACGCTCTGCTCGGTCACCGTGGGCAAATAAAAGCTCTGGGATTGGTGGTGGTGGGGGGGGGGTCAGCCCTCCCCGAGTCTTAGCAGAAGTGCCCGACTAGGCTGGCTCCCTTTGGGAGCAAAAAAGTCCCCAAATAAAAAACCCAGCCTGGAAACCACCATGCCTCGTTGGCCTTCTTTCTTATGTCTTATGTAACTTATTTATTGATTGATTCATGAATGGCTAGGTTTCCAAGAAGCTCCTCTGTTTCCCCTATTGGCACTGAAGACTAATTAAAAATTCTGTGTTAGCGATGAGTGTTAATTAGACCATTGGAAAGACGGATGCTCCCTGGTTTCAGAAGCTTAACTCCAGTTATAAGATGAAACAGGTCAGGCTTCCCTTTCTCACTACCTGCCCCCCCAACCTTTAATCCAGGTTTAAAACCAGTTTCCCTCGTCTTGGGTCCACCTGGGGGAGGAAATTTTTGTGGGAGGTCAGGAGAAGCTAGAAGAAGGGAGAGAAGTGAAGAGAAAGCCAAAGGGGCTTTACGCAGTTTGGAAAACTTTGGAGAATTTAAGAAGGATATTTTGCCAGACATAGAAAATGGGCCCACAATTCCAGCACCCAGGCAGAAGGAAGGGGTACATTGCACTTGGGAAAGCCTGGCCTGTGACTTGTCGGGTACCTGGGATCCCAAATTGGCATTTACCAGGGAATGGAGTTTTATTGCGTGGAGGGACCTCAGTGACCCTCTCAGAAGGATGCCTCTACATCTGAGACTAGGCCCTTTCCTGGTTCCCCACATCCTGGGCTGTACCTCCAAACCATTCTTAAAAAAATTTTTTCCACCTGGTGATTGCCCAAAAGGTAAGATGGATTTGGGCAGATGTGGAGTTGGGAGTGAAAGCCTTTTGGAGACTGTGTCTGGACCGGGAGGGAGGAAGTCCTGGCAGTGTGTTCAGGAGGTCTTCAATACAGCTGGACTTGTTTAGAGGACTCACAGGAGAAGCTGCTTCTTACCCGCGATACTTCCCTACCCATCTTGTGATGCAATCTGGGCCAGTCTTCTCCTTTCTCCCTCTCCCGTGCACTACTCCTGACTGACTTATGGTACAGGGAGAAGCTGCTGCTATGTTGCTATATTTAGGGCTTAATTCAATAAACATGTTGACTTCTCAACAATCTAGTTAAATGTTCACTTAGTCATGCTTTTCAGCTCTTTTTTATTCAAGTGTGTTTAAACTTCCTGAGATCTTTTTAGGCAGTGAGAAATCTGAGCTTTTGCATCAGGACTTACTCTCATGATGTCTACCCTCCCCAATCAGCAAATGGATCAGAGGGATACAGTAGCTAGCAGTAGCATCCTTGCTGCTCCCCTTTCTCAGCTAACCCCTCCTTACCCTGACTCCAGCACCAGGACAGCGACAACCCCAGAACTGGTGGAGACTGACTCCCAGAAAAAAAAAAAAAAAAAAGCCTGCAGGAGGTGTTGGACATCCTCCTACTTCCTGCTGATGGGGACGTAGTTCTGTGGCGAGAACGTCTGTCCCCATGTGCACTTGGGGCGTGTGCACCGGCTGGCATGATGGGATATGACAGGGTCTCCCCCGGGAGAGAGCTAGGGGCCTGGTGCAGAGCTGTTTTCAGATACAGAGATAGCTCAGAGCTGTGAATGAAGCAGCCCCTCTGGAGAAGGCCCTTCCAAGCAGGAGACCCTTCTGGCACTCTTTTTTTTTTTTCTCTTTACTTCTTTTTATTATAATTCTTGAGGAGAGCCAGGAACTGTAAAAAGTGTGGATTCTGGACTCTGGCTGCTTGTAAAAAGCCAAATAACAGTGATCCTGCCAGAGAGGCAGGGATATGAGCAAGGGTTATGAAGTCAGACCCAGGTTCCAGTTCCAGACCCACAACTTCCTACTTTGTGACTTTAGCAGGACCTTCCTTGTGTTCAATTGTCTCGTCTCTAACACAGGGCTAAGAACCCCTACTTGAAGCCAGACAATGGGCACATAGCAAGCCCTTGACAGAGATTTGTTGAATGAATGAATGAGTGAATGAATAGAGGAAGCATTCAATACATGTTAGCAGTTATCTCTTGATCATTTACTCTGTCAATAGGTGGTCTAGATCTTTCTACTCTTATGTGTTGTTATTATCCCCAGTTTATTGATGAGACCACTGAGGCTCAAAGAGGTTACACTACTTGCTCAAGGTCACCCAATGAGTTCAGTTGTAGAGCTGACATTCAAATCTAGTTCAGTCTGGGTCCTCTGGTTTGAGGTCTCAGTTTAGACTCAGAAAAGGGTAATTAATATTTGGAGCGAGTTTGCCAGTTGTTATTTGCATTGTGATCTGGAGCTAAAAAGAGTGGATCTGAAGTTTCACCTTTGCCATGGATCCCTTGAAAGGGCTGTGGAGATGGTGGTGGTGGGTGACCAGAGGGTGTCTCTACCTCTCTCTGGTAGCTTATCTATCTCGTGGGTCAGCAGGTAGCTTCCTCATGCTGTCTCTAATGTTAGCCACCCTTGGGTTATGAGATGTCCCTTTTATGGACATTCTACTCTCATTGATTCTTGCCAGATTCAGAACATTTGTGACTTGGGAATTCACTTCGAGAAATCTACTCTGGCCGAGTGTTTCATGCAGTGAGGACAAGCCTCCAACCTTTTTGCAGCTTTTCTCCCAAGAGAAGCATTTCTCCTCTTCTTCCTTTTACGTCCTTTGTGGCTGAATCTCTCATCTGCCTTTTGACCTGCTTTGGCATCCAGCAGTGCAGAAGGCTTTTTTGATAGAGGATGGCTTCGGCCTCATTCCAAAGTAGCCACCGGTCAGGACAGCTGCAAGGGAGGGTCTGAGGGCTTCTGTCTAATACCCGCTGCGGCCGGATCTGGCCACAGCTTTCCCGGAGGCTGGCGCCGCCTGAATCGCAGAACGGCTAGTGCGTTGATTAGAAATGCTGGCAAGAGACTTGTGCTTTTTAGTGAAGGACTCCCCCCACCGTTTTTTCTTTCTTTCCTGGTGGTGCTGGTGCTATGGGAAGAGGCATTCACAATTATTTATTGGTACATCTTCATGAGGATTCTCCAATATGTTCCCACCTCTCAGATTGTTCATGGAAGGGGGCACCCCATGTAAAATCATTCCTTGGTGCAGAGCTCCCTCCTCTCTCCTCCTTCCGTGTCCCCCCCCCACCCCAGCTTCTGTGACGTCAGTCAGGAGGTGACTGGGTGCCTGCATTGCCTGCAGGTTCCAAGGCAGGGGATGCAGCTTCTCCATAGCACAGACGCCCTTCTGCCCTCAGACGATCCAGGCTGCTCTTTTCCACCTCCCCGGTGGATGCTGGTGTCTCGCCTGCCACATGCTGCCTCTGCAGCTGTGATTGAGGGGGGGAAATGTTAATGCCTTTTTGCTTCCCAGACCATTGCTTCCCTGTCTCATCATACCTGGGTGCGTTTTTCCGAGGAGGATGAGGATGAGGAGGAGGATGATGAAGCTCCCCACATAGGGTTGAAAGGTAACTCATTTTCGGCTCCGGTGCACTTATTTCAAGAACAGGGTCCTCTGTGTGTCTCTGGCTAGGAAAACTGGGGAGCCCATGAGGTCCCCCGGTTGCTTGTCCATGGATGCGCTCAGAGTACTGAGGGGCTTGAAGGAAGATCGCTGGCTGCTGCTTGGTTTGGACTCCAGGCGGTGGGCAAGACAGCTCAACCCTGTCCTTCTCCACAAAAGACAAATCTGACTGTGGCACATTTTCTCCTCAGGTATGGATCTCACTCCTTGCAAGAAGATGACAGCCCAGGAGGGGAGCAGCCTCTGTGATAAACACTGGCAGGAACTGTGAGGGGTAGCTTTGCGAGCAGCATTTGTGGTGATTTATGGGAGTCAGGGGTTGCCGGAGAGGGATGTGGATGCTCTCAGCTCGGTGGATTAAATGCCCATTTACATTGTTATTGACATAGAAATTACCGGTGCCAAGGAGACAGTGAGGGAAAGGATTTCTGGGGCAGTAATGTGGCACATGCCCCAGGATATGGACTTATCTTTGCCGAAATCTGTCCTCTGGGCTCTTAGGAAGCCCATCTTGGAACTCAAGTAAAACCCCCAGTCCCAGCTCTCATGATGCCGACGACAGCCGCCCTCATTGCTAAGGCAGCGATGGCGAGTGAGGTTCCCGCATGGATTCCAAGAAGTAGGGAGGACCTTTGAAGAGGCAGCGTGGATTTCCTCCGCTGGCAGGAGCTGTGTCTGGTGCTGTGCATGCCTTCCCTTTGCCTGGGTCATTTCCTTCCTTCGTGGATTTGGAAGCATCGCTGAAGGAAAGAGGGTATTTTATTCCTGGGACATGGAATCGGTTCCTGAGTCCAGCCAACAGCAGAAGAGAAAGCTGGTTACCCATGGACTGGAAGATCAAAAGAGAGTAAGTGGCAGAACTTTTCTTCTCATTTGGCTTGTGGCGCTGGAATGGCTAAGCATGGTTCAGGGAGCCCAGGTGGTTGCCGGAATGTTGTTGTCAATTACGCGTGTTTGTCTTTCTCTGGTGAAGGAGGCAGGATGGTGGCTCATGATTTGCCAGATCCTGGTGCTGGGCTTGAAGCCTTGACTTGTTGGTGGGCAAGGAGAGAGAGAAAGAAAGAAAGGAAGAAAGAAAGAAATTGATCCTGGGAGGCAGGCAAAGATTTATAAGCTTTAGCTCAGGGAGTTAACAAAAAGTGTTGGTGTTCTCACAGTCAAATGGGAGCTTATTCTGAATCCCCTTTGGGATTCACACACTCTTAGCGCCTTTTGGAAATGGCGCTCCTGACAGTGGTGGTTTTGTTTGAGTTATTCTCCGTGTGGTCTGCTGGCTCGTGTGTTTATGGATCAAAAACATATCCTACTCCACTCTTTGGCCCCTTCTGTGAGAATGTCGCAGCCTTTTAAAAAGGCCTGTTGAGTGTAGGTCATTTGCTGTCATCCGTCTGAAAGCGGCAGCCACCCCGGACCTGCGTCTATCAGTTAAAGTTCAACTTGTCTTTAAAAGCCAGACACATTTGGGAGTAACACTGAGTGACGGGTTGTCTAGGCAGAAAGGTGAAACTGTGTCTCCTCGCTCCCAGGGTAATCACTGGGATGGCGGTGGGAGGAGGAGAGGATGGGATGGTGGCGGTGGTGGCAAGGGTGCAGTACAGTTCCAGAAGGGCCACAGTCTCTGTTAATGTAAAAATAAATTTTGACATTTCCTTGGAAATGTTGTGAATGGTTGAAAAACATAGTGTTCAGTCAGTATGGGGTGGAATATCCCCTTTCCTCCTGAGTCTCGAAGATCATCTTTTCTTGGTATAAAATCCATGTGGAGGTGAAAACCGGCCTTAAAATTCTTCTTTATAATTTTAGATTGCTCTGTCTGTGTGTAAAGGATTTTGTATGAGGTTTTGTTCTATCAAAGGATAAAAATAAATGGAAACAAACTGCATTTTAAAAACACAGATACTGACTCCATCCCTAAAAGAAAGTTTCCACTCCTGAAACTGCACTCCCCATAATGCAGAAAGAATGCCCACGATCTTAGGCCATAAGTGAAATTTGTTTTGTGGTGTTTGATTTATGCAGTGCACAACCTACCAGACCTGTTTGCTCCTGTTTCTACAGAAGCTTTCTGAGAGGTAGGAGAAAAATCAGTTAATTGTTGTGAATAGAACCTGGGATTGACTGCATTTTACAAAGCGTTAGCCAAGTTTGGTATCCAGACACTTAGGGGAGGAACATTTGGGACCTCTGACACTGTAGAAAATTTTAATTGGGCTGGTACACCGAGATAATATGCAATTATGACGGCCTCTCCTTGGCTAGGTGTCTATGTCTGTATTTCCCATCTGTTCTTGGCTCAGGCTGTGTTGGGTCCACATGTACCATGGAGCCTCTGGAAGTAGAATATAACCCCAAGTGAGGCTGTGCTGCAGCTGGGGTAACAGCAATTGGTCATGCTCAGCTGACATTCATTTTAACTTGAACTCTAGCCGTCATGGCGATTATTAAATTTATAATGATATATGTAAGATCCATTTTAATGACTCTCCATGCTTGAGTGAGCTCTCACTTGTGCTGGCAAAATAAGGTCTAATAGAGTATTGTATTTCATCTCCTACTGAATTTTCAGGGCAGTGGTTGAAACTTTGCTTGGGAGGAATTAGATTGTTTTTCCTGATAGGCGTTGTGATCAAATTCCATATTGCTCGAGTATAGTTTCTGGGCTTCTAGAAATACCGCCACTGCAGCAGCTTCTGTTGGTGTGTGCATGTGTGTGTTGGTGGGTAAACACACACCCCATTTGCGTCAAGTGTGAATCTAAACAAGCCTCCCGGCATGCAGCCTGGAATGTCTTGTCCAGGGAGCTGAAAGGCGACTCTACAGTGTTTTGGCTCCAATGTCTCGATGTCTCGGGTGAGCTGAAAACTCCTCCTCAGGGGGGATTGGCTGAAAATCCAACAAAGGCACAATCGAGGCATCTGCTGGAGAGCTGGGAAGTCTCCACCAGCATGCTTAAGTTACCAACTGTTCACTGGCATCAGATCCTTGTGGCATTGCTGTGTGTGTGTGTGTGTGTGTGTGTGTGTGTGTGATTCAATTGTTACTCAAATGAAGGACCATTGTAGGATAAGCTGGGGAGACAAAGCAGAGGGAGAATGGCTAGCTTCAATTTTGCTGTGTTTCCTATCCCCCTGAACAGCCAAAGCCACTATTGTAGCTTGGCACTTGGTTAGGATTTCATATAGATGGAGTGGCTGGTTCAGGGCTCCTCTGGGATCTGGCTCTTGGTGGGTGTTTCCCTGTGCTTTCGGTAGCAAAGAGTGCCACAAGCGGCGGAACCAGAGCTGGATTCAAAGGCCAACTGTGTTGTGTGCTAGCTGGTGACCCTGGGAAAGGTGCTTCACCTCTCTGATGGTTACATCTATATTTTCAACAGAGGACAAGAGTGTTATATTACAGGAATATTTTTGTGATTAAGTGAAATTAAGTTAGTAAGGAATTTGGCACTTGGTAAATTATTCAAGAAATGTTCTATATATTCTTGGGACAGTTTCCAATGTGGGATTTCTTTTGTTTTAAGAGAGCTGTATGTGATTTTAACTCTTTTGAAAAAATGCTTGAAGTAATACATACTCATTATCCATTCAGACATTGCAGAAAAATACAGAGTGTAAATTCCTCTTTTTTCTAATTCTATCCAACAGTGACTGCTATTAGCGGTTTGGTATATAACATTCCTGACTATTTGGGTTTGTGTTTCTTAATAAAATGGAATCGCACTGTACATGTTATTGAGAAACTTGCTTTTTCACTTAATGCAGTGTGGCTATCTGTCTACGTCATCACACACATACTTACCTCATGCTTTTAATGACTAGATAGAGTTCCACGATAGAATGTGCCAACATTTATTTCACTGATCCCTATAGATGTATATTTAGGGTGTTACCAGGTTTTTGTTTTCGCTCTGTGATTTTTGTTTTTGGTATTACAAAGTTCCTTTATTCACATATTCAACAAGTATTTAGGAAGCGCCTTCATGTGCCAAGCACCAGTCTTGTAGCTAGCTATGAACTAGACAGACAAGGTCTCTTCTTCCCTGAATCTTACATTGTAGACCAGAGCTGTCCGTACAACTTTCTGCTGTGATGGAGAGGTCCTGTTTGTGCAGCGTACACATTGGTAGCCGCTGTCCCTATCTAGCCACAGAGCACCCAAAATGTGGCCAGTGTGACCAAGGACCTGAATTTTAAGTCTCATTTAGTTGTAATTAATTTAAACGTCAATAGACCTATGTGACTAGTGGCTACCGTGGAGGAGAGTGCCTCTCTGAAAGGTACCTGACAGGCAAGTCACTAGGTCATCTATTTGCAGACAGTGGTCTATATTCTAAAGAAAATAAATAGGGCATAGTGGTATCAGGGACCAGGGAGGGTGCATTTCATATTTATAATTATTTTTAATTCTCTTTTTTATTGAAGTATAACTTACGTCCAGTAAAGTACCTGCTTCTTTAGTTTACAGCTTGATGAAGTTTTATTCCTTTTATACACATGTGCAGCCATCACGTAGATCAAGATGTAGACCATTTCTTGTGCCCAAGAGGATGTATGTTAGCTGGGTGTAAGGGGCTGCCTCCGTGAGGAAGTGTCTTGAGTGGAGGCTTCTGTGATGAGAAGCAGTTGGCCACGGGAAGATCACCTGGGCGACTTCAGATGTGGACGTGCCCACTCTCACCCTGCCGTATGGATGGGTGCCACTCAAAACGCCCTCTTTGATGACTTATCTTGGTGACACGTATGGACAGTAAGTCCCCACTCATCCCTAGCACTTGTTAAATTCAAATTCTTTGCTGAAGTCAGGGAAAATCCAGAGAGGTGTGGGCCTGCAAATTACCACGGAGAGAAATTCAGCGAGGTAAGTATTGTTCAGTGTGGTAAGCACCCACTTAACTAGCAGAGATGGGAGAAGTAAAATTTCCCTGACAGACACCTATTGATCAGTCAGGGGAAAGACTCTTTGATTGATTTTTTCACTGCTCCTTCTTAGAAGTTTGTCCTTCACAGGCAGAGCTTTCCCACAAAGGATGAATACTGTAAAATAAGAATCGTTCGGGGAGGTTTAAGATACTTGGTGACTGAATGGTGACAAAGACGCTTTAGTTTGAATGTCCTCCAGGCTGTCAGTTCTCAGCATGAAAGCTTCCTGGAGACAGTTTTTAAAAAAATGACTTTGGAGAGGGTGAACTCAGGCTTAGTGTAATTAAAATTTCCAGGGCTGGCTGAACTTCTCTGGATTGCTGAACCCTGCCCTTCAAAGGGGAATGTATTACCATCCTTGCCCCATCAGCCTCTCCTCTCCATTTTATTAATGGCATCCCCAATGTCGCTGTCACCTGTGGTTACAGATGAGAATCATTTAACCTATTCTCCCGACCCAACCCGTCAAGTCCACTACCTTTTTATCTGGTCAGCAGCCATACTTGCTCCTATGTCACCGTGGATCTGGCAGCCCACTCTTCTTTCTAGTCTCGCTGTCACCACCCTCATTTCAGGCCCAGGAATTCTTGCCTGGCTGGTGGCATAACCTGGTTTCCATTTCTCCTTTGGTTCATCCTCCGCTCCTGGCCAGATTACTGTCCCCGGAGCCCAGTTGTTATCATCCTATTCGATGATTTCCCAGTGTCTCCTCAGAAGACACCCGCCCCAGCCCCTGGCACTTTACGTTGTGCCCAACTCCTAGGGAGCGATGGGTAAAACATCACATCTCACTGGCGTCTTGTTGACTTCAGCGTCAGCAACCTCCCCGAGCCGTTCCCCCAGGGATATTTACTCATAAATTGTAAGGCGCCTGGGACACAGTAATCGATAAGCGGGAATTGCTGTGATTGGTATCATCTCCCCTTCTCTCTTACCCAGACTCTCTCTTCTTGACGAACTCTGCTGTTCCCTGGATAACCTTCACATCTCCCCCCCCTCTGAGTCTTTGCTTGTGTGTGTCACCTGGAAGGCCCTCCCACTCAGACCGCTCATCCGTCTTCCATGCAGAATGGATCCTGCTCATGTTTCTAGTCCTTGTTCAAATGCAGTCAGGGGAGCATCTCACCACGTTCTCCCTGCGGCCCAGATGTTTTTCCACCTGTCACACCCCTGAAGATGATTTTCCACCTGTTGGCTCCCTGAAGAAGGAACTGGTCTTGTCCATTTCTTCATTCCCTGGCACAGCGTAGGCCCCAGTAAATATTGGTTGAATGAGGGACTGTTACTTGTTGCTTTGAGATTCCTGTTTCTCTGGGATCCTGAAGCTGAATCTGGTTTTCCAAAATGACTGGTTTAATATGGTGTCCGTTCTGACAGAAAGACGAGGGAGAATAAGATTCAAGAAGATGGGTAGGAGCTCTCTACAGTGATCAACACATTTGATTAAGGGAGGCTAGACTGGGTCTGGTGAGTGGAATAGAAAAAGGGCCCTATCAAAACAGTGTTTTGAAGGAAGAATTTGCATCAGTGACTGGACTAGTCACTAGACTGATGGAGAGGAAGCAGTCTAAGATGTTGCCACACTTCAGCCCATTAGTGGCTAGAGGGGACTTGGCAGACCTTTGGACAGAGCAACTTGAAGTAATGACACCTTGTAGTGTTTCTCATGGCAAAGGTGCTTTTTCAGTTGGTGTGCACCAATGGAAGCAGGCAAAGAAGGGAAACAAGACACATACTTATTTTAGGGTCATTTTCCTAAGCACACATTACTAGATTTAGTAAATCTTTCAGAAAGGATTAAGAGATAGGCTAAGGATAGGGAAAGCGACTAACATATTGAACAACTGCTATGTGCCAGAGAGTGTACTAAGCACTCCTTTCATTTTAGCTCATTTAGATCTCCCCCAAGCCCTTGATGTAGATATTATCCACCCATTTTACAGATGCAAAAGCTGTCATTAAGGGACTTCTCCAAGGTTCCACAACTTATCTTGTCTCAGAGACTCCAGCACTGTAATTTCACTTTGCCATTAGAATTATCTCTCTAATGTTTTTAAACTGGATTTTACTGTAAAAATAGCTTCTCCCAACCTTTTGCAGTTGAGCACATGTATATACATGGGCGCACGTATGCATACAAATACACACACGCATGCATACATATTCCATAACGGGACTGGCCTGTGTGGCATCTTACAGAGGTGTTTGCTTATCGAGGAACTATGTCCATATCACTCATCAAATCAGAGCTACATGATACCACCCTCCCCAAGACTGGTCACAGGCTGTGATGAGGCTGAGCTGCTTTAGAGGAATTTTCCTTCTCACTAGCGATCTGAGCTCTGAGGTGCTGACCGTGTGGTTCGGGCTCTGGACGGATGGATGCTCACGTGTCAGGTGAGGATGTGGCTCCAGCCCCAGCTCCTAGAGCTCTTTCCAGATGAGCTGAAATGCTCACTCTGCGGCCTGGGCCAGTTTACTGCTGCTGCCCCTTTGGAGCCAGAGGTGGCAGCTGTTACAAGTTGATCTGCCTCCTGACAGCTCCCTGCCTGGATGGTCCGCCCTGTCTTTCTGGCATGAATGGAGGGGGTGTTAACCAAACGCTCAGGGGATGCAGACTGAGAAGCCACCACAACACATTTCACGTGTCATTGACAAAGACTGGAAAAACATTGTAGCCAGAGGCACCTCAATTCAGTGTAAGTTTTGAGGCCCTACTAGGGGTCGGGGGAGAGAGGACAGCAAAGGGACCAGGCCCATGCTCTGCCTTAATTTCATTGCAGAGAACGTAAGACAGTACAAGATCAGTCTCATCCATGCATTCGTTTCTTCATGTATTTATTCCACACTTATGTATTGAGTGCCTACTGTATACCAACCAGCCACAGCAGAAGGCACTGGGTTCATAAAGATGGATTTTTATCCTGTCCCTGATCTCTTGGGACTTCCAGTATTTGGAGGACTCAGTCAGTTCAGCAGTGACAATGGCATGACATAGGTAAGTGTCTACCTGGTGTAGAGAGGTTGCGCCGGGGGAAGCTTCCCTGGAGCAGGAGGAACTTGAGCTCTGCCTAGAAGGGGCTGAGTGAGAAGCACGTTGAACAGGGGACTAAGTAAGCAGCTCACAGCATGGACTGAATTGTGTCCCCCTGTCTCAAATTTGTGTGTCGAAGCCCCAATCCCTGACATGGCTGTTTGGAGATAGAGCCTTTAAGGAAGCAATTAAAGTTAGATGAGGTCATCTGTGTGGGGCCCTAATTAGATATGACTAGTGTCCTTCTAAGAAGAGGAAGAGACACCAGGGCGGCCTGTGTACAGAGGCAAGGTCACGTGAGGGCACAGTGAGAAGGAGGCGGTCTGCAGGCCCAGGAGAGGGACCTCAGTACAACCAAACCTGCTGACACCTCGATCTTAGACTTCAGACCTCCACACTGTGAGAAAATAAATTTCTGTCAGTTAAGCCACCCAGTTCTTGATATTTTGTTTTGGCAGCCCTAGCAGAGTACCGTGCTTCCCCGAAAATAAGACCTAGCCGGACCATCAGCTCTAATGCATCTTTTGGAGCAAAAATTAATATAAGACCCGGTCTTATTTTAATATAAGACCAGGTATAATATAATATAATATAACATAATATAATATAATGTAATAATACTGGGTATAATATAATATATAACATAATATAATATAGGGTATAATATAATATAATATATAATATAATATAAAACCAGGTATTATATATGATATAGTACCGGGTCTAATATAATATAATATAATATAATATAATACTGGGTCTAATATAATATAATATGATATAAAATCCGGTCTTGTACAATATAAGACCGGGTCTTAAATTAATTTTTGCTCCGAAAGACACATTAGAGCTGATGGTCCGGCTAGGTCTTATTTTTGGGGAAACATGAATACACTGGCGTACAGTGAAGGGGAGAGTTGGCTTCAAGTATTTTGCCTGCAACGCTCCAGACTATCAGCTCCTGGAGGGCAGACACTGGGTCTGTTCCCTGGCATCCAGTACACTGCCTGGTGCCTGGCAGGTGCTTTGTAGATATTTGCTGAGTGAGCAAATGTGTAAATGAAAAGGATGAGAACAGAGAGAGGAGAGATTGGACAACCCATGTGAACAATTGGAATTTTATACTGTAGACACTGAGAAACCGCAGCAGGCTTCAGAGTTAGGGAATGGCGCTTGGGAATATTTTGCAATAACCTAGGGTGGATAGGGATGGGTGAGGGTCGCAGTGTAGGTGAGAGAGCCTGGAGCCAGAGAGACCAGTTAGGAGGCTCCAGTAGTGCTGCAGGCATTTGGGGATAAGCTTATACTCCAAGACTAAGACAAAGGGGAAGGAAACATGAGCACAGACACGAGGGAATAGAATTGGAGGAAAATAATTTTGCCAGCAGCCGGATATAGTTGGCTTATGTCCCAGGTTGCGTGAATCCCAGGTGTCTCCCAGGCTCAGAGCCTCCCCGCTCTGCGGGGAGAATGGTGTCTAATAGCACTTTCCACTGGCACTTTATATCAGGGCTGACTAATGCACGCTGGATGCACCAGGACCTCCTGCACCAGTCACAGCGGAGCAGTTGGTGCTATCCCCCTATGGTGCATGCGGTCAAGTGAGGCATGGACAGGCATGTGACTTGCCCAGGGTCACACAACATGTTGATAACCAGATGGGGGTGAAGGTCTCTAGTCCTTGTCTGCTCCAGTTCAGGGTCACTACCCAGGGAATAACACTGCCTTCCTCAGTCAGCAGGCGAATGCTAATGATTTGTTATTTCAGCGTAATTTTCAATGGGAAAGGAGACTTGGCATTTTTTGGATTCAATTTAAAAGGCACTGGAAAAGTTAGATTAATTTTCTGGTCCTAAAGTTGCTAGAAGTTGGACAATAATCCAGGGACCTCATAGGTGGCTGTCCCCATTTATCTGAAAGATTCATACAAATTGCATTAGGATAGCTCTGAACATAAGTCAAGTGAATTTACTTCGACCTCCCAGCTCTATCCCAAACTGGCTTCTAGGAAGCAAATTACAGAGTCCTTCGCACAAAGGAGGGCTGAGATGTAATAAGAAGTAGTAAGTAGGCTGTGCCAGCTTTCCAGCTGGCATCCTAGGTAGGAATCGGGGTTGGCATATTTGTTAAAGCCCTGTTGGACTTCACTTCTTCCTGTGGAGCTGTACTATTTTGCCATTCATTGCTTTCTTAGACTACCTAAAGTATGGTCATGAGACCATACTTTAAGAGGGAAAAAGAGGGGCAATGTCAGCTAGGTTGTTAGGTGTTCGTTAATAACCCAACTTTGGGATCTTATTACATTGGATAATTTATCCTTTTTGGCCTCTGCTTCATCTTGAAAATTAGGGTGACAACAATGAAGCCTTTGGTGCGGATTATGAGATAGAACACACTTGAAGTATTTACAGTACTTAGCACACAATTAAGTAGTAAGTGATATCTATTGTAATTTTTACCATATGTTTCCCCTTCCTCTTTCAGCAAAATCCTCTAAGTGGCATCTTTGGGGAATACAGTAGGGGCGGGAGAGATGGGCGATGGACGTGCTAGTTTGTTTGAGTTTCCAGTTAACGGCAGGTCACATAAAATTCCTTCTAGTTTAAACCTTTGTTACTGCACATTTTCCTTAAAGAAATCCGCTTTCTAGCTTTAGAAGTTCAGTTGATGAAAACACCAAATCTTCCGTCATGTAGCAATCCTGCAGGAATTACCTGGAGCCATCACTCTGCACATTAAATTACAATGTATGGGACCCTGGCATGCAGTGAGTAGGCTAAACCTTTCATGTGATTCCAAAACACCACCGTCCCACAGGTTGCATTTCTGCTTGAATATGTTTTATGAATTTCATTAGTATACTTTGTGGCATCCCCTCAAACCTCAGCACCGGGGGAAAAAATGTCTGGTTATCTAGAGGTGAGTTCCAATTAATCAAGATTTTCCAAATCCCATCCCAGGTTACAGGGCTTCTAAAGCTGCGATCAGATTCTTCCATGCCTGCGGTTTGAATCAAAATAATGACATCTCTGACTCCCATCCTCAGGGCATTAATTTTTAATCTTCCTTCTCGTTGGAATAATTAGAAAAAGAGGGCCATGGGGGTTGGGAAGTGCCACAGGAGACAATGCGGATGGCAGAGCAGGAGTGGATGTCTTTCCAGTGTAGCCTCTTCCAAGGAGAGGGAGCAACTGAAGGCTGGCATCTACCTTCCCAGTTCCCTTGAGGGGAGGAAGCAGAGGCGAGGACTGGGGTTGGGGCAGGGGGCTGATGGGGCCAGCGCAGGGTGGGTCCTGCTATGGGAACTGGGGGTCATTTGGGGAAGGAGCCAGAGATGTGTAACTGTATGTGTTAGAGAGAGAGGTCGGGAAATAAATACGCTTGGGTGTACGTTGGGGATTTCTCCCTTGGCTAAGCTGCGTAAGTACCGACAGGGTTACTCAAAGCCTCATCCGTTTCCTGCATCCATGCTCCCTTGAATCTCTGAGGCACAGTGGGATTTGAGGGACAGGAGTCAACAGCTTGATTACAACTAGCAGGATCCTACGTCTTTCATTTCTTGTGAAGCTGTCACAGAGGTACCAGTCTGGGCACATGGTGCCCTGATGCTCAGAATCCAGGTTCTGGCTAGCTTCTTAGTTAAGTGAATGAGGTTCTTTTAGACCTCCTCTCCACCTGACGCCCGCAGGATGGATTGTAGATGAGAGACTCCCTCAAAGTGTGTGATTCTAAGTTTAAGTTAAACAGTTTCTCTCTGTTTTTTTCACTGATATGACTTTAAAATGTAATCAGCAAAAATCCTTATTGACGTGGGTGAGTCTTCATGAAAGCTAAAAAGTGGAATAAAGAATTGTAGTTCTTACATCTTGGGCATCTCACCTTGTGTAAACCTGCATTTAATCAATTGCTTAGAGTCTCTCTTCTTCACTAGCCATTCAGTTTCATGTTTATTTTGATATTCCTAGCACAGATTACATTGTTTGTTAAATGAATGAATGAGAGTCAACATTCTGAATGGGGTGAGGGTAAGAGGGAGAGTAAGATGTGCCCTCTGACTCTCGGAGCTAGACTCTTAGTGGCGTAGAGCAAGGAGAAGGTTTTCATTGTCTTTGATTTTGGAAAGGGAGGAAGGGTGTCACCACTGCTCCTTGGTGAATCTGTCCTGCATTTGTGTGTCTTTATGTGTGTAGATTTTTCTTAACTTTGAAGACTGGTTTCATTATTGTGAATCTATTATTTTCCACCCCCCTGGCAGGGATGTTCCTTTTTCCTTTGAGTTTCCATGGGTCCATGGTGATGGGTGACCTGGAAGGTCACTGTATTGATGTCTGTGTGAGCAGATCATTTAGAGGTGAGATTAGAGGCGAGAACAGTGGCTCAGATGTACCCAAAAGGGGGTATACTGAATAAATCAGTGCAAAATATGCCCTTACATGTTGCAGCACAAGGGGACAAATTATGAGAGCAAGAAACGAGGAGTCAAAGAGGGAGACAATGTCCTACTGAAGCCCGTGGAATGTTCTGAATGGAGACAAATGATGGAGCTATTGATTAGAAATTCCTGGGATCACCTGGGCCCGTCCTACCCAGAAGAGAAGGTGTATAGTGTTAGGTTTACGGTGTTGCTCTTCCAGGTGATTCTTGCAGAAAAATGGGATGACATTCAAAAGAAACAGCTTTGTGCAAAGAGGTGCTGTTTAAGGTTGGTCCTTTGAGTGTCATCCAGGGTGGTTTCGTCCTAGTATGACCCGATGCCCTCCCTTGATCTAAGGTGCCACCATTAGACTGCATGCCCCTTGTGTGGTTTAGGGTATTATTCTAAGTAGTCATTCCCCCTGCCCACACCCCCGTGAGAGGAGCGTGCTTTCCTGCCCTGTCGATGTTGGGCATGGCCAGTAACCTGCTTGACCAGTGGAATGAGGATGGAACTTCACTGTGCTGGTTTCCAGCCTAGGCCTTCAGAAGCATAACCTTTTCCACTTGCTCTTGTGGGAGCTTTTGATTTCCACTGTGAGAACATGTCCCAACCAGCTGCTGCCATTCTCCCGTCCTGGGCCTCAGGAACAGATCTGAAGACGCAGAGATGCCCTAGCAAACATGCAGACCTGTGTGTGAGAAACAAATGCTTAGTTTTGTATGCCCCTAAGGTTTTTTTTTGGTTGTTTGTTATGCAGCAAGAACTGTCTGCTACACCCTGGAACCAAGTAGACCTTTACTGGCAGAGCATGTTTGATGGTTAATATTAACCTCACAATACAATTAACAGAAAGTGATTAGACGGAGGGTTTTTCAAAGTTCTGTCCTGGAGCATTTATATCAGAATTACTTGAAACAACAGCCCTGACCCAGACCCACTGAATTAGAACATCTGGGGTTAGGACCCCGGAAGCAGCATTTTAAATATGTATTTCAGTAATTCTAATGTACACTGAAGCTTGAGAATTACTTTCACAAAGGGTTAAAACCCGTGACCGTCTCCGTTAACACCAAAACCAGGCGTCTGCAGGAATGGATTGGAGGAAAGTTCTCGTTTATTCATTTATTTTTTAAATTGCAAAGAGTTTCACTTAAATTCCCTTAGGGGGGAAAAAAGCTTTGGTTTGTTTATTTGTTTGCTCATTTGTTAATAAAAAGGACGCTTGGGCTTAGGAAACTTGGGAAATTCTAAGAACCAGGCTTCAGGAAGTAAGGCAAAGTCCAGGTCTTTGCCATTCATTCCACCTTGGTCGACACGTCGTTTCTCTGCCTCTCTTGGTGCATCCGTTCCTTTCTCTTTTGCCTAACACCCTTCTTCCACTGCTATTCATAGTCTCGTTCTCCTCCCCTTTAACTTCAAGGCTGACCCTCATCACTCCTTGTCTCAATATCATTGCCCAGTGAGAACTTTCCTCTTTGTTTCTCAGTTCAGAGTCGCGAGATCATCTGATTGGCCCAGCTCATCTTGTTCAGCGTATCAGCAAGTCCAGAGAGGTGGATCAGCCTCTGGATCGCCCACTTGAGTTATATATCTGTTCCTGGGCCAATCGATTATGGCTAAGGTGGGCACAGGGCCACATGGTGCAGAGCCTAGCCTTTCAGGGTGCAGTACTCCAGGAGGAGGCATGCGTGGGCAGGTACTCATTGATAGCTCTACTCTCCGGGGTAGAGTTTGATGGCAGGAGGTGACTGGAGAGGAGGAGGCACTCTCTGGTGTGGATGGTCAGCGGGTGATGGGATTATCTGTTGGATATTTGTTTTCTCACTGGATTGTCCCGGCCTTCACAAAACTCACAGCCCAATGGAACAACCAGGCATTAAATGAATACTGAAAGAAATATCTACTTAGATTTCACAAATTGACAAATGGAATGCACTAGGGAAGACAGAGTTTTCAACTCTGGAAAACAGGAAGCCAAATGGTAGCGTGGAAAGAGCTTTGGCAATTAGAACAATCTGGGTTTCAAACCCTGCCTCAAACTGTACTGTGGTTTGATCTTGGGAAAGTTTCTTAACATTTCTGAGCCTCACTGCCTTGTCTATAGAATGTGTACTAATAGTTTCTATCTCTTAGGGTTCTATTACATGAGATAATGGATGTAAAGTACTTAGCACAGCACCTGGCATATTGCACTGGTGCTGACCAAAAGTGAATTCTCCTTTATCTGTCTCGGAGCTCATGCACCTTGCTAGTGAGGTCTTAGTGGGTCTACTTTGGGACCGCTGTCTGTTGTCTGTGAGTTTGAGGAAAAGTCATGCTTTCCAGAGGACTTGGGTTCTAATCCCAGTGTGTCACCTGGTGTGTTTCCCCCAAGTTTCCCAGCTAACGCATAATGAAACCGAAGTTCAAACCCAGGTGTGTCTGAAGTTCTACTACGATGATTTGTGTCTACCCACAGAACACTTCTGAAACCAAATGTGTGTGTGTGTGTCTGTATGTGTGTGTTTCCCCACACTGGCTGAGGCTCTGACACCAGCTGCATCATGTCCTATAATTCTATCCAAGTCTGACATTATCTACCTGCAGTTAGTGTCAGATCCTACAAGGTTAGGGCTCAGTCCCACAAGACAGCCCCCACTTCAGATGCCAATTGCAAGTCTGTACCGGCTTTACTTCTGACCAACTGGCCATAAGTCCACTATTCCCATGACCCTCTCCTCAGGTTTGATGATTTGCTGGAATGGCTCACAGGACTCAGAAAAACAGTTTACTTACTATCACCAGTTTACTATAAAGAATACAACAGCCAAATGGAAGAGATGCATAGAACAAGGTGTGTGGAGATGGATGTGTAGTTTCCACTTCCTCTCCGGGTGTGCTACCCTCCCAGCACCTGAATGGGATCACCAGCGTCAAAGCTCCCTAAACCTCATTATGTAGGCGGTTTTATGGTGGTTCTATTACAGAGGCATGATTGATGAAATCATTGGCCATTGGTGATCAACTGAATTTCCAGCCCTGCTCCCCTCTTTGGAGGTTGGGGTGAGGATGTGGTGAAGCTGAAAGTTCAACCCTTTAATCACATGGTTGGCTCCTCTGGCAACCAGCTCCCAACTTGGAGCTGTCTAGGGGCCCACCAAGAGGTATCTCGTTAGCCTAAACTCAAGGATAACAAAAGCAAGACTTCCTCTCACCTCAGTCAGGAAATGCCAAGGGTTTTAGAAGCTCTGTGCCAAGAACTGGGGGTGAAGACCAAATATATAGGAGGTCTGACATTTAAGTTTGCAAACTTGTTGCAATGATGTTGCTAACTTTTTTTGATATCAGAGGGATTATTCATTATGAATTTATACCAACTGGACAAACTGTTAACCAAGTTTACTATTTGGAAGTGCTCAAAGGCTGCATGAAAAAGTTAGAGGACTTAAACTTTTTGCCAACAATTCATGGCTCTTGCCATGAATCACGACAATGCACCAGCTCACATGGCACTGTCTGTGAGGGAGTTTTTAGCCAGTAAACAAATCACTGTATTGGAAAACCCTCCCTACTCACCTGATCGGGCCCCCAATGACTTCTTTCTTTACTCGAAGATAAAGAAAATGTTGAAAGGAAGACATTTTGATGACATTCATGACATCAAGCGTAATATGATGACAGCTCTGATGGCCATTCCAGAAAAAGAGTTCCAAAACGGCTTTAAAGGGTGGACTAGGCACTGTTGTTGGTACATAGTTTCCCAAGGGGAGTACTTTGAAGGTGACCATAGTGATATTCAGCAATGCCGTAGTACTTTTTCTAGGATGAGTTCATGAACTGAATTGTCTGGCCTTGTATGTATTTCTTATTATATCACAGTATGGTAGAAGTCATAGCTGGTTCTCTGATCTACTCTGCCATTACTACTGCCTCTCCACAAAAGGAAGGCCCCCTTCCTGACACAGGGATGCCTACCCACTTACCTCTCAGACAAGTGGCCAGACTTCATGCTCTTGGGCCAACCGAACCTTCTCGCCTGTTTTTTTCTGAAAATAGCCCATGTCACCCTGCCTTTCCCTGTCTTCCAATTTTGACTCTTTTATGTGTGAGTGCGTCTTCAGCTCCTATTAGTCTGTTGTGGCATTTTTGTGTCCCCTCAAGTGCCTTCCCAGAGCCCTGGAGCTCCTACACATAGTGGGTGGTCAACGTGTTAGAATGCAGGCCTACAAGGCGGGCACAGAGACCTGGAACAGACAGCCGACACCATAGCTGTAATAATAGCATTTGTATACAAACATCTTGGTTTGCTAGGTACAGGAGTTAAAGCCATGTTTTCCATTGTAGAAAACAGTGGTTTGCTTTACAGATGTCATCATGGAGTTCTTTTACTTAGGTAACTTTAGAAAACTGTGATCTCGTTACTTTTCATAAGTTTGTTTACTATGCAAAAGTTTACTCACGTAATATGTTGACTTTTGCTTTTTCCACCTGGCATAGAAAGATCTCTGAGAAAACTTTAATCATTAAGTGTACCTGAGCTTCCTTTTGAGGGCAAGAAATTCACCTCTCTCATTTTCTTTTTGGAAAGAATAAGCTAGAAATGATCCCATCTGCGGTACTTTTTTAGGTGTGTTAGGAGCCCAAGTTCCATGGATATGGATGACAGAATACGTGCAGATATTAGCCTGTGTTTGGGCCATCGCATAGGACTAGCTTTCCTTCTGGAAACAGATGGTATCTGTCCGCCTAACTGTATTCTCCCTTTTCCTCCATCCAGCTACCTATAACCTCTCTTCAAGATTCAGCTCACATTCCTATCCACTTGAAACTTTCCCTATCTCTTCTTTCTTGTTCTTTCTTCTCTGATTCTCATTCTCTCTCTCTCTCTCTCTCTCTCTCTCTCCCTCCCTCCTCCTCCCTCCCTCCTTCCCTCCCTCTCTCCCTCCTCCTCCCTCCCTCCTTCCCTCTCTCCTGTCTGGTACATTATTTCATAGACTCACACTTGGGTTAACAGCATGAGCTGTGGAGTCAAATAATGAAAATCCAAACTCTGTGACCTTCATAAATTCACTTCACCTCTCTGTGCCTTAGGTTCCTTCTTTGTTCAAAGGGAAAATCACTAGTTCCTACCATATATCCTGGGCTTATTATGAGGATCAAATGGGAAATACAAGTACTTAGCAGGTACCCAGTAGACAGCGACTATTCAGTAAATGCGCACCACGCGCAGGCGTAGTGGTGATAGCGTAGTTGTGTTCCCAACTAGATCGTAAGATGCTAGAGGGCAGAGACTGAGTCTCACAATGGTTTTTTATCCTCCAGAGTGGGTCATAGTTCTAAAGTCATAGCAGCGCTCCATAAATACCCAGTGGATTGAAATTTCATGCTTCCCCTTCTGTCCGCTTTCTTAGAATTGTATTTAAATAAATGTAGTGTTTGGCTGGTACTTAGACCCGTTTTATAGAGAGCCTGTGTCAGTGATTAAATAAACGGTTTATTCCTAAGTGTTTATCTCCCTACTGTACCCCCGCTCAAACAAACCTGACTCTTGCTCTTGGCTGGCTAATCAGGAGCTGAAGCCCAAAGGGAGAGCCACCCTTGCTCTTTTAGTGTGAAGTGAAAATAGGTCTGATTCTAGAACCAGCCAGAGAGGGAGAATTCAGAACAGCCCTGAGAATGGGGAAGTCCTGTGGGAGATGTCAATAACCAAAATTATCTCTCATTTCAGCAGCCACTAAAAGGAGCTCCACCTGGCCCCTCTTCCCCTGGGGGGTGACCTCTCCCCTGTGCCTGCAAGATGGGCCCAGCAGAGGAGGGGAGGGAGCAGTCAGTAGGGGTCGGGTTACCAGTGGGAATGACGTCAGGGCTGCTCCCGGTTCCTAAGAGCTGGGCCACTGGGAGTGACAGCAGCTGCAGCATCCATGCCTGGCGACCCACCCTGCACCCCCCGCGGAGCCCCTGTGGAGCATGGAGCATGGAGCGCTGCGTGCATGGAGGAAGGGCTGTAGCTGGCCTTCCTTCACTTGGAGGGGAGCCAGGGCTGCTCTTCCTACTGAGTTCTCCCAGCAGGGTCGTCTTTCTGCAGCTTTCCCTGTGAGGCCAGTTTGCAGAGAAGGGGAGCCAGGAGCCCCAAGGTGGGCAAGAGTGTGAGTGGTGAAGTGGAGGAAGGGCTCAGGTCCCTGTGATGGACCTGCCGGAGCTGCCAGTGGAGGATGAGAGACGAAGGAGGGGTGTCCTGGGAAGAGCTGGATCTGGAATTAACAGAGCCTGAATGAAATCCTGGATTCAGCCCTTAGTGTGGGACCCTGTGCAAACTGTTTCTCCTCTCGGAGCCTGTTCCCTTATCTGCAAAATGAGGAAAAGAACACTTTTCAGGGATTTTTTTTTAAGAAGAGAGCACTGCTGTGAGAGCTCTTTGCCACCTCCCCTTCCCTGTTCCATCATGCCCTAATATTAAACGGACCACTCGCTGGAGTCTCTGCAGGTTAGTAGCTGCTAGGCTGTTCCAACGAAGTTGTGTCAGCTTTCCACTTTTTGTTCAGGGCACCGCCTAGAGCGGGATGTTTACGTGTGGGCAGCTTCCCTCTTTGATATTTGGGTCTTTAAATCCAGCGTCATCATTGTACAGGGAAGGACACTGAGGCCCAGAGTTGTCACCAGGGCGGTAGAACCAGGACCAGGCCCTCAGTCCAGGCCCCACAGCACCATTTGTCATTTCCTGACCCCTCAGGATCTTCTCACAGCCTTTGAACATTTGCACGTGCGCTTCCTTCTGCCAAGAACAACCACCTCATCCACTGTGCTGAACTCTTTGTCCTCCTAAGTACTCAGATGTGACGTCACCTCCTCTGAGAAGCCCCCCTGACTACCACTCCCTGACTGGGTTGACGACTCCTCCTCTCTGCTTTCAAGGGTCCTGGAGCTGACCTGTGTGGTGGACTTCTCACACTGTATTGTGGACAGCTGTTCCCCTGTCAGTTCTCCCTATTTGACGATGAGTTTTTCAAAGATTTAGGTCAAGTTTTACTCATTTTTGTATTTCTGGTCTCATATTTGACACTTTGTAGTGCTCCAAGAGCTATTTATCTGAAGAATGAATGAATGAACAAATGAATGAACGAATGAGCAAGTGGTAGGGCTATAGGGTGGTGCTCATAATGGTAGCTTTTCCAGAAATGCTCCCACTTGCTCTGTTAAAAAAGATGGCAGACTCCCAGCCCACCTATTCTTGGACACTTGTCTGCCTCTCTTCAGGATGGTTTCTCTCCCAGTGGCCCAGAGTGCAGCCACTCACTGCCCGAGCTGTATGTCCATCTTTGTATGGGCCTTAAGGACTAGAAATCCTTCCAAAGTGATGCCTGGAGAAGCTGATATTTAGGGTCTTCATTTAATACCGCTCCTGCAGCTTTCTTGTGACTCTGTCCTTAGCTGACATCTTTACAGAGGCTGAGTTCCCAGAAGATGCATTAATGGAGACATCACTATATTGCACTCCAGGGCTTAGTATAAATAACCCTGGTGTGCATTCATTCATTCACTCAAGCATTCATTCAATGTATTCCTCCTTCCATTAGGGCACATAATTACAAAGTGACTGCATATAACTTTATCACTCACATGGCCTGGTGTCACTCAGAGCAGGCAATTAGATTTTTCCCAAAGGCCAGATTTGGGGGTCAGAAGGGCAGGCTGATGGAGCATTGACAAGTACTCTGATGTCAGCTTTAAAATATGAAGTAGAATACTGCCCCTTCCCCCATGTAGCTACGTGCCCCCAATGTCCAGTAGCAGGTTCGAAAGTACAACTACTCTCTTCTCATCCCCAAGGCAGGAAACAGATAACTGCACTCAGAGTCCCTGCAGGATTTGAAGTCCTAAGAATGGTAGCCACACTAATTTTGTTCCCATGTGGACACAATCACAATTCCACATGCCTCTCTGTTCATCTCCGGGCAAAGTCAAGAAAACTGGTGGGACATCGAATGGGGCCAAGCTCCCCCCATCTACTTCAGTAGGATTGTAAGAAAGTGGACCTGGGGTGTGTGTTGCCTTGGAAGAATCATTTCACTCCTATCAGCTTCAGCTGTCTCATCTGTATGATGAGGCTAGTAATCCTTTTCTCTTCATAAGTTTGTTGTGAGGATTAAATGAGGTCATGTTTGTGAAAATGAAAAGGGTACTAACAGCTAATGTTCCTTGGGGACTTATTACATCCTAGGCACTCTTATAGCTTCCATTTTATAAATAAAGGACCAGAGGCTCAGGGAAGTTAAGTGCTTTGCTCAAAGTCACACAGCAAATAAGTGATAGAGCATGGTGGATTTGTTGTCTTTCTGACTCAAGTCTCAACTTTTAATCGCTGTACCACGTACTGTTTCAGATTTGAGCTGTGTAACATTGGATGAGCTCCCGCCCTCTCTGGTCTTCCGTGGTACCATCTGAAAAGGAGAGAATTGGCCTGGATTAATGCTAAGGTCCCTTTCAGCTGCAAATTCCTTGTCACATTTTACCAAAGGACACATAACACACACCACTGTACCACTCTTGCTTCCTCCAAGTCTGGTCTTCTTTGAGCCTGGGTGGGAGGCCTTGACCCTTTGCCGATTCTAGCTGAGCAAGTGTGCTGGGGGAGCAAGCAGATTGTAATGCATGTCTCAATAGCAGAGCCAAGCCTGCCTAAGTGGGAAATGGATGTTGTAGTACAAAGGCAGTTAGCAGGGTCCTTGGAGGTTTCAGCAGGATGTAATTATGGTTCTTTAAAAAAAGGCTCACATATGTTTTTGAGCAAACTTAACAGATGCCCGGATGTCATGTCTGTATTCTTTAGGGAGTCTAGGATGACTAATTTTCTACAGCAAGTTTGCATAGTACATTGGAACGACCCATTGCAAATCAATTCCTAGGGTGCAACTTAATGAAAGCTTTCATTGATGATGCAGATTAATAATCTAAAAACCTTTATAAAATGACCACGACTTCATTTCTGCCTGGTCTCTGTGTTTGATAAACTAGATGGATGGTCCTCTCTGTAGTTATAGCTTAATGTGATTTCTTTTAAAAAGAAATCCACAGCCACTCTTGTTTACAGGGTTGAAGGTTTGACTGCTGTGTGGTTCGTTTCGGGTGCAACGTCCTTTGCAAACTTTTGTGACTTCCTTAGAGGTTTTCTTTGAGCTGTGTGCCCTAGGGAGATCTTCTAGACGATTCACTACCATTTTATTGTTGAATTAAATGCACATTGGTTCTAAAGAATCAATGCCCAGTTAAGGCAGTCTGGGGTCCATTTCCATACCTCCACACACTGTATCTGGAAAAGTCATTTGGAAATCTGTGTCCTTCCCAGGCTATTGAGAATAACGAGCGGCCAGGAAATCGAGAGATAAGAAGACTAGTTTCCTTTGGTGGGCACGTTGACATTTCCTTTCTTGCTGGAGCTCTAATCAGTCTGACAAATTTGCAATTGAATCTTCTGCATTGAGTGACTCTCTTTACTAAAACCTGGTTGCAGGCTTCTGGGTTCATTTCTCTGTACTGGCTGCATTGGAGCGTGGCTTTCCATGTAATAATAGACAGGTGAAGACCATTGAAGATGGAAGCCTTGCACCTGTCCCGTTTGGGCAGAATGTCAGCCTTTCAGTTGACTCCAACTATTCATAACCCTCCATAATTTCATAGCCATCGATTTCTCCCCCTTCTGACGCGCTCTCTCATTGGCCTGTTGCCCACATCCCGTAACCATGCCCGTCACTCCCGTGACCTTTCCTTTGCTGACCCTGATTAATAATGTACTCAACACATTCCCCTGTTGTATCAAATACCAATTTGGCCTGAATGGGTGAAAGAATGGCAAATGAGGAAATGGTTAAGTCTACTTATTGGACAAGCCTTTTCATTGAACTGGTGTTGGGAGATGGGGGAAGAGAAGAAGCTGCATTGTAACATTTTCCAGCAAGTTTTTCTCAAACTCAGCAGGAGAGGCTGATGCTAATGAGTCAGAGGCAGTGGAGAGTGTGTCATCGGATTTCGGGGGACTCTGAACAGCTAAGGCCGCATGTGATACAGCTTTGTGGCAGGTGTCTGCCCACTCCTCAAATGTTTCTGCTGAATGTTCTGGACCAAGAGGAGCATAATTACATGGAGTAGCATATTTATTTAGGAAGGCAGGAAGGAGGCGAATAGTCCTCTCCTTCCTCTTAAACTTTTTTTTGTGTCCTGAAAGGGCCGGGGCATGTGCTAAGTCAGAGGATGGAGTTAGGTAACCACAGAGGAGAACATGGCGCCCACTCTCGCTGGCTCCCTGCCATGTGTAGGTACATCATTTGCAGGTGCTTCCAAAGCCAGTTTTGCTGACAGTTACTGTTAAGGGGACACGCGCCAGGAGGTGGGGCTTCCAGGCTGCATGAGGCAGACAGCCAGGCTCTCCAGCTCTGAGCTTTGGGAGGATTTACGACTGGGAAGAGGCACTTCCCGGAGGTGCCTGGAGTGTCACAGAATGTCAAAGGTGGAGGATCCTTGAGGCCATCTAGTCCAAGGCCCCATTTTACAGATGGAGAAACTGGGGGGTCTCGGATAGCAAGTTGTCCTCTAAAATCCTGGCCATCACTGGAAAAGAAGCACAGAAAAGTGGGATAACCACAATTACCAAGTTTTACTGAGCCCTGATTCTGGACTAAGAATTCTACATGCATTATTTTGTTTAATCTTCAGCCCCACCCCCGCAGGTAGGTTCTGTTTATTATCTCCATTTACCAATGCGGCAATGCAGTTTTGAGAGAATAAGTAACTTTCAGAGGAAGGTAACTTAAATCCTCCCTGTCGGACGCAAGCCTACATGTTTGCCACCTTTCGGCTGAATCTAGTTTAACTTCTGCTGATTTTACAGGTGAGGACATTCATACCTCAAAAAAGGGAAGCAATGTTCCCAAGGCCACTCAGTTAATTGGTGGAAAGTATTGTTATCGCTACCAGAGATTGCACTGTGTGCTTTACAGTCTCATATTTAATTTTTACACAATCCTAGAAGAAGGTTGGTCATTGGTATCAGTAGGTGAGATAAAACGAAGCTTGGGGAGGTTGAGAGTAACTTGTCCACTGATCTATAATTAGTAAGTCAGGATTTAAGTGGAAGCTCCAAAATTCAACTGTCCTAATGCTACTTGGTGAGGCTCGATGTCTCAGAATCCTATACATACCTGTTTCCAAATCTCCTCTAATCCTCGAGATAACCCGGTAGGCAAGGAATCGAGAAACTTGGATATAATTCAAGCTCTGCTGCTAAATGCATCAAATACTCTCAGGCAAGTCACTTCTCCTTCTGCGTGCCTCAGTTTCCTTATTTGTAAAAGAGAGGTCGCATCCTTATTTAAGCCACAGGATCTTGTGAGACAGTAAATGTGCTTGTGCTTCACTTTTCAGCTGAAAAGTTCTGAACTGAGGCTAATTCTGGTTCTTTCCATTAGGTCCCTTTATCCTTTGAGGTCTGGGAGCTTTCTCTCTTGCTCTGTCTCTTCTGGAGGGTCCACATTTGTTGTGAGTTAGATGACAGCTGGGTTTGTATTTGATTTGGATTGTGCGTGGCCTGGGTACTAAACGGCTGTCAGCGAGACCTCTTTTCTAGTTTTGCTCGAAGAGACAACGGAGCTGGGCTGGCATTGCTCCATCCAGATCTCTGGGGATGACTGCAAACAGGAACCATGGGGCCTCATACACCGAGTCCCCATTCCTTTGTGCTTGAAGGGTAGTACACAGAAAATACCGACTCCAGTCTGAAGCCGGCTGAACCCTGCGTCAGAATCCTGACCCGCTTCCGTGAGACGGCAGAGAAGACCAGACCTGGGAGGTTCGGGTAATAAGTAAGCTGAACATGGCTGCAGAAACCAGGTTTCAGGACCTCCTTGCTCCATCAGCAGTGCGTTCTAATCATGTCACAGCATTTGGCCTTTGGGTCAGTTGGGGTTTCTAGTAAAAATTCATTTTAACCTTAACCTGCCTTATTGTGTTCCTTTTTTTTTAATTGGGGTGGGAGTATTGTTTCTTCCTGCTGTCTACACTGATTTCTTCCTTATTTTAAATGCTGCAATGCTCTCTAAACCTAGGGGAGGCAAATAACATTTTGGGGAGCCTACGCTATGCTAAAACTTTTTACACACATTACCCCATATCATTACCACAGAAACAGGTCATTCTCTCCTTGCAATGTTCATACTCTCTTGCTTTTTCTCCCGTAATAATAGTTTCACCTTTTCTGACTCCTTTGCTGGCTCCTGCTCTGAATGTCAAGGGCCCCTGGCTCAGTCCTTAGTCTTTTTTTCTTTGACTTTGTGGGTGATCTTACCCAGCCGTTTGGCTTTACCTTCCATCTCTATGCTGAGGACTCCCAAGGTGATAACTCCAATTCACCTGGACACCTGTGCTCCAGACTCATCCACCTCACTTGGAGCCTAACAGGAAGTCTGGCCTCCGTGTACCTCTTCATCCTCTTCTCCTTCTGCTCTCCCCTTTACGCACAAGACCATCACCTGTTCTTTGAACCTACCCGTATATTCCCACCTCATGGTCTTTGCGCCTATTCCCTCTGCTTGGAAAAGGGTTCCCCCTGTATTTGCATGGCTGCCTCACTCTGCATTCAGGGCCTCTCCTCTGGAAGATCTGCTCTGACCATGCCAGCTAAACCCGCCTGTAGGGCCCCACCTCCTGCTCTCTGTGCCCTGACCCTGCCTTTTTCATTTTTGGCCATAGCACTTATCCTGCCTGCAATGACGTTGCCTGGTTATTTATGTACTTGTTTCTTGATTGTCCCTCCCCCTGAGGTATCCACTCCACCAAGGCAACCCATGCCATGTTCACCACTGTAGCACCAGCACCAGCATGTGTCCCAATGGATGTATGAATGAAAGAATAATATGAGAGGTAGGTGTCATTTTCCCAGTCTTACAGGTGAGGAAATGGAGGCTGAAAGGTATGATATGCTTCAACTCACAGGCCTTTTTTTCTCCCCTCGGAAAAGGTGTAATAGTTTAATGAAGATCACCTACACGAAAACAATACATTGAGTAATTTTGATAGTTCATAACTTATAACACGGGTAGATCTTTCTTGCTGTCCAGATAGCAAAACTCAGTATGTGCATTTCGTAGCAATTATCGTAATGTATTATGACCATAATTTACCACATGTATGACCGGTCTGCTTTTCCCCCCCAAACACATGCTTTTCTGACTTCACACATCGTCTTGTCTTGTTATTTATTATATAGATGGTAACTTGGCATGCATTAGCTCTTTGTCAGCTCCACTAGTTGCTATTTAGGAAGCTAAATATCCAAAGCATCCAAAGAGAATTTTCTCTTAAAAGTTTAAAAGAATAATTACCTATTTAACAAACCCCTTATCACCCTCCTCCCCGAAGGCTGGTTTGTCGTACTGCCTGGTACGGGGTGAAGGGCTTGAATGATTGTCAGGATACCACGGCATGTTCTCCGGTGACACAGGTGGGAGATTCTCAGTCACCCATGTGCTTCTGTAGAAGCCAGTTGTTTTGAACTTTTATGTTGCAATTATGCAAGTATGTTGAACCTATCCATTTCTTAATCTGCACAATAAAAAGAAACACCAAGAGAATCCAACCAGAAGCTGAAAAGGGTCAACTCCTTTTCATTTTTTAAAATAATCTCTCCTCTTGATCTTAAGAAGCCTAATCTCTAGAAATATCACGAATCCAGGGCAGTTCAGAATCTGGACATTCAGGGTTCAGAACCTTTCCCCCACCTTGTTCTGCAACTGTTTGGCTGACCTGGCAGTTTGGTGCTCATCATATTCCCCTGCAAGGCTTTTCCTTCTCTCTGGATTTGACACCTGTCCCTGTCTCTTCATCAGGACTTTGCCCCACCCCCATCCTGATTGGCAGTCCTTCAGGCACACACAGACCGACTTTGATTGGCTCTGTCCCTTCTCGTTGGATGCTGCCTGGCTTACCCAACTTTTGGATCAGGACTAGGAGGACCCTGACATCCTCCTCTCTAGCCACACTGAAAATTCTTCCTGGATAGTAACAGTTTCTTATATTTCTATGTTCCTTCCAAATTTCAGCCCAAGGTTGCCCACCGGTAGCCAGTCAGTAAAGACTCATTTGTCCAACTTCTTGGTTTGTGGCAGCCTCATACCTGAGGAATCATGGTTCCATACATTGAGGTAAAGACCCTTTTGTGAAGTTATGGCACTGTTTCCCTGCTGTAGTTGTTTAAAACCAGACATGTCTAAATTAATCTCAGAGGAGGGCTGGGCACAGACCAGGAAATGAAAGGCCACTCATGAAGAAAGCAGGGTAAAGCATGATACTCCCTTCTTCTATTCCATCAACATTCTTCTGGAGTTGTTCTTTTCCTAGTGCTTGAATTTCAGTATCTACCTCCTCCTTCTCAAGCTCCACTCTTCTTCTACAGCAGTCTGATTTACTGTTCTCCCAGCCTCTCCTTCCTATTAAATTAGATATTAGAAATATCCATCAGCCGGGCTGTTTAGGGGTACAGTTTGCAATCTCTGTGCATGAACTGCTGGATGCTATAACTCAGATGAACCTGAATTTATCTAAGAATTACTTGAAAGTCTCATGCTTTCATTTATGCAGGTGTTGAAGTCCTCTCACCCTACCTAATAAACCATTAAACTCCCTCAGAAGGTCTCAGCAAAGGAATCCTGTGTTATTATCTTTTGGCATTCTTATAGCTCTTTATTTTTCATCCTTTGGTGGTGATGGTGGGGGGTGTGTATATTTATCACTTTATTAGCCTTTCCTCACAAGATTCGTTTTTATTAAAAACACAAATATCACTGTAAATATCTAGGTGGGGATGTTGAAGGGGATTTCAGAAGAGACTACGCTGAAGAATTGAATGTCTGTAGGTTTAACCTGTTGCTGAAATGAATGACCTCACTATAGCAGTGGACTTTTTTTTTTTTTTTGTATTTATGCATATATTTTATTTTTTTTATTATTATTTTTTAAATTTATTTTTAATTTATTGGGGTGACAATTGTTAGTAAAATTACATAGATTTCAGGTGTGCAATTCTGTATCACATCATCCATAAATCACACTGTGTGTTCACCACCCAGAGTCAGCTCCCCTTCCATCACCATACATTTGATCCCCCTCACCCTCATCCCCCACCCCCCAACCCCCTTACGCTCTGGTAACCACCAAATTACGTTCCCCAGATTAATTAGCAGTGGACTTTTTTCTTACAGGTAGCCTTCATCAATTCTTCTTCAGATAGAATGTGACCGCTACAAGCTTCCTGGTTTAAAGCCAGACAAGTCTCAAGGGAAATGGCCAGTTTATGGAAATAATTTTAAGAAAAATCTGTGTTTAGAAAAAATTACATTTTCTATATTCTGTAGATATTTTCTGCTCAAAAATTTTCCTAGTTGTGCACTTCTGGTTATGTGGGCCAATGCATTCCTTGGTTGTATAAGCTAAGTGAAAACAGATTTTCTTTTACTTGCTGTCTGAAGCATCCTAATTGGTAAATAGAGGTAACGTGCTTACAACACTTGGTAGTTTACAAAGCATCTTTACATGGATTATCACATTCAGATCTCATGACAACCCTGATATTCCTCTACCACACAAGAGAAGACAGGCTCTGAGACGGTGGGAGTCTCATCCAATGTCATATTGCTAATGAGTGGTGGAATGGGACTCAGACCCAAATCCTTTCTTTTCTGTTTCAAGCTCTTTCTACAATCTCAACTGTCTCTCAAAGAAATGGGTAGTTCATCCATATATCCAACCATCCATCCATCCATCCATCCATCCATCCATCCATCCATCCATCCACCCACCTGAAACTATTCATTGAGGGGCTACTATATACCAGATACTGTCTGGAACTCCCTGTTTGACAGGGAAGACAGTAAGTGAATGGATAATTATAATGAAGTGTGGTAAGTGCTCAGTCATTAGCATTGGAGCTCTGGAAGAAAACAAAGGAGGGACACCTGACCAAGGGTAGTAAGTCAGGGACAACTTCCTGGAGGAAGTGATGCTAACGCTGAGTTTTAATGTAAATGTGTATTTAACAAGCATTTATTTCCCTGGGTGGTACTGATTTCCTTCGCACCACTTTTCTGCCTACCTTTTATATCACTCTTAGTTGAGCTCACGTGTCAAGGAAGTAATGGGGTGGCGCTAGTTCAAGAAGGAAGAGCATTCCCAGTGAGAGGACTTTCCGTGATACGGTGGCCTGAGGAAAACTGAACGCATGAGATGGGGAAATTGCCCAAGAAAAGAAGCAAAAGACCTGGTTCTGACCCCGGGCAAGCTCATTTTTTCAGGCCTTGCTTTCTCATCAGTGATATGAAGGTTGGATCTTTAAAAGGCTTAAAAGTGCTGATTTCACTGTCCCAAGCAGGCAACAAGAACAGGGCAAAGAGGAATGTCGTCAGTTGTCTGGGAAGCGTGCTGCCCCCATCTTTTCAGAGCCTTCTGTCTTTGCACCAGCTCTTCCTTCTGCCTGGAAAGTCTTTGCCCATCTTATCCAGGCTTTAACCTCTGTCTTATGCCCTGCTCTGTTCCGCCTGTTCCCAGGCAGATGTAGGGACCTTTCTCAGCACCCCGAGAGCCCTGGGCTATAACGTGTGTGTCCCACTCACTGTGTTTGGATATTTTCATGTCTGATTTTCCACTTAGCCATGGGCTTCTCAGGGGAGGCATTGTAACCTCTTACGTTCACGTTTCTATGTGTGAATGAATGATGGGAGATTGTGGACTTGGTTTGATTAGAGGTCTTCAAGTTGGAAGAGGTTTCCAAAAATGACTTAGGTATTAGTCTTAAGTACTTTCATGCCCATTATACGGATAAGACTCTCGAGGCTCTGTGAGGTTCGAAGACTTACAGGGAAGGACAAAACAGGTCTCCTGCGTCCCAGGCCAATGGTTCTGCCATTCTACCTGGACTCCCAGGATTTCAGTTTTATTCCATCCCTGTGGGAAAACAGAAGCGGCATTTTCGCCGGTTGAAAGAGACAGGAGTTGGGGTGTAACAGCATGAGGAGAGGAGTGATATGCATTGTGTTCAGGTTCATTTGGGGAACAGCCTTTTGAATAGATTAAGACGGTGAGGCTCGGAGGAGGCAGGTGGAGGATCAGAGGAGACAGCATTTGACGAGGCGGAGCTGTCTGGGGCCTGAACAAACAGCTCATCTCTGGGGAGAGAAGAGAAGGGTTTCGTAGAATGTATGTATGAGACAAGCTCCATGTGCAGTGAAGTGATGCGTACTGCAAACACATTTCTCCGCCTCTGCTTGGGCTGTCACAGCCCCAACCCCTCTACATGTATCATTTTATCTTTCGGCTTCTAAGTTGCAATGGACTTTTTCAGGCCCTGCGAAAACGGAGGCTGGAATTTTGGGGGTGCCTGCTTCATGTTCACGTCCAATCTTCGTGGCTTTGGGGTATTGTTTTGGTCTTCTTTGTTCCTTGCCCCCTCCCCCCCCCCCGAGTTTATTCCTTGGCAACGTGCCTCTGGCTTGGTGGGGCCCCTGACGCGTCCTCCCCTGGTGCTGCTTGTCAAAACCCGAGGAGAGGTACCTTATCAGTTCCCTGGCAGACGCGGGGTGGTGGCGCCGTGTGCACGCATTGAATTGCTGATAGACGCCCCACGGAATCAGGCGCACCTTTAATAAAGAGCACCGCCTCCCTATTTGCTATGATAGGGCTGGTTGTGATAAAAAGCATCTCATTGTGATTGGCTTTTGAAATGGCAGATGGAGAGATGGGTGGAGGTGGGGCCGGGGAATCACTAGCAGAGTAGAGGCTCCCTTTTGTAAAAGCTGACTTTGTCTCTGCCGGAGCCTTGAGCTGTCCAGCCCAGGAAAGATTTGACACCATCTCTGGTTGTGTTTTTCGGCTCCGAAATAATAGATGATCAACACACACATTCCAGGGGCCGCTAAGGGACTTTTGCCTTCTGAGCTGCAGCAGCAGAAGGCAGGACATCGGCCAGACCAGCCTCTGAACTCCTCGAGGGCAGGGCGTTTGTTGTATTTTTCTGGTTCCCCAGCCCCAGGTTTACTGCCAGGCGTGTGTGTCTGTGGAGGCCCATGGACCTGAGATCCAGACTTGGCTTTACCCCTCATTGGCTGTGTGATCTTGGGCAAATTACTCAACCTCTCTTGAATCCCTTCCTCAGCATGTGCAGGGATGGGGGGCGGACAGAGACATTTCTTGGTGGTGCTGCTGCCCAAGCTGAGTCTTGAAGGAACAGGGGGCAGGGCTGTTGGGAGAACTGTTGGTGGGCAAGCACGGTCTGCTCCATACCTGGTGGTGAGAAGGTTTGGGAGCTTGGAGTGTGGTGCAAGGTCAGAGAGGCTGGATGGAGTGGGAGTGGGGAACTGGGACACTGAAGTCCTGGCGACTGGGTGGAGAAGACGGGCGTCGGAGAGAGACCTGTTTAGAGAGTGAGACCTGTTACCTGGGAGGAAGAAGGGTCGTTGGGATGGGATGCTAGGAAGTCATGACAGTGCTTGTGAAGATTCTAAGTGAGATTTAGAAGAAATTCATGCCCATACCTCATACTGGATTCGCTAGAAAATGTCCATCTTCTCTCCATGTCCCTGTTATGTGCTGAAGCAGACTCCCAAGTGCCTGTTAAGGAGAAAAGGGCAGAGATGGGAGAATGAGAGAAGGTGATGCCCGCCTTGGACCCCCGACACTCGCTGGGCGTGGCCACCTCCACCGCCCTGACTCCTCCCCCAGCGTCATGCTGATCCTGCTGTATCTCTGGGGACCTGACCGAAGCCCTGTGTATGCTTCTCAGAGGTTTTTCCTCCGCTTCACTTCAGACAGGCTGCTTTGCCCAGCACTCCTCCGAGACCCTCGCATCTTCCACCTCCATCTGCACGCAGAATCCCATCACAGCAGCTCTCTGCTCACCTGCCCGCAGTGCTTTCCCAGGAAGCACTTTCCTTACTTGTACTGACACCAGAATTTGACAAGTTTTTCCAAATCACCAACGGACCATTTTGAAAAACAGATATAGCTAATATCTTGGGTAGCTGTAATGTCTGTAATTGGAGGCGTATATGATAAAGTTATATAATTAATGTCTTGTCTTACAGTGGCAGAAGGGTTTTTGTCTTCCAGGCTCTCCCACAAAACATCCCTTTTATCTAATCTCCTCACCCCCTGGTTGTTGTATTGGTTGCAATTAACCATGCTAATGGAATTATTTTATGCAAACAAACAAAACTAATAAATAATAGACTACACTTCTTTCTACTCTGGCAACAATCTATTTGGCCTTAATGAAATTTGAACACAATACAGTTATGCTGATATCTGTCAAGCTTGTTACAGTAGGATTCTCTCCATATTAGATTTCCTTAGGCTACTGCTGTTCCCTTGCATTAGATATACAGGTGTGATAATTAAGTTTGCGAACTCATCTTAGAAAAAGTGCTACACACCTCATTGCTGAATATCACTATGGTCACCTTCGAAGTACTCCCCTTGGGAAGCTATGCACCAACACCAGTGCCTAGTCCACCCTTCAAAGCAACTTTGGAACTTTTTCTGGAATGGCTATCAGAGCTGTCATCATATTACGCTTAATGTCCTGAATGTCATCAAAATGTCTTCTTTTCAATATTTCCTTTATCTTCGGGTAAAGAAAGAAGTAATTGGGCGCCAGATCAGGTGAGTAGGGAGGGGGTTCCAATTCAGTTACTTGTTTACTGGCTAAAAACTCCCTTTGCTTTTGTTCATTGGTGAGCTCCTTCAGGACCATTTTTGCACACACCTTTCTCATGCCAAGATTTTTGGTTAAGATTTTCCTAACTGTTTCTCTATTGATGTTTACTTGCTCTGCTGTGCTTCTCACAGTCAACCAATGATTTTGACGCACAATTCGATGAATTTTTGCAGTGTTTTCATCAGTTCTGCTCATTACTGGCTGCCCTGACCTCTCTTCATCAGTGACATGCTCTCTCCCCTCCGAAAAACCTTTCATCCATTTGTACACTGCTGTTTTCTTCATGGCATTATCCCCATAAACTTAGACTAACATATCCCTGATTTTACTTCCCCTCTTGCCAACTTTAACATGAAATTGAGTGTTTGTTCGTTTCTCTGATTCAAGCTCATACATTCTCGCAAAGGCACACAGAAACACGCAACAATCATAACGAACGCCACTCAGCAAGACACCGCCACACATCCACACAAAGACAGCTGTGAGACACTGATATACCCAAGTTATGAAATCTTACTGAGCTGTTTGTACAGTGCTGCCAATGGAAGCGCATGGTGACAAATCCTCAAACTTAATTGTCAAAGCTCGTATCATACCTGTGGCTCTGAACGTCTAGAAGGCTCTAGGTAGAAACTGTATGTGCCTGGGAAAATCATGGCATACTTGAACGATCTCCGGAAGTTCCAAGTTTTGTGATCTAATGGGCCGGGCCACTCAGGAAGTTGAGTGCTTCTGAGTAGGTTACCGTGAGGCATATGGGTGTGCCGGAGGGAAGAGCTCCTGTCTCCACGTATCCTTCATGACGTCCTCTATGATAGCAGGTCAACAAGAAGTGGCAGACCTTCAATTTCACGGCAAAGTGTTGGTGGTCGATGCGCTCTGAGCGGTATGAACCCCATGGCTGATGTTCCCACTGTCCGAATGGTGGGAGCAGTTGGATGGGTTTTCTGCATAAATTATAAATCCAAATATGATTGTGTTGCTTGCCTGCTTATGATCCTCCATGGACTCCTTGTCACCTTTGCAAAATGTCCAAGGTCCTTAGCTGGACAAGGAGCTCCTAGACCAGAGTGACCCAGCACCCTGCTTTGCCTGGGACCGAGGGGCTTCTTGGGAGATGGGACTTTCAGTGTGAAAACCAGAAAGTCAGGGCAAACTGGGCTGAGCTGGCTCCCACAGAAGCACGGCCTAGGGCTGACTGCCCCTCTGCAGCTCCAGATGCTCCCGTCTTTATCTTGAGCAATAAGCTCTAGTGGTTCTACATAGGTTGTAACGGCTCCCTGCTGTTTCTGCCTCTGCCTATCCCCTGGTTCTCTCAGCTGTCTGGAAGGCCCCCTGGCTCCCCTGTCTTTGCTTAATGGATTCTCCTCATCTTTTAAGGCTCAGTGAGGCATCACCTCATCTGGGAAGCTTTTGCTGACCCCCTAAGTTGGGGGAGTTTCTCTCCTCTGTGCCGACCCCATTGTCACAGTCATTATGCGGTCCCTCTATAATCTATTTTCTTGTCTCTCTCCCTCACTGGACTGGGAGCTTTGTGAAGTAAGGAATATGACTTATTAGACTTTATATTCCTGGCACCTAACATAATGACGGGACGTAGGCATTCATTAAATATTTAATTTAAAGATTTATTTAACTATTTAAATATTTAAGTGAATGAATGGAAGGTAGATGTAAAATATAGTCCAGGTGTTGCTGAACTTTCTTTTTCCTTTTCTTTTTTTTTTTTTAAGTAGGGCGCAGCTCACAGTTGTCCATGCGGGGATCGAACCGGCAACTTAGGTGTTATTAGCACCACACTCTAACCAACTGAGCTAACCAGCCGCCCCAATTTGCTGAGCTTTCCAAACTTGTGTGCCTATGTTCTATTGACAAGCATGTAGAGCAGTTCATGACAGATGGGGAGACCTTGACTCTCTCCAGGGAGCGCGTAGCTCAGGGCCACGAAACTTCCTGCCCAGGGAAAAGGGGGCTGGAGGTGAGGAGGGATGGGATGAGGGCAGTGACAGGCTGGGGCTCTGAAGCAAGCTGGGATCCTGGGAGCTGGGCTGGGGAGAGAAACAGGGCAACCTGGTGTAAGGGAAACAAATGCAGGGTCATTGACTATTTGGCTTTTCGGTGCCAAAAATATATTCTTAACTAAGATGCCTACCCAAATGGAAGTTGGAGGCCAGGGAGAGAGAGAGAGGTGGGAAATCCAGGAAGATGACCAGGACATAGAACTTACAAGGTTCCTTTTAGAGAGGCCCCGCCTGGGCTCCTGTGGGCGGAGAGGAGCTGTGTGGCATCAAGAAGGACCTGGTAGAATCAAGGCTGGTTTGGGCAGTGTTCCCTATGCCATCCTGCTGGGTGTTGGCTAGAACTTGTCCACAGGCTGCTCAGTGGGCCCCGCCCAACCTGGGCCCCTGATGGGGACGCTACAGGAAAGAGAAGTACCTGGGCTTCCAGGGAGGGCTCCCTCATGCACTGGAATCTCTTGTCTGCCGGATGAATATTTCAGAAAGGCAGCCAGGAAAGGCAGTGCCTTTTTCATCTAAGCTGAATAGAACATGAGGGGGAAGGGCATGGCGTCCTTGGGAGTGGAATAATGTTCTCGTGACACCATGTTCCCCATGTATAATGGGATGGAGGTGAGCACAGGCGATGGCTTTGGTTATAGAATTCTATTCCTCTTGGCCCAGACTGAATGAGAGCCCAGAATTGTCACGAGTGACCTTCGACAGTAGCACAGGGTGAGGCAGTTGTGCCTACCTTGATGAATTGGAACACGTGAGGGAGTCTAGCAGCGCCTGCCATTCATGGAACAGCTCCAGCCAGGCGCTGGGCTGCGCTTTCTGTCAATGACTTTACTTCATTGTAACAGCAGCCACACGGCAAGGAATTTTCTCTCCCACTATACAAAGGAGGAAACTGGCCCAAAGAAGTCTAATACATTCAGAGGACTTAGCACAATGCCTGGCACACCATCCCAACAATAGTGGCTAAAATTTAAGTAAAGTTTGCTCTGTGCCAGGTATTGTTCTAAGTACTTCTACAGATACAACACATTTAATCCTTACATCCACATATAATATGGGTTTTTTGTTTGTTTGTTTTTAAATTAAAGTTTATTGGGGTGACAATTGTTAAGTAAAGTTACATAGATTTCAGGTTTACAATTCTGTATTACATCATCTATAAATCCCATTGTGTGTTCACCACCCGGAGTCAGTTCTCCTTCCATCACCATATATTTCATCCCCCTTACCCTCATCTCCCACTTTCTCCCCTTTACCCTCTAGTAACCCCTAGACTATTGTCTGTGTCCATGAGTTTTTGTTTCTTCATTTGTTTGTCTTGTTCTTCTGTTGTTTTCAGTTTTATATACCACATATCAGTGAAATCATATGGTTTTCTACTTTTTCTGTTTGACTTATTTTGCTTAGCACTATAATCTCAAAATCCATCCATGTTGTCACAAATGGTACTATTTCATCTTTTCTTACCACCGAATAGTATTCCATCGTGTATATATACCACAACTTCTTTATCCATTCATCTATCGAAGGACATTTTGGTTGTTTCCATGTCTTGGCCACCATAAACAAAGCTGCAATGAACATTGGAGCACACGTGTCTTTATGTATAAATATTTTCAGATTTTTTGGGTAGATACCCAGGAGAGGGATTGCTGGGTCATATGGTAATTCTATTCTTAATTTTTTGAGGAACCTCCACACTGCCTTTCATAACGGCTGCACCAGTCTGCATTCCCACCAACAGTGTATGAGGGTTCCTTTTTCTCCACAGCCTCTCCAACACTTGTTATTATTTGTCTTGTTGATGATAGCCATTTTTAACTGGGGTGAGGTGGTATCTCATTGTGGTTTTTATTTGCATTTCTCTGATGATTAGTGATGTTGAGCATTTTTTCATGTCTATTGGCCATTTGTATGTCCTCTTTGGAGAAATGTCTCTTCAGGTCCTCTGCCCATTTTTCAGTTGGGTTGTTTGTTTTTTTGTTGTTGAGTTGCATGAGTTCCTTGTGTATTTTGAATATTAGCCCCTTATCGGAGGCACTGTTTGCAGAATCTTTTAAGTTTGATATAGTCCATTCATTTATTTTAGCTTTTACTTCCCTTGCCTTTGGAGTCAAATTCATAAATGCTCTTTGAACCCAAGGTCCGTAAGTCTAGTACCTATGTTTTCTTCTATGCAGTTTATTGTTTCAGGTCTTATTCTTAGGTCTTTGATTCCTTTTGAATTAATTTTGGTACATGGTGACAGATAGCAGTCCACTTTCATTCTTTTGCACGTGGCTTTCCAGTTCTCCAAGCACCATTTATTGAAGAGGCTGTCTTTTCTCCATTGTATGTTTTTTGCTTCTCTGTCAAAAATTATCTGTCCATATTTATGTGGGTTTGTTTCTAGGTTCTCAATTCTATTCCATTGGTTTATATGTCTGTTTTTCTGCCAATATCATGCTGTTTTGATTATGGTTGCCTGTAGTACAAGCTAAAGTCAGGGAGTGTGATACCTCCAGCATTGTTCTTTCTTCTTAGGATTGCTTTGGCTATTTGGGGTCTTTTGTGGTTCCATATACATTTGATGATTTTTTGTTCTATTTCTTTAAAAAATGCCATTGGGATTTTGATGGGGATTGCATTAAATCTGTATATTGCTTTGGGTAACATGACCATTTTAACTCTGTTGATTCTTCCAATCCATGAGCACGGAATGTCTTTCCATTTCTTTGTGTCTTCTTCAATTTCTTTTAAAAATGTCTTACAGTTTTCAGCATATAGGTCTTTCACATCCTTGGTTAAGTTTATTCCTAGGTATTTTATTCGTTTTGTTGCAATTGCAAAAGGAATTTTTTTTTCCTGAGATTTCATTGTTAGTACATAGGAAGGCAGTGGACTTTTGTATGTTGATTTTGTAGCCGGCAGCTTTACTGTATTCGTTTATTGTTTCTAATAGCTTTTTGGTGGAGTCTTTAGGGTTTTCTATATATAGCATCATGTCATCTGCAAAGAGTGATAATTTAACTTCTTCATTCCCAATGTGGATGCCTTTTATTTCTTTCTCTTGCCTGATTGCTCTGGCAAGGACTTCCAACACTATGTTGAAAAGCAGAGGTGATAGGGGACAGCCCTGTCATGTTCCTGAATGTTCAGCAAAGGGCTTCAGTTTTTCACCGTTAATTATGAGATTAGCTGAGGGGTTGTCATATATGGCCGTTATTATGTTAAGGTATTTTCCTTCTATACCTATTTTATTAAGTGTTTTAATCATAAATGGATGTTGTATCTTGTCAAATGCTTTTTCTGTGCCAATTGATATAATCATATGATCTTTGACGTTTATTTTATTTCTGTGATGTATCACATTGATGGATTTGCAGATGTTGAACCATCCTTGTGGGATGATCCACACTTGGTTGTGATGAATAATCTTTTTAATGCATTGTTGCATTCAATTTGCTAGAATTTTGTTTAGGATTTTTGCATCAGTATTCATCAGAGATATTGGTCTGTAGTTTTCTTTTTTTGTGTTGTCCTTACCAGGTTTTGGTATCAGAGTAATGTTGGCCTCATACAAAAAGTTAGAGAGTATTGTCTCTTCTTCAATTTTTTTGGAAGAATTTGAGTAGAACAGGTATTAGATCCTCTTTGAAGGTTGGGTAGAATTCACTGGTGAAGCCATCTGGTCCCGGACTTTTGCTTCTGGGAAGGTTTCGGATGACTGATTCAATTTCCTTACTGGTGATTGGTTTAAGATTTTCCAATTCTTTGTGATTCAGTGTAGGAAGGCTATATGTTTCTAAGAACTTGTCCATTTCTTCCAGGTTATTGAATTTGGTGGCATATAGTCCTTCATACTATTCTTGGATGATTCTTTGTATTTCTGTGGCATCCGTGATAACTTCCCCTCTTTCATTTCTGATTTTATTAGTGTCTTTTCTCTTTTTATCTTAGTGAGTCTAGTCAAGGGTTTGTCATTTTTATTAATCTTTTCAAAGAATCTTTTCAAAGCTCTTTGTCACATGAATTTTTCCTCTTCTCTTTTTGTTCTCTATTTCATTTAGTTCTGCTCTGATTTTTATTATTTCCTTTCTTCTGCTGACCTTGGGTTTCATTTGTTCTTCTTTTTCTAGCTCTTTAAGGTGTAACGTGAGGTTATTTATCTGGGATTTTTCTTATTTCATGAGATAGGCCTGTAATTATATAAATTTTCCTCTTACACTGCTTTTGCTGCATCCCCAAAATTTTGGTAGGATGTATTTTCATTGTCATTTGTTTCTACGTATCTTTTGTTCTCTTCTCTTATTTCTTCTTTGACCCGGTCATTCTTTAGAAGTATGTTGTTTAATCTCCATATATTTGTCATTTATCCTGCTTTCTTTTTGCAGTTGATATCCAATTTCAAAGCCTTGTGATCAGAGAATATGTTTGGTATGATTTCAATCTTCTTAAATTTGCTGAGGCTGATTTTATGTCCCAATATATGGTCTATCCTTGAGAATGTTCCATGTACACTAGAAAAGAATGTATAGTCTGATGTTTTAGGATGAAGTGTTCTATATATGTCAATTATGTCCATTTCATCTAATGTGTCAAATAGGGCTGCTATTTCGTTATTTATTTTCTGTTTGGATGATCTATCCATAGCTGCCAATGATGTATTTAAGTCCCCTAGTATAATTGTGTTTTGGTCAATTTCTCCCTTTTGTTCTGTTAGTAGTTGCTTGGTATATTTCAGTGCTCCCTGATTGGGGGCATAAATATTGATGACTGTTATGTCTTCTTGTTGTATAGTCCCCTTTACCATTATGAAATGTCCATCTTTGTCTCTTGTTATCTTTCTCACCCTGAAGTCTGTTTCATCTGATATTATTATGGCTACACCTGATTTTCTCTGGGTACCATTTGCTTGGAGTGTCAATTTCCGCCGTTTCACTTTGAGTCTGTTTGTCCTTGTAGCTGAGATGTGTCTCTTGGAGACAGCATATGGTTGGGTTTAGTTTTTTGATCCAATCTGCTACTCTGTGACTTTTTATTGGTGAGTTCAGTCCATTTACATTTAGGGTAAATATTGATATGTGAGGATTTCCTGTCATTCTATCTTTAGTTTTCTGGTAAGGCTGTGTCTCCATTGTTTCTTTGCCTTTTTGTTGTTGTCTATTATTTCTGTGTGGTGGTATTCTATGATGTTTCCCTCTGTTTCTTCTTTTATTACAGTATATATTTCAGTTCTGGATTTTTTTGAGTGGTTACCCTTAAATTTATGTAAAAGAAAGTTTGATATTTAGAGTATTCCATTTTCTTCAGCACGCTTGCTTTCTCCATTCCCATATTCCGGTTCAGGCTTTTACTCTCCCCCCTTTTACGTTTTGGTTGTCACAATTTAGCCCTATTTATGCTGGGCGAATAGCCTCCTTCAGTATTTCTTGTAGTTCAGGTCGTGTGTTAGAAAATTCCCTCAGCTTCTGTATGTCTGGAAAGGTCTTTATTCCTCCTTCATATCTAAAGGATATCTTTGCTGGATACATTATTCTTGGCTCATAATTTCTCTCTTTCAATAGTTTGAATATTTGGTTCCACTCCCTCCTGGCTTGTAGAGTTTCTGCTGAAAAATCTGATGATAATCTTTCCTTTGTAGGTTACCGTTCTTCTTTTCCCTGGCGGCCTTGAGGATTCTTTCTTTGTCTTTAATTTTGGACAGCTTCAATACGATGTGTCTTGGAGAAGGCCTGTTGGGGTTGAGATAATTAGGTATTCTATTTACTTCTTGGAGTCGAGGATCCAGTTCTTTCCACAAGTTTGGGAAGTTCTCATCGACTATTTGTTTGAATATACTCTCTGTTCCCTTCTCTCTTTCTTCTCCTTTTGGTATGCCCATTATTCTTATATTGCTTTCTGATGGAGTCAGAAAGTTTTTGTAGAGTTCTTTTGTTTCTTTTAAGTTTCAAATCTCTTTCTTCTTTCATCCGTGTCATTTCCAGATTTCTGTCTTCTGTGTCACTGATTCTTTCCTCCATCTGGTCCACTCTACTACCTAAGCTGGTTATTTCATTCTTAATTTCTTCTGTTGAGTTCTTAATCTCCAGAAATTCTATTTGGTTCCTTTTTAAAATTTCAATCTCTTTGGTAAAATGTTCATTTTGTTCTTTGATTGTGTTTCTGAGTTCATTAAACTGCCTGTCTGTGTTTTCTTGCATTTCATTGAGTTTTTTCAGAATTGCAATCTTGTATTCTCTGTCATTTAAGTCACATATTTCCATGTCTTTACGTTCATATTCTGGAGACTTTTCATTTTCTTCCTGAGCTGTCTTGTTACCTTGGTTCCTTGGTTATTCATGGCAATTAATGATTTGTTATTTCTCTTTCTAGACATTTACAGGAGTGGGATCCACAACAGGTTGATAGAAAGAGGGCTTTCTTTTGTTTTCCAGTAGGTGTTTGTAGAGTGTTTTATTTTCTCTCCGACGGCAGCCTTTTAGTCTCTCTTATGCTGTTGTGTTATATTTTCTCTGCACGATTCCAGCTTCTCACACAATGGGGGCATTCCCTGGAAGGCAGACTTCTCCTCTGTGAACAGTTCACCTGGGTCATAGGGTGCCGCCTCCGTAGGGAGATGTGGAGAGCTTCTGAAGTTCCACAGCTCTTCCTGCACCAGATTCAGAGCCTGTGTATTTTAGCAGTTCCGTTTACTCCTGCAGGGATTCTACCAGATAGTTAGGGACAGGGGCAGGGTGGGTTGTGAGAGGTGGCCTAGAGCAATGGCGGTGACCACCACTACAGCCAGTCCTGCTTCCACAACTCCCTCACCTTTGCTGGATCTAGTTGCGCTGCGAGTCCATGTCTGCAGAACACTGTTCTCAGAATTGCAAATGTTCTGTTCTTTTGATCTGACACTACTACTGTTCTGCTTCTAGCATTGGGAGGGTGGTGGTGGGGCGAGCTCTGGGAGGGTAGGGTGGGGGGGCAAATAGGCTCAGTGCTTAAGGCTTCCGTTCTCTGCTCGGCAGTGAAGGCTTAAACCACCATTTTCAGCCTTCTTCCCTCAGTCTTTGCTCCGAGGTCTCTGCCGTGAGCGTTGGGTTCAGCTGTGTTATATGCTGTCCCTTCAGCCCTGTGGGCCTTAAGCAGAGCCCTAGCAGTCTGAGTTCTTCCCTCTTCCGCAGCTGTGGTAGTTCCAGGATGCAGCGAGCTTGGAGCACTGAGCTAGGTCTGCGTCCTGCACCTACGTGGCTCCGTCTCCACACTTCTTCCTTCCCTCCTTCCCTGCTCACGCAATTCGCCCACCTTTAGGTGAATTCAGTAGTGGGCCTTGCCTGTCTAAGGGAGTCCTTTGTAAAGTTACAGTTGTTCAATTTGTTGTAAATTCCAGGGGATATTTCAAGAGGCTCACCTCACGCCACCATTTTTATGGCCCGATAATATGGGTTTTATTGTTAGCTCCGTTTTACTGATGTGGAAACTGAAGCACAGAGAATTTAAGGAGCTTGTCCAAGGTCACATAGCTCATAAGTGATAGAGCCAGAATTTGAACATAGGTAGCCTGAGTGCTTAATCATTTATGATACCACCTCATATACAGAGAGCACTCAGTAAGGGTTAGCTGCTGTTACTGTTCCTACTCCCAAAGCACAGAGCTTGTGAGGGCAGACCTGGGATTAAACACATGATGTCTGACTCGAAGATATCTGCTCTGAACTTCTATGTTAGGCTGAGTGGTGGCTTTTTCTAGTTAACGGAGGGTTAATTGGAAAACCCAGTAGCCTTCAACCCTGTGACAGAGCCTGCTAGAGGTCACTAGTATCTGTGCTTTCATCTTCCTGGGCTCAAGCCCCACTACATGTCCTTATTTCTTTTGCAGTGAAGTGTTGCCACATCAATGAATTCTAGCCAATGGAATATGAGTAGAAGGGATGTATGCCACTTTTGGGGTTGCCCTCATATCCTAAATAATCCTCCCATCCACGATCCTAGAGGACTTAAAGGAGGGTCACAAATGGAAGAAGCCCGGGTGCCTGAATGACTACATGGAACACCACTGCCACCACCCTGCCCCCATACTGGACTAGGAGGCAAGCACGAGACTATGTTTACTGGGTTAAGTCACTGAGATATTAGTATTATAGTAGTCAGTTCCCTCCACCCCCAAAAATACAGAGCCTTTTAAGAAAGCCTTTAAAAGTGCCTTAGTCTACTTCTCTATCACAGTAAACTGAGGCCAAGAGGGTGAAGTTTGGAAACAGCACAGACTTCAGGGTTGGACACACTGAGTTCCCGTCCCATCTTACCACGTAGTAGCCTCATGCCTCAATGTCACAGAGTTGCAGAAACCTCCTTTGTGAAATCAAGGCATTGCCACCCATGCTGAGTTGTTACGAGAAGTTAGAGGTAATGTGGCTAAGCCCCTAGCACTGTGCCTGCTGCGTACTTGCTCAATAAATGGTAAACGTTTTTCCTTTTAATGAGAGAGCAGTTGTCCAGTACATATCGAACCTAAAATGTTTCCATGGCTGTTAACCTAGCAATTCTACTTCCAGGAATTTAGTCTGAGAAAATAATCTTGGATGAGCAAAGATAAAATGTTTATCCTAGTGTTGCATTTAAGTGGAAAATTGGAAACAAGCTAAATTTTCAGCCATAGGAAATGGATTAAATCAATTGTGGTGCATCTATTAAATTGAGAACCATCTAGCCATTACACATTATGTAATAGAAGGCCATGCAATCACGTGAAAAAATATTCACAGTAAAAAAGTGGAAAAGGCCGATTACAAAACAGTATGTATCTCATGAACCCTTTTATAAAAATAGAAATAAAAGTATATATATGTGTGTGTGTGTGTGTGTGTGTGTGTGTAATATATGTACTATATATTATATATATACATACATACATATATATATATACACACATATATAAGAAAAAGACTAAAAGGACGCACTCTAGAATATTAAAATGTTCATCTTTTGGGAGTGGGGTTTGTGAGTTTTTTCTCTGCTGTGCTTGTCTGTGTTTCTATAATAGATTGTCTATAGTAAACAGGCGTCACTTTGGTGAAGAGACAAAACTAAGTTATAAAAACTCTTTTGTTGGCCTGGTCTGCATTCGCTGTGATGTTGAGCTTCCCTTATCACCCTGTGCGGATATTGACTAGGACAGAGTGACAGACACAGACAAATGTGAACTGACACAGGGTATCTGTGGAAGCATCTAGTCCGGGCTTGTATCGCTGTCATTTGTGGTTTAGTTGGGTGCTGGTTGTTGGGTGGTTAATATGATGGGTATTGTTTGCACGGACACATGCGCACCAGGACCTCTGCCCTTTGTCCTTCCCCTGAGAAAATGCTGCTGCTAATGCAGATCATGTCCTGGATGAGACAGTATGTCCCGTGACATTGCCCAGGTGCCCAGCTTCTCTGGACAAACTGAGGACCACAGGATGAAAGCTGGAAACTCCCTGCCTTAATATAACAATCTGGCATGGAAGCAGCTTACACTCCTCATGGGCTTCTTACCCCCTGAGCTGGGGACGTAATGGATGTGCATGAGTTTGTTTCAAGCTTGTCCAAAATGTGCTTTTGCAAAACTAAGTGAACCACAGGCTGGGAGAAAATATTCACAATGCATACATTTGACAAAGGAGTCCCATTCAAAACATATAAAGATATCCTACAAAGAGGCAATAAAATGATAACTCAACAAAAAACGGCTAAAAGACTTGAACATGCATTTCACCAAAGAAAACATAAGAATGGAAAATAAGCATATGAAAAAGGAGGTCCACGTCATTAGTAATCAGGAAAATGCAATTTAAAGCCATGATGGAATACCATTTCATACCCATTAGATTGGCTAAAATAAAGTGTAAAAAAGTCTGATAATTCTCAAAGTTGGTAAGGATGTAGGACAATCAGGATCTCAGTGTACTGCTATTGTGGAACCAGTTTAAATTTCTGTTCACGTTAAACTCTATTCAGAATGGTTTGATTTATGTGATGAAATAATTTCTGGATAAATATGTTTACTCACTCATGCACTTATCCAACAATTATGTATTTAGAGTTCGTGGTGGGTAAAACAAAGTTCATGCCTTCAGGGAGCATGTGGAGAGTTTGCAAAATGATGCTTTGTTAAGTCAACCACCCTGTAGCTAGTGTAATTTACCATATTTTCTTGATTCTCAGACATCTGTGTTATCTTATCCATTTCAAAATAAATCTGACAATAGAAAAACAAAAACAAAAATGTGGTTTTGCACCAAAAATAAGAGTCTTGAGGTGTCTTTATCTGCATGTTCTTTTTTCACACTTGAGCCTGGCCTCAATAGGAAAGAGTGAATTTTTACCATCTTGCCTTTTGCTTCGGAATTTAAGTCCTTTGAAAATAAATGCCTGAAAGCAATAAAGAAACAAGACAAATAAAGAAAGAAAACCTCACAGACAGACAATAGTTTAGTGGTTACCAGAGGGTAAGGGGGAGGAGGGATAGTAAAAGAGGGTAAAGGGGATCAAATATATGGTGATGGAAGGAGCACTGACTCTGGGTGGTGAACGTACAATGCAAGATATAGAGGATATGTTACAGAATTGTACACTTGAAACCTATGTAAGTTTGCTAATCATTGTCATCCCAATAAATTTAACTTTTTAAAAAAGAAAATAAATGCATGGAAATGCATGGTATTAATAATAATCTTGTTCCACTTGTTGAAACTTCCCCCAACTCAATTTCTTCTTAAATATATCTGCCTTTTGTGCTCTCAATATCAGAAAGCTATCTTAAAAGTATGCAGTCTTAGGCCATACGTTGGCATGGCTTTGTTTACTTGCCCTCGGGCATGATTGCAAGGCAAAGGTTAAATTCATCCCACAAATATTTTGTTTGTGCTCAGCATTGAGCCAGGCACTGGGGGGTGACACAGAAGGAGCCGCTCTGATGTGAGAAACATATCATTTGATAAGAAGAGCTCTGAGCTTGAAGTTAAGAGCCTGGGTTGGACAACGACCCTGTGATGTCTTATCTGTGTGATCTTGGGCAAGTTATTTTACATTGTCGAACCTCTGTTTTCTCCTGGGTGGAATGGGTATAATAATACCTATCTCGTATGGGTGATTATATGGATGATATTTTAAAAAATCTGGCATGTGATAGGTACCCAGTGAGTACCTGTGGAATCTGAATCTCAATGGAGACGCAAGATATGCTTGAACAGATTCTCAGAGACAACATGAGAAACTGCGGGGGAGCGAGGCGTTTGTTATCAAGCTTAAGATGGAGGTGGCATGGCTTTTAGAATAACTTCCATCCAGGGATTTTTCAGCAGTTTTCAGTGAGCCAACGTATCACATCAGGAAGAGTGTCCATAACTTTGACCTTGGTCTGGTGGAGAGAAATTGTGACTTGGCAAAACTAAAGTGAGTTAGTTTTATAGTTTGGGGTTTGTTAGAGATATTATCTCCAGAACTCAAAAGGGCAGCAGGTAAAGGGAAAAAAGCAATGGCAGGGGCATGATGTTCAGAAATTATTTCCTGGAAGAGGATCAGGTCTGAGAAGGGCTGGGGGGTGAAAACAGAGAAAGAAACTAGGAAAGGAAAGGTGACTGGAGGCCACCCACCAAGTGGAAGGGCAATAGACCTTTCTTTTAAGTGAAATGGAGGCATAGGTGTGTGAGTGGTGGTGGGAGATGTTCCGAAGGTCACACAAGTGGTTACGGCCTGAACTAGGATGAGAAACTCACCCTTTGTCCCCCATATATCCTTTTGTTTTTTTGGTCCTATTTCAATTTTTTTTTAATGGTGTTACTTTTGCAATCTTGTATTTACTGAACACACACACGTGTTGTCAAGCCCCTTCTGGGGGAAAAAGGCCGGTTCATTAGTTCATGTTTCTAATTTAAAATCTTCCTTATTTTGTTTGATATGTTTTAAGCATTTGTGATTCAGGCCAGTCAGGTGCTCTGGGACATGATAGCTGAAGGATAGCAACCGGGAAGATGCTGGCTAAGACCCCGGGTATCTGAGAGCTTTCCTGTGCTGAGATTCAAGGATGAGTAAGAGCACCAGACTGCAGAAAGAAAGGGAGGTGGTCAGGGTGGAAAGGCATTTCAAGGAGAAGGAACTGCATGTGGAAAGGCCTGGGGACCCAGCAGTGGGAAATGTTTAAGAAACGGCCTGTGGCTGAGGCTGGAGCATGAACTGGGAGGTGGGTCGTAGAGGAGAGAAGCTCCTGAGCCTCTCAGATCTGTCCCTGCAGGGGACATTTTCTTTTCCCAGTTTTGCCAACCAAGTGGAACAAAAAGGTATTTTCTTCCCCTAGTGAAGTGACAGGGAGGGATTGGGTCATTGGTGGGCGTTGAGCAAGGCTGTGAGGTGGCAGGAAGCAGTGGGACTCTGGCAGTCCAGGGACGGAATGAACGTTAGGGGACCTGACCCAGAGAGTCCCAGAGACTGTGCATAGAGGCCAGGCATCTTTCTCATGTCAGTGAAGACGGCTGAAAAGGGTTTTGAGTAGCAACCGCGAAGCCATTTATTTTCTTTAAATTTTGCTCTTTGCTATAATGTGGTTTAAATAGAGTTCTTGAATATTCAAGCCTAATTTGAGTTCTTTTCTTAGAGAAAAAGCTCAGCGGAGAGGAAAACCCGCTTGGCATTTGGCTCCCTTTGATGGACCACAGGCACTAGGCACCCACTGGTTTCCCGCTGCCTCTGAGCTCCAACTGTGTGACCAGCAGCAGTGGCACTGGCTACAGGCTTATTAGAAATGCAGAATCCCAGGCCCCTGCCCAGACCCACCGAATCAGAATCTACATTTTACCAAGACCTTCAGGTGACACAAATGAACATGGCAGGCATGTAAAAAGTAAATAAATGGCAGTGAGAGTAGGCACAACCTTCCTCGGAGGCGAAACCTTGAAAACTGCAAGCCAGAAACTTCGGACTTTGGAATGCAAGAAACAGGGGTGAAGGGGTGTTAGAGACAACGTGTAAACCGTTGCGTGTTTTATTTAGAATGCTTTAGAAAGCAGTGGATTGTACGTTGCATGTTGGAAAGTCTCAGGATACTGGGACATGTGTGACTCTCCTTGCAAGCACATCGCTCATCTCTGACAGACCTTACAAGAGGCTGACTCTCTCCATCTGTTCCCAATCCCAGAAAAACCAGCTTTCCGTCCGCTGTCCTCAGTCTTGCTTCCTCGAGGTTGAGCCTCACTGGAGACGTTGAAAGTTTGCTGATTCTCTTTCTCATCCTAAAAATTTTAATTGCTAGGTATTAAAACATGTAATATATATTCCATCCGAGAATCTGATTTTTAAACTTCCTGTAACATAATCTGCACAGAAAGACGGAGCTATAGATGAGTGGGGGTTTTGCGGCTGGGAGGAAGTCTGCGGGGAAGTGGTGGGGCTCGTGGACTCGGAGAACGGCTGCTGTGAGAGAAACATCGCGAGTGTGGCACACTGGGCAAAATCAAACCTGTGAAATCTTATGATTTGGTCATTGGCGTCACCCCTAAAATTCACAATAGCCATAGTTAGTTGAACACCTACTCTGTGCCCCAGACTTTACATTTAGTATCTATAATCCCTACAACAACTTTTTAAGGCAGGCCGCATTATCCCCATTTACCGGTGAAGAAGCTGAGGTCCAGAAAGGTTAAGTATTTTTACTAAGGCCGTAGCACTATCCACGAAGCCAGGGTTTGAATCCAGGTACTTTTAACTCCAGAGCAGTGATCTGTCTACTCTGCCCTCAGTTGTTCACGAGGAACCAGACTAATTTTTGGCATGGCATTTTGGTTCGCTGCCACATAACCCACCAGCCTCCTTCCTCAATTGATGAAAGCAAATCTCATAAACTTGTTCCTCCGTGAACAAATAGAAGATGAGCAGTGACATGGCCTGCTGTGTGGTCGCAGTCAGTCCACCAGCTAGTCAACTCCACCAACATTGGATAAATAGCTACTATGCATAAAGCAAAACTCTAGGCCCCGGGAAGATAAGTTACTAAGATAGAGCCTTTAGTCTTATGGAGTGGGGGAAATAAACACATTCGCCACTTACCTGCACATGCTAAGCTGTGTATTGGCAGCATAACATGCTTTTATAAAGTTTTGCATTTCACTGCTGTGACATGTCGGAAAGGGCACAGAATTTGGACTCAAGATGCCTGGATTCGAATCTTGTTCTCCCACCCACCAGATTTATGACATAAGCAGATCTTTTTTACTCTCTGAGTCTCAGGTTCTTCATCTGGATCGTGAAGTTCAAGGACAGGCATCTCATAGCGTTGTTGCAAGTACTCAGCGCCACAATGTATGTGAACAGGCCAGGGCAATGCCTGGCACACAGTAGTGGCTTTAAAGATGCTTGAGGAACTCTGAGTCTTTGGTGCTTTGCTATTTCCAAGGATTGCTCTTTCCAAACACCTCGTCTGTGTTTTCTGTAGCATAGACAGGTTGACCTAAGCCTCTTGAGCTTTCCTGAAAGCCTCCTGCCCAGCCCACAGGCCTCAGCGCTGAGCTGTGAGGGAGTGGCCATGTTCCTACATCACTTCTTAACTGTGAGCTCGTCAGACCAGGAAAACTGTGGCCGAGGGTGAGAGGTAGAACTCCTGTCAACGATTCAGTAGCCCAGGCTGCTCTGTGACCCTGGCCCCGTGTGATATTTTTATACTTTGGCCAGAGTTTCGTAATCTGCACCATTTGTACGAATATTCCAGGAAACAACTGTTTGTACAGGCTCATGAATTTGCAGGATTGTTACATATGCAGCCCAGTTTAGTGATAACCTTGGGCTCCTTCTAGGGTCCTCCCAGTGGTCATCTGTTTCTTGGGGGCCTGGCTGTGAAGGTGCTGGTGGCCTGAGGCTGTGGTGATCCCGCTTTGGCCCCCTTGGCTCTTTCCCCAAACCCCTCTCTGTGGCCTTTCATGATGGATGGATGGTCCTGGACCCATGGTTTTCTGTCTCTCAGGTTTCCCCAGGCAAGAAACTTGAGCCCCCAGCCTCAGCTTTCAGTCCTCAGTGGATAACTCCCAGATCTTCCCCAAATGCCTGATTCTTCTTCCTGCCTGCAAAATAATAATCAATGTGAATTCTGTCCTTCCACAAACATTCACTGAGCTCCTATTATGTGCTAGCCCTAGGGATGCAAGGTGAACAAGATAGAGAAAGCCCTGGACTTTACGTGTTTAATGAACATGTAAAATAAAGGAATAAGTCATAAAGTTTCAGCTGGGGGCGGGAATAAAACAACAAATCAAATGGTCAGGCAGTGGAGAGATTGGATGGATGGATTGTCTCAAAACTGAGAACTAATGAGCAATACTTCTGCTTTGCCTGTCAGGAGGGCAAGGGGCTTTGCCAAAATAGGGCAAGGGGCTGGTAGGGAGGGCTGGGAAATGGTGAGGGAAGGCTTCTCTAGGGATGGGACCTCGGAGAAGACCGTGTATGCCAAGCGGGAGCTGGAACATTTGGGGAGGAGGAAGCCACACATGTAAGAGGTGCTGAGGTGGGAGCGAGCGTGATGAGTTTGAGGAACAGCCACTACTTATTGTGCAGTAACGACGTGCCAAGCACTGAGCGTAGTAGTTCTTCTATGCAACATCCTAACTGATCCAAGAGCAGGGTGATAACGTTATCCCTTCCAGTTACTCAGGATATAGGAGCTACTCTAGTCTTATTCCCCTTTTTAAAGATGAAGAAGCGGAGAGTTGGAGACGCTATTTGTCCATAACCATCCCTGACCAAGTAAACGGTGTGTCTGGAATTTTACCAGGTTTGCTGAACCCCAAAGCCTTTGGTCTTTAGTACGCTTTGTACCGCTCTGCCTCCTTTCAATCCCACTCTCTCATTCTGATTACACCTCACCTCTTGCCTTCACTACAGCTTGCTTCCAAAGAGGCACTCTTTCCATGCCTTACCCGTCAGACTCCCTTCCAAGCCTCCTCTGCTTTATGCCCCCTGCTTTGGGCTCAGCACCCGGTCAGTTGTTTCTCAGTATTTTACCTCTGTCCCATCCCAGCTGCTGTTTCACCTGTTCCCAAAGCCCTCAGCCTGGTTTCTACCTGTTCTGTCCACACATCTTTGGCTGAAGAATTGTCCTTATATATGACTTCCTCACCATCCTCAGTGAGTTTCGACGCTCTGAATTTCAAAGGAGAGCAGGTATTTTAAACTTTATCGATGAAGACTAACCCCTTGAATTAGAGGAGGACGCTGAAGTGGGAATGAACAAGACCTTCACTGTTAATGTGCGTCCCGGAAGACAGCCCTGTGCCTTTAAGTAGCAGAAACAGTGGGGGATGGTTTTGAATTTGGGTGTTGCTAATGGCATCACAGTAAGAAAGTAATGGAGGTTTTAACACCTATCAGTGGGGTGTGGGGGGGGGAGGAGCAGGAGTTGGTGTGGGGGGGGATTTAAACGGTGTTTGTAAAAAGCACTGGAGTTCAATCTCAACCTACTATAGCTTCCTTTTTAATCTATTCTGTGCGTCTAGAATAATGAAGGACCAATACTTAGCACAGTGCTATGCACGTCGAGATGCTAATACAATGTTTGTTCCTACCCCACCTCCCTGTCCCCGTCCCCATCAGCTCAGCCCACAGCAGATTAACCAGGTCTCCCATATAGGTGTTCATTTTAAAGTTGCTCTACCAGAGAAAACGATATTTAAATGAAGCTAAAAAATAAACAATGGTTACAAATCACAGCAAAGAAGGGAATACATGAAATTCTTGACCAGAATGCCCAGGGAATGGAGAGGCTGAATGAGTGTTTTCTGGTAACTGAGGATTAATCAGACTCTCTTTGTTTAAGCTGTTGAGTGGATGATGGAGAATCAGGCTGGGAAGGTAGTGTGGAATAGTGGTTATGGGCATACGCTTTGCCAGCTGGTTCAAGTCCTGACTGTGCCAATTGCTAGCTGTGTGAGGCAAGTGACTTAATCTCTCCAAGCCTCAATTATTTCATCTGTAAAATGGGTATAATAAGGGATCTATTATCTACAGCAGTAGATTCCAGGGATCTATTGCTATATAGCAAACCATCCCAACACAATGATTTAAAGCACTGACAACCTTTGTCTTGCTCACGAATCTATAATTTGAGCAGGGTTAAGTGGAGTCGGTTTTATTTGCTTTGTTCAGCATTGACTGGGATGCTTTAAGCTGGAATCATCTGAAGGTTCCCTCATTCACATAGCCGGTAGTTGATGCTGGTAGTCAGCTAGGGGTCTAGCTGGGCCACACGTGGCCCCTCCATGTGACCTGGGCTTCCTCACAACATGGCAGCTGGATCCAAGGGGGGAGCATCTTGATGGGGAGGTGGGTGGAGACCAGAGGGAAGATGTATTGTCTTTAATGACCTGGCCTCAAAATTCACTCTGCATCTCTTCTGCTACATTTTATTCATTAGAAGTCAGTCTGGAGGGCTGGCCCCTATAGAGGGGACAGAAATTAGACTCCACCTTTTGATGGCAGGAGTGGAAAATAATTTGCAGCCCTGCTTCAAACCATCACACAGTCCCTGCCTTGGCAGGGCGGCTGTGGGGATTGAATGTGATCTGGCAGTACAGCCAGGAACAGTGCCTGGCACGAATGAATCCTTCATATGTATGATGTACGTCACATTTCTGCTTTGCGGTTGAACAACCTGAGGCTCGGGGAGGTTAAATGGTTTGCTCAGATTCCTGTGAGGGCCACAGCAGGGATTTGAACTGTTGCTTGCAGAACTCTGCATGGCTCCTCCAGAGGCTAGCAAATGACACGGACGTCACTCAGCATCGTTTGCACGTGGTGCTGTGGTGAAATAGGCACGGCCAGTGGTCACAGGAAAAGCATGTGAGACTTGGATGGCCTAACCTCCGCAGCCGAGGTCATCCTTTCCCCCTTCCCAGAATGTCCATCCCTCTTTTTTGAAATGGGGCTTCGGGGTTGGTTAGGGGGGGACCGTGATATTTTGCTTTGCCCTGTGTACCCCGCTGCGGGAATGAGATGTTAAGACCATCAGCTTCATCTTTCTCAGGCTGTCATCTAGCCTTGGATAAAGGTGCCAGACAGCCTTTATGTCATATTCTCCCACTGGGCCCAGTTCCCCTTGCATCTGGGGAGGTGTAAAATCTGCGGGCTTGTCCTGGAAGCTTCTGTCCTCCACTTCAGCTGTTAACTAAACTGGGCTGATCTGTAGCTTTAAAAACACTTGCATCCCATTCTACTCATCGTGCTCTGTTGATTTAGGGAGGGTGACATGGATCCCTTTGTCTGTTCACAGGGTTTACAAACTATAAGCTATATCTGTAGCCTGAAATTATATGTGTGTCAATAAAATATAATGTCTTTGGGAAAAAAAAACCTGACAAAATGTGTTTTAATTTTGCAATGGAAATCATTGGCTGTCAAATTAAAATTTATTCCTCCTCCTTAAACGAAAAGTGCCTTTTGCAGACAAAAACCTAAGGAAGAAGGCAATGTAATTAAACCACAACCTCAGGCTTTTTACTTTGGATTTTCTTCCTTTTTTCGTTCGCTTATATGCTTTCCCAGTACTAATTTGTTGTTTTAAAATTGAAACGTACTGAATTAAGAACTGTTTTGCTCCATATTATTACTTCTGTTTTAAAAAGAATTTATAACCTAAGTTTCTTCTTTCTTTTTTTTTTTCCTTGAAGTCAAATCTCACAAAAGTGCAAAATTCATGCAGACTGTTGTATCAGGACCTTCTCTTTCCATTTGGACTGTGAGCCCTGAGCATTTTCAGAGGCAGCAATGATGAAAACCTGCATTATGGGGGGTCGGGGTAGGGTGAGTGAGGTGAGAGGTCAAAGGACACATCCTCGGTCTCTTCTGGAAGCTAACCTGTCCTTCCTGGTTCCCGTCCCTGTGACTATATCATGGCCAGTAAAGTAGCTGAGTCCTCTTAGCTTCCTGGGTGCTTTGTGCAGTGGCATAGTTTTACTGTTTGCGGATAACTTTTGGGAAAAGAGGATGTTTTCTACTTTCTAGTTTTCTTTAAGGTATAGCTATTCCTTTTACAATGGGAAATAAAACCTTTGATTTAAAAACAAAACCAGAAACCCCAAAGAATTATTGTTTGGAGCGACTGTTGCCAGGGTTGTTGGACGTTCATTCATTCATTCCTTTAGTCAATGTTTTCTGAGGCACCTCCCTGTTCCAGGACCTGTGCTAGACTCTCGGAGCATAATAATAAGCACACGTAGCCATGGCTCCTGCCCTCACATTGTGTAGTCGGTGGGAGTGACAACAGTAATTACAGGGACACACAGAAAGGGAATATCCGGATCCACCAATGGGATGTGGTGCCATTGGAGAGGATAAAAAGGGAGAGTCAACCTAGGGGGAAGGTAAGATAGGCTTCCTTGAGCTGAAATCTGCAGGAGGGGTAGGAGCTAATGAGTGAAAGGGAAGGGAAGAGTATGCCAGGCAGAGGGAAGAGCAGGGGCAAAAACCCAGCATCAAGCAGAAGGGGAGGCATGAGGGCTTGAAAAAGGCCCAGTGCGGGTGGGGATGGGTCCTGGAGCTAGGAAGTAGGAGAGGTGGTAGGGAAGCCCTGGCCTGGGGCCGCAGACCACGTGTAGGAGGGTCGTCTTTATGTGAGAGCCGTGGCAGAGGACTTGCTAAGACCAGTGGTGTGGGGGGATGAGCAGTGTGTAACCCTGGAAAGGCAAAAATCCAGGGAGCTGCTAAACCCAGCTTGTCAGAGGCAGGCCTTTCTCAGTCTGTGAAATGGGAAAATAAGCCGGTTCCAGGGACCTCAGGGGTATGGGGAGCTATGTGTCTTTGGGTTCTCACAGTATCTTGAAATCTTCTGGTGCTGTGCTTTGGGATCAGCGAGGACCAGTAAGGCAGTGTTCCTGTGCTTACACTTACATATGTCCGTGCGTGTGCCCGGTGTGCACGCGCGTCCTTGTCTGCAATGGAGCGGGTGCAATTCCTGATTGTTGGTGCGCAGACATTTGTGGGGGGAGGAGAAGAAGCCCCCGAGAGAGGTCCACTCTCTCCTACCTTGGACAGCGCTTGCCCTGCTGTGATGTATTTGTTCATTCACCTAGTGAGGGCCTCCCCTGTGCCAGGCACCTGGGCAGGAGAGAGCAGTCTTGCTCCTGACAAAAGCACCCCAGGTGGAGTCCGGCCTGTGGAGAATGTCCAGACAGGCTCAGGCCACTGCAGGACAGGGGCCGCTGCTTTCAGTTCCCCTTTGCCCAGAGGCAGGTGCGTCTGCCCACGTCCAGCCCGGGAGGCACCGTTTTTACAGGAGTGTGAAGGAGCCTGTGACTCACTGGGCAGGGGGCTGAGCCCCCAGAGAAGTCCCACTGGTGGGCTCCTTATGCTCAGGTTGCAGGGAGCCTGCAGGGAGGAGAGGGGCTGGTCCTTCCTGGCTGCCGATTCCTGGATGTCGTAGGGATGCAAAGCCAGCGCCCTGATTGCTCTGGTTTTTTGTTTTGTTTTGTTTTGTTTATTTTTTTATTTCAACCTCTGTCCTTGATCGTGTCCCTCGTTCCGCCTCTATCCTTTTGGTCCCTGTTTCTGCCCCTCTTCTGCCCCATCGCCCCTGAGTGCTCTTGTGACAGAACTGACTGTCATTTCCTATCTGTCCCTGGCCCAGCAGACAGATCCCACCTTGCTGTTCCCCACACAATTGTAAGTGGGGAGAGTTTTGAGTTGGCCTCAGGCAGGAATGGAGAGTGTCCTCCTCATCAATAAAAATACCCACCTCCTGGCGTTGGGGAGGATTCGCTGGGATAATGCATGTAAAGTGCCCAGAGCCTTGCCTGGCATGTCCCTAATACATCCCTAATAAGTGATAATGGTTATTTTGAATAGCTAATCTCGGCAGCTTAGAGGGTGCAGGGGAGAGAGAGTGCCTTCCAGTCAGTAGAACAACTGGTGTTTGTAAAACACCTACGGCTTAATGCCGCTGCTGACGGTCGGGCACGTCTGTGTGCTGGGCACTGGGCAGATGCTGCTGGTATGACGCGAGGTCACGCAGCCAGGAGGAGTGGAGGTAGTGTCCAGACCCAAGCAGTGGCCCAACAGTGCGGTAGGTGGCATGCGTGAGAGCCGGACTCAGCCCCGGGGGCGCCTGTGTTAGGTTGGTGTGTAAGGTACTCCCGCTAACGGGCAACCTATACGGGTGTCTCCTTCTGCATTTTCTGTGAAGACAGACCACGTCATTCTGCTCAGGTCCAGGCCTTACCCATGGCCACACTGAGAGATCCCTGAGGCCTGTACGGTTTCCAGAAGGAAGTCTGTGCTCCTTCCTTTCTGGGCACCACACCTGGCGGTGGGGGGTTCTCCACTGTGTGCCAAGTTTTGGACTTTGCTGTCTGGCACCACATCCCTTCTCAGGTGTTTGTTGATGAGGAGAATTTGGCTACTATTAGGTGGCCCATGGTGCCTGCAGTTCATGTTTGGAGTAGGATCTAAACTCTTGTATGGCAGCGAATGCTGTGTGATGCAAAACTTATTTAAACTCCAGTGGAGCTCTCCGTGTAAGCTGAATGGTGATTTTCCAGAAGAACTCAAATCGTCCAAGCAAACCATCTTTCATTAATGGATGGACTGCTGGATTTGCACTTTGGGACATTGGGTTCTCTTAGAGTGGGGCTGACGTGTCTTCGTTGGGGGTTGCTTTCTTCTTTTACGGGGAACGTGGAGAGGTGAGGGAAGGATGAATGTGTTTCTCTGTGGCAGTTCTCTGGCTTGAGCCCTGGTGAAGTTTGTGAGGGACCGGGGTACCGCTGAGAGAGCCAGTGGTGGTTGGCATGGCAAGGAGTGGGCTCAAAGGGCTGAGGGCCTTGTTCTTAGCTACCTGATGGCCCCCATAAGAAGAGGAAGCGGACGTGTTTGTGGTTGTCGCAAGGGCTAACATAGGGATATGGGTGGACAGGGTTCTGTTCTGTTAAAGGAGGCACTCTCTGACTGCCAGAGCTATGGAAAGGGGGACAGACAGGATGCTTCCAGAGGTAATGGTCTCTCTCAGTCTGGAGGTGCACAAGTCAAGCCTGAGTGATCACTTGGCAGGGCTGTTGTAGACAGGACTGGATTCTCTGAGGGTGTGTGTGTGTGTGTGTGTGTGTGTGTGTATGTGTTGGAGCTACTGCCCTTTAATCTGCCTCCTGAAAGGGGGATGTAAACTCCTGACCTCTCACATGTGGAATAGCTTACATCTGGTGTGTGTGTGTGTGTTTGTGGGTAGGTGGGGCAGCATATCATCTCCACATTTTACTATTATTTTTGCATGTGTATTTAATTTGGATTTGTTGCAATGAACCAAGTATTGATTTCATAATTAAAAATAGATGAAAATTGAAACTTGAATCAAAATTGCCTCTGAATTATATGTCACTGAAGAAAGATCAGGAGACCTGGGGTCTTGCCTCAGCTTAGCTGCTCCCTCTGCATATGACTGGGCCAGGTACATTTGCACTCTGAGCCTCAGTTTGCCCATCTGTAAAATGGGGTGGGATTATATATGTTAAGCATGGGCCCATACAGCTCTGATACTCAGGGTGGGCTGCATGGGGTGGGTGGTTGGGGAGAGAGAAAGGGAGGAAGGGCCTTTATCTGTACTTCTGTGTGATGGGGATAGGGCTAGTGATGGCAAAGGGACAAGTGTCCTTGGACTGTGTCCACTTTGCCAGTGTTGCTCTATTCCTGATTGCCCTTGGCACCTTCTGTCTGGGAGATGTGTAGGAGGTGCTGACTACATCTTTGGTCCCAGAGGGCTAGCTTTAGGAGAAGCAAGCCTGGGAGATGGCACTGCTAACTTCCCCTTCTTCGGCCTGTCTCTGTCCCTTTAAACACAGCTGGTGTTCCTGTGCGCCACTCTTCTGCCACCACAGTGAACCTGTGATGCTGGCTTTACATTCTGGCTTCTCATCCCTCTGAGTCCCCTCTGTGCTCCACTCGGCCCTCTGCTCTCCTCTCCCTGCGCTTCCAACCCCTGCCTCCATTCTCTCACCTCCTGGGGTTCCTTCCCTTGCCCACTGAAGCCCAGTTTCCCCTTTGTCTCTCAGTACTGCCCAGCCCTCCGTGCTGGCTAGCCCTCCATGTCTGGGGTTCAGAGTTGACCTGCCAGTCTCACCCTCCTGGGCAGCAGCCAGCCTCGGCCCCCTCTGACACCCTTGCCCCCACCAGGGGAGAGGGCTTTGGACCCTCTCCTTCACCCACGGACATGCTCACAGTTGATGGGTGAGCAGCACTTTTGGACACAGCCTCAGCCTCTGGCAAACACTTTTCCTGAACTCTGGGTCACTGTTACTTCAGTCACAGCTGGATGTTGGCTTCAGAGCACATTGATTTCTCCCAGGGCTTTAATAACCCTGATCCTCAGTTTGCCAATTGGCTCTTTTGTAATGTATCAGCCTCATAAATTGGTCACTTTCGGTAAAAGATCTTATTACCACAAAAAGAGATGTTGAATCACAGTTTCAAGGTCACTGGTGAAATGTGATCTTTGAGACTCCTTGGCCCTGGTCCAGGGCCTAGGGAAGTGGATATTAAGAAGATAAATTAGAAGTCAAAACACAGTTCTGTTTTCCCCTGTGTCTTAGGCTGAGTGTCTGTGATGAATTTTGCAAGAAAAAAAAAAATCAGAACACCCTCCCCTTGCTCCACACTTCCTGCTACCTCCAGAAGTCAGATGCCAACCTGGAGAGACAGTGGCACCGTTTTCCTGCTCTGACATTACCAGGATGGTAATTTCTGCGGGTAGTAACATGGGCGCTCCCTTGTCTCCTACACGTCTCCGGGGTTGGATTTACCCTTCAGCCCAGATATTTGTCGGTTCTGTGCAGTTCAGCATATCTTTGCCGATGCGCGTGCTCTGTGCCAGGCACAGTCTGCGTGGATGGGGCCACAGAAGAATGCGACGAGACTCCTGCCCTCGGAGCCTGCTGGCCTCTGGCTTGGGGTGGGGAGGACAGGTGTGGTCAGTGTGCTGCTGGGATAAGCCGGCAGACTGTGTGCCGAGCATCCGTGTGCATTTGCTCATCCTTCCTCAGCTGTAGGGACTGTAATCAACTCCACTGATGGAGAGGAAAGTGAGGCTTCGCGGGGTTAAAATGCCCATGGCCTGTGGTGGGGCTGAGCCTGGAGCCAGCCCTTTCCCCATACATGGTACTGCCCGTCCCAGCACCCAGAGAAGCCCAGGCCCAGTGGCCAGGAGACAGAGAAAGGCCTTTAGTTTGTGCAGCCGACTCCCTTGAATGTCATTTCCATTTTCGTAGAAAAGCTTATGAATGGTTCTCAGTAGTAGGTAAATGCTCTCGAATGACAGATTCCTGCCCCCAGAGGGGGGAGATCAGTCTGCACTGAAGCAGCACCCTGAGGTTGGGACACTAAGGTGCTATGCCTGTGACCCAAAGGGTGTGTTTGGAGAAAATCAGAGTGGGTGCCGGGGTGAGTCCTGTGGCAGCTGTGAATTCAGGAAAAGTCAGCCTCCAGGAGGCTGGGAGGTATCCCAAAGAGCCACCTTTTCCCATGTTCCTACCCTAGCCTCACTTTCCTTTTTTTTCTTCCCATTGATCCTTGCAGTAAACATGGATACCTGCACCTGTGTGGAGACAGTGCCCCCCAAGGCTGACTTGCTCTTTGTTGGACTGGACTGGTTAGGCTTTTTGCAGGGGGAAGGGCAGAGCAGCGGGGAGAGGAGGTTATTTCTTCTCTCACTTGCCACCAACGAAATCTTTAGGCCTCTAGGGCTGTCTGTCATGGGCACAGGTGATCAAAGGTCAGCATTTCCCCTCTGTGCAAAGGTAACTCCATGGATGAGAGCTCTGTAATAAAACTGGAGATTCCCCAGGACAAATACCTAACTATCTAAAGACAACCTCCAGGGAAGTTGCCAGATTCTTCACACTCACCACTGAAAGAAAGAGCACAATGGATGGGGGCCTGATGGGCATTTTTAAAGCGTTTAGCCCTCCTTTGGCCTGGGAGGTTAGTTTCCTGGGCCTCTTACATCTTCCCTTCTATCATTCATTCATTCATTCATTCAGTTATATTGTGTACCAGGCACTGTCCTAGGCACTGGGGGTGCACTGGTAGACAAAACAGACAAGTCCTGTCCTGACGAAGCTCACACGCTAGTGAGGAGAGTGGATAATTAAAATAATGAAAAAAAACGAGCCAAACACACAACATGGCAGATGGTTATAAGCTCTGTGAACAAAAACAAAGTCAGGTACAGAGCATAGAAATATGGTGATGGGTGCCGATGGCATGTTACACAGGCCAGTCAGGGAGGACCTCAGGGACATGGTCACACTTCAGCAGAGTCCTGAGGTTACGGAGTGAGGCATGAGGGAGAAAACAGCACGTGCAAAGGCCTTGCAACGAGAATGTGTTTGGTGTTTTTGAAGACAAACAGAGATCTGGCGTAGCTGGGGTTGACTAAAGAGGGAGAGGGTGGGTGCTTGGGGACTGGTAGGCGACTGTAGGGACTTTGGTTTTTATACTGAGGGAAATGAAAACTCCGTAGAGTGTTTTGAGCAGTTAGAGGATTCGCTGAGGCGGCTGTTGGAAATGGCTGGAAGGAACATTAGGGCAGACGGAGAACAGTTAGCAGCCATTGCAGTGATCCTGTGGGTGATGAGAGCAACGTAAATTGTGGCTATAGCCACGAAGGAGGAGAAAAGTGGACCCATTCTGGATATATTCTGAATATACAACAAACAATATTTGCTGACAGTTTAGTTCTGGATTATGAAAGAAAGGGAGAAGTAAGCCTCTAAAGTTTTTGGCCTGAGCCAGTGGAAAAATGGAATTGCCTTTTAATGAATCTAGGAAGGCGGTAGAAGAAGCAAGTGTGGGGAGAAGAAAATGTAGGGAGATTGGGTTCGGGACATACGAAGGATGAAATGCTGTTTAGACTCCACGTGGAGGTGTGGAGTCAGCGGTTGAATATGAGTGTGAGCTTCAGAGAAGTCCAGTCCCAATATATACGTTTGGAAATAGTCAGAGTACAAAATGGTTTAAAAGGTATTTTAAACCATGACACTGAGATTAAGTACAGATGGAAAAGTGATCTGAGGGCTGATCACTGGGGGCCTCACTCCAACATTAAGATGTCAAGAAAATGAAAAGCATTGGCGAAGGATAAAGAAGGGAGAGCCAGTGGGACAGGAAGAGAAACAAGAGTGTGATTGGCATTAGAAAAATATGGTTCCTTGCCATTCTCTGCGTTTTCCATCTTTTTCAGTCCTCTAAATTTGAGCTTCGCCTGCAGAGGTGGCTGAACTCTAAGACTCACCTTCAGACCGTGTCACATCAGATTCAGAGGTGCTGGTTCTATCAAAAGTCCCAAATGGGTTTTCAAGGGGCATCCGTTGGTCTTTTGGCCAGGAGAGAGCAGGACTACATTTCAGGTGGCAAGCAGCCTTAGGCCAGTTCGCTTATGAATAGAAGGAAGGGCTGAGATTTTTAAAATTTTGAATTGCAGAGCAAGAACATATGGACATCTTTGAGTTTTAAATCTGAATTGTTCTTGGTCTGATCTTAACATAAAAAGATAAACTTGGTGACATCTCTGGGGAGCAACTGTTGGCTATTATAAACCAAACTCTCGTGGCTCCCACAGAAAATATCCAAAGGAAGAGACCATTATTTGGCTTTAGAGCAGTATGCAGCCTGGTGTTTTGGAAAAGAACACGAGACCTGATCTTGATTCAAATACCAGGTCTGCCCCTGGTTAGTTGTCTGTCTGACTGGAGGCCAGATGCTTTAGAATTCTGGGTGTCAGTTTTTTCATCTGTAAAATGGGCACAATTTTTCCCTACTGGCAGAGAGAGACATTGTAAGGATTTGATGTGCACACAGTACCTTCTTTATTGTAGGGCTTAGTTAAGGTTGGTTGGTTTTATTTGCTTTCCTCTAGTGAGGCAGAGACAGGACTTAGAAAGATTAAGCAGTATATATTGTGGGCATATGTATGTGCCTCCAACTCTGAGAGAAGTCCTCTCCCACAAGAGACTCCTTAATCCATTTGGAGGCACAAGGCTACTTACATGAGAGTGTATTTGAGAGTACTGTGGTGTGAGGGGAGAAGGAAGGCTTCTAGATGATCTGTGATCTGGGCAGAGCCCAGAGGATGGACAGAGTGTGGATGGGTGGCTTGGAAAGAGGTGGCGTCTCTTGTTCTGACTTGTCTGGAGGTGAGAGAGTTGAATGAAAATCCAGTTAACTTTGAACTCATTCATTCAACACAACATCATCAGCAACTATGCTAGAGAAAGTACAGAAGTTCTTGTCTTCAGGCACTCCCAGCGCTGTGGGGTGTTTGAGAAGTCAGAGACGTTCACGACACGGAGTGGTGGGTTCTTGGGTATGACGGGCAGAGCAACTATGGGAGCACTGAAGAGAGACCTCATAGGGTCGAAATAAGCCTTAGAAGCCAGATTTCATGCAGTAAGTCTTTGAGTCGTAAGAAATCACGAGGAAGAGGGGAATGAGTTATTTTCATCAAAAGAGTGGAGATCTCCTTGTCATGCTCTAGATGGAACCTCTCATGAAGGGCTTTGCTAGCTTTGAAGGCTCTATCTATCTGGGTGATAAGGAAGCGCTGCCTGGGCTCTCCCATCGGTTCCAGCTAGTATCTTTCTTCAGTGTCCTGGCGTCACATTGGTCTCTCTTACCAGTCAGCTTGTATGTCAGCTTGTATCCATTGTAGTATCGGGCAAACAACACAGGATTTGAAGCCAGGGGGACTGGGTTCAAACCTCAGCATCAACTCTGTCTAACTTGTGTGACTGGAGGTGAGTCAGTAACCTGCCTAAGACCCTTTCCCCAAATATACACCTAACTCGAGGTCATTGGAGGATGAGGCTGTAACTAGCTTCTATAGTGCCTTTGTGAGAGAACTAGAAAAAAGTATCCCTTCCTCAGGACACTTGACTGTCACCTTGCAGCCTATGATGTGAATGGTGCCCCCTGGGGTTATGGAGTGTACACATTCATCGCATAAATGGTAGCTGCTACTGTTCCAGTCATTATTGTCATCCTGATGGAAAATAGCTCCAACCTGACATTTTGGTGGGTTAGTTGGATCAGCCTGATGCCTGATGAATCAGATTTCATCACATAGGAACAGTTCTCTTCTTATCAGCTAATACCGTGTTTCCCCAAAAATAAGACCTAGTCGGACCATCTGCTCTAATGCGTCTTTTGGAGCAAAAATTAGTATAAGACCTGGTCTTATAGTAAAATAAGACCAGGTATAATATAATATAATATAATATAATATAATATAATATAATATAATATAATATAATGTAATACCAAGTATTATATTAATTTTTGCTCCAAACGACACATTAGAGCTGATGGTCCAGCTAGGTCTTATTTTCGGAGAAACATGGTGTATAATTGTGACAAAAGGCAGGGGTGTGCCAGGAGCCATGTCTTCTTACTAGAGCTTCTTTAGCACTCAGTGTCAGAAGCTGAAAGTCGTCAAAACAGTGGTCATATCTAAATTATTGTGCTGCCGAAATAACTCCTACCACAGAGCAGACTGTCTCCAGCTGTTGGAGATCAAAATAGAGCCTAATGGATTTAGGAAGCAATCAATGCTTCTAAAGACATTTGTGGGTTGTAGCCCATGAAATATTAATTCTCCCTGTTTGTCTTTAAGAATATGTTTTATATGTTAATGCATTATTGAAAGACGCTTATAATGTTAAGTGACTTAAGACCTAAACATGGAATGGCACATTTATTTTTCTTGGGGATATAAATGTAAAATATAAAGAGAAAACCAAATCCCACTGACCATGCTGGCAGCCATGAGTTGACAGCCATAGAATCAGGCTGTACCCGTGTACAATGAAGTAGTTTTATCCATGTTTTTATGGGCAAATAAATAACTTATGTATGGCATTTCCCACCTAATAAAATGTTTCACTGTCAGATTTACTGGGCACATTTATGAAATCACAACTGTGCATCTCAGCTTTATTTGGCCTTAATGACATTAGGGCCAGGGAGGGTTGTGTCTGGATCTTCACCGTACAGAACGGTGCATTTGAAGGAGGAGTGATCACAAATCAAAGGAAGCAAGGGCAATCCAAGAGATTCAGGGAAACTGTTGATGATGGACTCAGAATTCACCACCTAGGTAGGGAGTATTGTAGACCTTTGGGTTCTTCTGAGAGTGGGCATGGTATACTCTATACACAGGTACACAGGGTGTGTTTTGGTATATTTCATGGAACACTTCATGCTGGAAGGAATGATCTGCTGCACTTTTTAGGGCGCCACAGACCACTCTAAAAATTTAAACTATACTGCCATACTTTACAAACATGGTCACATTCACATGCACACAAAATTGTTCGCGTGATTTCCTTCACCCCCACGTACGACTGTCGGACTCTGATCTACTCCAACAGTCCTGTTTTTCACTCCAGAATGCTGAAATCCAAAGAGGCAGTGGCCCACCCAAGGTCAGACAGCTCCTGATAACCTCATTCCAATACTGCTTCTCTAGATGGTAGAACAAGTGTTAACTTGGCAGGGAGGAGTATAGACTCAGGAGCAAGACAGCCTTGGTTCATATCCTAGGTTTGCTACTTAATAATGGTTTGACTTTGAGCAAGCTATTTATCTTTCTGTGCCTAAAATGTCCTCATGTGTAAAATGAAGATAACAACAGCACCCACTACACAGACTTCTTGTGAATAATAAATGGACTGATATACTCAGAGCTTAATGCTTGAAACATAGGAAGCACTTTATAAGTATGGGTTTCTATCTTTGTGCATCTAAATCAAGGTCCCCGGCAATACGCTTTTATAGATAGCTCTTTGTAGGTTTCAATCGCAGTCTGCTTTTTTCCCCCTTTCATTATGCCTATAATGTAATTTCTATAACTTTGAAATTATCTTGACTGTTTATTTGTTTGCTTATTTATTTTGGGTCTGTTTGAGTGTAAATAGGTACTGCTTCACCTCCACCACCTAGAACAGCTCCTGGCACATTGTAAGCCATCAGTAGACATTTATTAGTAGGCTGAATGAATGAATGAACGGTCCCTCTTCTAATTTGTCCATGTATACTCATATGGGTAAGTAGTCTCTGTCTGCCTCCTAGACAGAAGTTCTATCTGAGCATCACTTGCTGTGGTTATCTCCACCCCTCAGTGCTGCACCTGGCACATTGTAGGTTCTCAGTAAGCACATGTTAATTGAATGTGTGCCCGCTTACATGGAGACAGGAGAGAGTAAGAATAACAGGGCGCATGGAGAGAAGAGAGAAAGAGGATGTCATTTCAGGTCCACCATTTATGCCACGCCCCCATTTCATTCATTACTAAGGCATTGGGAGGTGGTGGTTAACTGCCCAGAATCCAGAGCTGGCTCCAGCCGCTTACAGTGTGTGAATCTGGGGCAGCTTGTCTAACCTCTCCATGCCTCTGTTTACCTACCTGAAATATGGGGTTATATTAGCACCTACCTTACAGGGTTCTTAAAAGGATGATGAGCAAATCTCTGCAAAGTGCTTAGAACAGTGACAGGCTAATAGTAAATGCTCAATAGATACCAGCTATTATTATCATTTATTTGCTAATTCAGCAAACATTTGTGGAATATTTACTACCTGTCAGGCCTTTTCTGGGTACTTAAGATATATATATTTTAAGAGCTTAGCATCTCCTAGGAGAGAAAGAGAAGCACATCAGCAATTATACTCTGGTGCAATGGAAGAAACTGACATAGGGCATAGAGCTGGCACTCTCACCAGGCCTGGGTCCAAGGTCAGGGACATGGAAGGTCCCAGAGGAGGGGGCCATTATAGAAAAGCTGGAGTTAGCCTGGTAAGAAGAGAAAGGGGAGGAAGGGCATTCCATGTAAAAGGAACAACATGTTGGAAGCTAGGGAGGCATGCAGCAGCACGCTGTGTTTGGGGAACAGGAAACAGAACTGGATGCCATTCATCCATTGAATTCATTTTATCAGTATTCACTGAGCACCAACAATGTGTGCAGTAGGCCCTTTTCTGTGCACTGAGGATACTGCAGAAAACACAACGGACAAAGTCCCTGGTGTCATGAAGCTTCTATTCTAATGTGGAAAGACAAGCAATAAACAGATGTGGATATCATGTGTGAGGTGGCATAAACACTGTGGGGAAAAATAGAGCAAAATAGGAGATATAGGGTGTGTGGTTAGGGGAAGGGGTGTTATTTAGATGGGGTAATCAGTGAAGGCCTTTCTAAGGGACATTTGTGCAGAGCCTGAAGGAATAGAAGGAGGGAGCCATGTGAGTGTGTAACAGGACACTCATCTAGGGAGAGAAACAGTCGTGTGCAAAGGCCCTGAGGTAGGAACAGGTTGGATCTGTTTGAGAAAGAGCAGTTGGTCAGTTTGAGGAGTGAGCAAGGGAAGAGATAGTAGGCAAAGGGGTAGCCTGATGCGCTGTGGCCTTGTGAAGACAAGGTGGAGACCTGGAGCACAGAGTGGGAAGGACGACAGGAAGTTTGGGGGCCCCATTGCTCAGAGCCCTGGCATAAGCTTTGCCAGGTGACTAGGCTTTCTTCGTGAGAGCCAGGGGAACCATGGAAGGATTTTCATCCTGAGCAATGTGACCACATTGGGTTTGACAATGATAAGTCTAGGTTGAGAGTTTATTAGAGGGGATTAGAGTCAAGTGAGGGGCTCCCGGGGTCACCCAGGTGAGCGAGGAGGGAGGCTTGAACTTGGCAGAGAGAGCACAGCTGATTGCACCCACATCTGTATCCTTCACGACCGGCAAATTCCATGGGTCTCACCAGTGCCTCACTTGGAATAAGCATTGCCTCCTGAATTGGGTTGTGGGTGGGAAAGACCAGAATTCAGCTGCCTCTGGGCCCACGAGACCAACAGTGAGAAAGCAACCTCCCGCTCTCTGTGGGTGCTTGCATAGATGTCATTTCTGCAGCTCTAAGCCCAGGTTCAAAATGGTAAGATGTATTTACGTTGTATACTGCATTGCAAATCAGATTATTTTTTAAAAAATTAATGGCATCTGTCATTTAAAAACACTTTGAATGCATCTTCGTCTCTGCTCTTGGAAAACACTAACTCTTAATTTTTATGCTAAATTGAGTGATCACAACCCAAGAGCTCAGCAGTTTTGCACTTTAAACATTTACTCTGTGATTTATTTCCTTCCAACGAATTCATGATTAAAATTTAAACCCACACTCCTATTCAGCAGGGACTCACAGAACAGAGGGGGAAATGCCTCCCCCCCCCTTTTTTAAGGTTTTAATTTGGAAGCGCTGTCTGTCTGGTGTTCAGAACCCCATTACTGAGAGCTGCCTTCCCTCCTTCCTCCCTGCTGTCCACTGGGACTTCCAGTTTACACCAAGGCAGTGGACAGGGAGCATCCTAGAGATTCTGTTCCTTGTCCATGAGAGGTAGGAGTTGGTATTAATGGTCCTAGAAGAGCCCAGAACCCTGATGCCTCTGGACGTTCGTGAATAAGAAGAGAAATATTCCTTGACGTGTGTGCTCAAGGCTGCTGGTTTTAGACCACCAGGTTCCCCCAAACAAATAGGGGAGCAGATGTTTGGGAGGTGCCTGCCAGGATATTGATAGTTTTTCACTCAAATTCTGACATTGGACTGACTCCCTCCCCTTCTCCTTCCCCACCTGGGTCTCCGTCCCCCACCTCCGTGATAAATGATCCTTTCCTTTCTGTAGTAAAGGGGGTCTTTCTGTAGCCAGAGCTGCTTTGACTCATAGATGGAGTAAACTGATATGAAAGCTATCAAAAGGTGTGTTTGTCCTGAAAACCCCTCCCTCTGCCCACTGCCAGCAAACCACCCTGACCGCCTGTGCATACCCACAGGTGCTTGAAAACACCACCCTGTTTAAAAACAGCTTGGCACGATGGAATAAGCCATGCTGGAGATGCAGACAGGCCTAGGTTGGAAGCTTTACTGTGCCACTTCCTAGCTGTGGCATTGAATGAGTGATGAAATCTTTCCAGGCCTCAGTCCCCTCATCTGTAAAATGGGGTTGGTGGTAGTTGCTGTGTAATATCTGTGCATGTGCACAATGGGGAATAGCGACTGTTCTCATTTTCTCTATTTTTACTAGGCCTGTGGGTAAAGGCACTGGGTCCCCCAAAAGAGCCCTGTAAAAATGCAAAAGGGGCTGTCGAGGAGAGATGTCGTATGATGTTGTTCTCCCCCATAATAACCCTGGTATGGATACGCTTGTTAGATACACAAGACAGGGTCCTTGGGACAGAGCAGGAGAAGCATGGTGACGGGTGTGGGGTGAGATGTGCACCTGTACCTGATGCCGTGTACAAAGAAACAAATACCAGGAAAGAGCTACTGGGTGCCTGGTGAGGCAGGCGGAAGCAGAACACATTTTGCCAACGTTTGGTGGTTAGCCCAAGCTGGCTCGGCTTCTGTGTTCACGTCACAGCTAGAGGAAGCTGGGGCCACCTGGCAGCCTGCTGGGCTTAGGGGTGCACTGGAGTTGGGCTCATCAGATTTGAATCTGAACGTGGCCACCCACTAACTAGGTGAGCTTGGACAGGTGACTCAATTTCTGATCTTCCGTTTCCTCACCTGCTAAATGAAGGGCCTCTCTAAGAGGGTATGGGAAAATTAACTGGTGTAAATGTGGAAAGCACCCTAAAGAATGACACGATGTGAAACAAATCATGGAGGGGAATGTTTTTCAGAAGAGGAAAAGGGCAGAGAGGCAGCAGGCCACTTGTCTAAAGCCCCAGAGTGGACAGAAGCGAGCCCACAGCTCTCCTTCTCCAGGCGCCTGCTGCCCTCCAAGGGTCCACCTAGGAATATCCATTCCCTAGGGATGGGTTCACATCACTGGAAGTCTCCTCCTATTTCCTCTCACCCAGCCTCCTTTTTTGCATTTCACCAAGCTTCTTTTTCTCTTGGATCTCTTCTGCCACCTCTGTCTTACAGAGGATCTGGGCCTCCCTGCCTGACTACCCTAGCACCAAGACGGTCTGAGTTGTTCCTGACCTTTAAAAGACACCCATCAAAGCAGCAGCAGGTTCTCACGACTGTCTTAGGAAAATTCCTAGGAATCACCTCTTTCCCCATCTCCTCCTGATTCTCATGCACCATCTCTCGTCTCTGGCCCCACACGTTGCTTCACACACCAAATTCCGTATCTACCTCTGTTCCCTTATTTTGGGGTAACTTCCAAGCTCCCTCCTAGGGATTTTTTTGGTCCTGTATGGTTTTCATCTTTGTTAAGTCATTTGATCTGTGTCTTTCAGTGTCCGATGGCAGCTCATTTGATGGGGGCGGGAGAGGAGATGACGCCCCTGACCTTACCTTGGCAGGACCTTCGGCGGCCCACTTAGGACTGCTGCCTCCTGCTGGTGTGAAAGTTATTTCTCTGTATATTTACTCATTCATTTTAGAGACAGTTTTGAGCATCGACTCTGGGCCAGGTATAGCAACGAGGCAGACCCTGTCCCCCAGGAGCTTATCCTCTAGAGACAAGTAATGAGACATCAGCAGTACAGCTGAACAGGGCTGTGCTGTAAGAGGCCAATGATGAGCAATAAATCCCAATTTAATGGTGGTCAGGGAAGACTTCCTGGAGGAGGCCGATTTCAGCTGAGACATAAAGGATAACTAGGAGTTAGCCAGATGAAGGAGCGGAGAAAAGTGTTGCCAGATAGAGGACAGCATGTGCAAAGGCCTGCAGGTGTCTGAATGAATGAAGAGTTGGGGGAGCGTGGACTAGGACAAAGGGGTTGTGGGAGAGGAGTTAAGTGGTATGAGCCGGGTCCACAACATGATTTTGTACGCATGCTAAGGAGTTTGGGTTTTCTCCTGTGGATAATGGGGAGCCATGGGATGGTGGTCAGCATCAAATCTGCATTCTGGAGAGATCCCTGTGGCTGTTGTGTGCAGGATGGAGCCCGCCGCTGAGACTGTGGAGGTGATCGATGACTTCAGCCCTCGGAACTTGTGCTGTTTAGAGAACGCCTCACCCACCCACAGTCCCCAAGGATTCCCCCCTCCAACTTGCCACTTAAAAAACGAAATCACCAGGCTTCCTTCCCTTCCGCACTTGGCGGTTAGTGTGTCCCAGGCTTTGTCCAATCAGCACTGGTTGGCTTAGTGCCGCTCCCGTCCCCCGGCTGGGGCCTGATAATGCGTGTCTTCCTTTGTTTCATTGTTCAAATATGTGTCTGTGATGTGGTTGAGACTGATAAGTAAAGAAAATTGTGTAGCTTAACAGCAGAGATTTCATGACCTCAGGAGTCCCCCAAGATGCATGCTCCCAGCAAATTGTCAGCAAGCCCATTTATCACCACGCTGACCGGGGACTTGGTACACATTTCCCTATGAAAACAGCCCAGCGCCATCGGCTCCCATCTGCCCCGATGCCAAAGTAATGAAGCGAGCTTTAACTAACCCTGGTACCCACTGAGTGGCCCCATCACAAATGGCTTTTGGGATACAGACACCGGCACGTGGAAGGCCTCCTCTTCCTAAGGGTGGATTCTTGTGGAAATCCAATACAGCCTTGGAGCTTTATTTATTTTTGGCGTAGGTAATTGGATAGCATTAATTATTTATATTTCATGTTGCAAGGCAGGCAGGGCAAGGGCAGGAAGCGGGGAGGTTGGGAGAGGGACAGCCGACCAAGGGAGACAATGGCAAATAGCTAAAATATCCTGAACGTTGAGTACGCACGGATAACGGTGTGCAGTCACTCCAAATGATTTTTGCTAGAAATGTTTATGTGGTTTCTGAGAAACTATGTGGTGACTCCATAAGGCAAAATGACAATTTATTATTGTTTGAGAAGTCCCTTGGCAGGCCAGTTCCTGCTCCCCCAAACTCATTATACTCCATAAGTGTGACGTTAGTGATCAGAGCAAATTGCAGCCCCTCCCTGGGCGCTTCCCACGTGGCAGGCACTACGCTAAGTTCTCTACAAACGTTATGCTCCTTTGAAATTCACCACGACCTCATGAACTATCTGCTTAATTAGTATTCCTATTTTACAGATAAGGAAACTGAGGCTAAAGAGATTAAGTATCTTGCCCAAGGTCACAGCTCATGAATGACAGAGCCAGGATTTGAACCTGGGCCTGTCTGATCCACGCTCTGCAGCCTCTTTTTTTTTTCTGAGGATGTTAATACCCCAAACTGAAGATAGGCTCCCCTTCCCGAACCTGTGAGTCCCACTGGGGTTATAAGCAGTCCGGTAGGATCAGGACAGGGGAGTGGATAGAGCTCCTCTTTTGTACTTGGCTTTCTTTATGAGTTGTGAAGCTAAAGGTTACTCTGTTAATTAAATGGGGAAAAAGGGGTTCTGTTGGCGGATCAGTGGCAAAGTGACTCCAATTAAACCTTTAATGAGTATATTAAGCCATGTAAATCACACGCCTTTTTTCCCCCTTTGGGAACATCAGCTTCCCTTGGTGAGCAAATCATTGGCCCACCCCCTGTCAGCTGGGTCCTTCGGGAAGCCAGAAAGACGGTGGGTTTAATCTGCAAATGCAAACGGCTGAATGATGCTGGAGGGTTGATAAAAGAGAAAGTAAGAAAGAATCTTTTCAATGACTCGTGTTTTTACTCAATGGGACTTCCAGATTTGACCAAGCATGGAGACTAATTTGGGCATTGTCTTTCCTGATCTTTCATTAACAGAACTTGATTTTCTTTGAAACCTCGAATCACTGCCCGTCACTTTAAACAGGCGGCTCTGTTCTCTGGTGGTGGGTGGAATTTTGAGGTTCTCCCCAAGCCTCCCATCACTTAGGTTTAAATAGCCCTGGGCTGCCTGGAGGGCCTTGGCGAGGTTGAAAGGGGAAGAAGTGACCCAGTGCCAGGGTTTCCACTCGCAGTGGAATGGTGGCAGCCATGAGCCATACGTGTCCAAGAGTCTGGTCTGCATGATCTGTCTTTCATTCGTTCAGCAAATCTTCACAGAGCTCCTGTGGTGCTCCAGGCTCTGTGCTCGTAGGATTTACCTTTGCTATGTAATTTCATTTTCTGAAGAACCCTGGGAGGTGGACTTGATTACCCCCACCCCTGTTCTAAAGATGAAGAAACTGAGACTCAGAGAGGGTAGTTACTTAACATCACACACGTAATCTGATGCAGAGCTGGGATTGGAACCCAATCTAGTTGACTTCAAAGTTTGGGATCATATTTGACCTGGAGTTGGAGAGAAATGACTGAGTTCTCTCTGGGCCAGGGTTCAGGATTCAGTGGGGAGGGGGGAGCCCTGGGGCTAGACTGGGGGCTGGGAACTTCTCTGGGAGGCTCTCCTCGGTTGCTGGGCCGAGGAGACCAGACCCCAGAGAGGGCCCAGGACGTCCACAGCATCTCTGTGTCCCACCATCCTGTGTGGCGCTGCTTCCTTCCTTCTCTGTCCATCTCCTGCCTGATTTCAGGGGGGTGCAGATGGAAGGGGATCTTCCTGAGTGCTGGGGTCTTCCCAAGAGAGATGGAGCAGTCGGGGACAGCCTTGGCTACACTCTAAAGGTGGCAAACTTTTTGTTTCAGACAACTCCTACACTTCCTCATCTGGGCCCTTCCCTCCCTTTCATCTACCGGCAGGAACCTTATTTTGACTCTGCTGGTTTCCATCTAATCCCTGCCTGATTTATGTATTGGGCACGCATTTAAATAGGGGTAAGTGTGCCAGGCACTATGGTAAGCACTTTACAAACACGGATGCGTTTAATCTCCATAACAAGTCTGCTAAGTAGGAAGTATCATCCCTGTTTTACAACTAAAGAAACTGAGGCACGGAGAGGGTACCTAACTGATCCAAGGCCACATAGTTAGGATGTGGCTAAGCTGGGATTTGAACCCCGAGGATTTGGCTTTGGCATCTGCTCTACTCCTGACCATTACATTGTGCTGGTTTCTGGTAACTCCCGATGGGATATTTTCATTTCAAAGATAATCAAAACAAACAAACACTGTCAGACATAAATAACGAAGGTTTATTGGGTGGACTGCCATGCATTGATATCTGGAGGCAGGGGCTCTGTGTGCTATTCTTCATATCATACGTCAGACGGCGCAGGGTGACGAGACCTCAGTTAGGGCCAGGCTTCCTTGACACAAGAAAGGCTCTATCCTTTAATTAAGCATTAAACAGACATTTTCTGAGCACCTAGTTATGTACTAGGCACTGTCCTGGGGGGCTGAGGACTTAGAGAAACCTCTTCACTTAGGAATGTCATACAGAGGGTGGGGACAGAGAACGGGGCAGTGTGTGATGAGGGTTGGAGAGGAGGTCAGAGCAGCTTGTGGATAAGAGAACAGGCTGTGGTACCCTGCTTACCTGGGTTTAGTCTGGCTCCACCGCATACCCGCTGGGCCTTAGTTTCCACCTGTAAAGTGGGCATGGCATTCTATTATTGTTTAGCCCTCAATTGCCTTTTAAACCTTGCCCAGCTCTCAGTAAATGAGAGTTGAAATGCTGCTGCCGCCGCTGCTGATAGGGACGAACATTGATAGAACCTATGATTTTCCAAAGACCCAGACGGAGGGAGTGGAAGGCCAGACTTTTAGACAAGAGTTAGTCTTCTTAAGTGGCATGGCAAAGGGTAAGAAGGGGGCAGACTCCATTTCATCGTCGTCCCAGGAGCCGACACTGTCTCGGTGGCTAGTCCTAAATTCTCCCCGTAACTGAGGTGAGAGCTACCTGTGAAGAGGACCTGGCTCTGCGCCTTCTCACCCACAATATTCAGGGGTGGCTCACCCTTCTGCTGACAGCTGTTGTCTTTTGTGCCAACGTGCTCTTTCGGAATACAGGTCCTCTGTCGTTTGACCAGTTGCCCTTCGTTACCTGACTGGCCTCTGTGCATTCTTCCAGACCCAGTGTCAGTGTCTCCTCTGCAGAACAGCCTTCCCTGCCGGCTTGGGCAGTGATTTGTGCACAGTACATTGTCCCGACAGCTCGGTAGCAGTGCAGTGCTTGTCAGAGTATCCACGTAACCCTAATAAGACTACGAAAGCATATGATCCAATTTTGGAACATTGCTGTATCCAAGGATTAACAATCAAAATGGAAATTTTAAAGTAATTAAATTCAAATTAAAAAGTAACTAAAATCCATTACTTACATGTCCTGGGGACACCAAAGATGCTCCTGATAATCTACTCCAATGCGGGGCGAGAGTCCCTTTCCTCTCCCCTCCAATTTTCTTACATCCCACAGCTCCTCTCAACCCCTGCTCTGCTCCAAACCCCAGATCTCACCACATGTAATGTGCAAGGGTTTTCTGTCTTTTTCTTCCTTCTATATGTTCTCTGTTCCTTTCCTATGTCTATGGACTTAGTCCCTTTTGTAGCAATTGGGAATCTTTTCTCTTTAAGGGAGGGAGGGGGGAAACAAAATGGCAATGCAGGATTTCCCTTAGCAAGTAGAGGTAAATAGAAACACTGAAACACATGAAAGTTAACACTTCTTTGTCCCGTTACTCATCAGCTTTCCTCCTTGAGATTGTGAGACCCTCTAGAGCAGGGGTGTCCAAACTTTTTTCAACGTTTTTCACCAAGGGCCACATGCGGTAAAATACACAAACAGCCGGGCCACTCACTCGAGGTGAAGTACGTATTGCCTCACCTGGTTTATTTAAGTAAACTAAATATATTTCTGGAATTTGCTGCGGGCCAATTAACAATGGATTGTGGGCCGCAGTTGGCCTGCGGGCCACAGTTTGGACACCCCTGGTCTAGAGTGAGTAGCAACTGAGAAATCCATCCCTGCAGCCAGTGTTTCCAGAAGTAATGGGCGAGGAAGGAGGGCAGATGGGCATAAATATTTATTTGCTTTTAGAGCCCCATTATGAAGACTCTGCCTGAGTTCCAGAGTTCCAGGACCTTTTTTTTTGTTTGTTTGCTTGTTTGGCAGTGAAGGGAAGCAAGGACATGACGTGCACAGAGCACATTGACATCAAATCTTCCTTCAGCTAGTCTGAGCTGCAGGGGAGTTGTGTTGGTGGTGTCAGAGGGAACATTCCCACACATACAAAAGCCACTGTCCCATCTCCCATTCACTTTCATTTTCCTCTGTTCAGCTTGCATAGTAGTTTTCAACAGAATCACCTGGAGGGCTGTTCAAACCCCACCCACAGAATTTCTGATTCATTAAGGCCGAGTGAGGATGAGAATCTGAATTTTAATAAGTTCCCAGGTGAGGCAGCGGCCGCTCTGGGGTCTGCACTTTGAAAACCACTGCATTAGCAGCAAAAGGAACTTTGGTTCCGATGACCTTGCCAACTCATTGGAATTCCTGAAGCAATTGAAAGCAACTGGGTTATGGGACGTCTAAAGGACCTTCTAGCAACAAGAATACATTTTCTACCCACAGGCCATCAATAGCATTTCCTTCCCCTTCTTATATGGGTCTTTCTCCTTCGTTATAAGACCCCAGAGACATGGAGGACCAGGACCCATTTTCTGTGAATGTGGCGTGGGTGTTTTTTTTCTGTTTCTTGTAAATCTCTTCGAGCTTTCCTCCTTCTGATTGTATCCTATTTATTATTTATCAAGAGGCTCTTAGCTCAATCCCAAGGTGCCCTGGGAATGTACTGAGGTGTGGGGCACGGGGCCAGGGTATGTGGAGGCTGTTCCCTTCCATCGGGGTGAGAAGAGGACCAGGGATGGGACTTGCTCCAGAGCACAGCCGTGCTGCTGGGTCTGCCGTGCTTGGCACATTTTCATCTTGTGAAGCATCTTCACAACTTCTATCTCATTGTTTGGTACAGCGTCTATAAGGCAGGAAGGGCAGGTATTACTATTATGAACATGATGATGAAGAAATTGAGGCTCGGAGAGGTGAAATAATCTGTCTAAGATGACATACCTTGTGGCTATAGACTAGAGTTTGGGAAAGAATCCTAGTATCTGTTCTAAAACTTTCTCTGACTTTCTGACACTGAGCTCAGTACTTGCAAGTAATCAATCAGTCTATCTATCTATCTCTCTATCTATCACTCAATCAACCTGTCAATCCATCAATGTTTATTGAGAGCCTCCTATTCGGGAGGCTGCATGTTAGGGGCCAAGGGCTAGCCATGGAGGAGATCTCCATGGTGCCTGCTTTCAGGGATCACACAGTCTAGGAGGGAGGCTAGACATGGAGAGAATTACTAACAGGAAGAGCATAGCCAGAGGTGACAGAGCAGGTGCTGTGATGCTTACAGCACACGGATTGGTTACCTCTCACTTGGGGCTCAGAGAAGGGTTCACTGAAAAAATGTTGTCCAAGTTGTATATGCTCTTGTTCAAGGATGAATAGGGGTGATTTAGGAGGTGAGCGACAGGGATAAGCATTCCAAGTAGCAACCAGAGACCAGGTCTGCTGGTAGGAGAGAGTAGGGCACATTTAGAGGACAGAAACACTTGTGGGTCTGGTGACAAAATAAGTCAAGGGGAGCAGGTACTGAGATGAGGCTGGAGAGGGAGGCAGCAGCCAGATCACGGAGGCTTTTGCAGACTCTCAAAAGGACTTGGAGCAGTTTTCCAAGTGCCACTGAAAGCCATTGGAGGGTTGGTGGCAGGGGTGATATGATCAGATTTGCATCTGTTATGTGGCAGGAGCGTCAAAGTCGAGTCAGGGAGACCAGTTAGGAAGTTGTTGTGGGAGTACAGGTAGGCGGATGCTGGTGGGCTGGCCTCAGGTGGTGGCTGTAGGGAATGAGAGCAGGGGAGGGAGTTCTGAGACAGATGGTTTCTAAGACTTGGAGCTTAATGATATTGGGAAGGGAAGGGGGCGGGAGAAGAAGGTGAAGCGAACACCCAATCACTGGGTGCACATAATAGGAGCTCTGAGAGTGTTGTGGATCTAAACGCATCTGCTGGCAGACACAGGCCTTGAGTTCTGGGAGCTGAGCCCTGGAGATTTGGGGGTCCTTGGTGTTGGGGGCTGACACCGTGCTGGAGCTTGGAGGTCCTTCCCCCTTTTGTCATGTCCCCCACCTTCAAGCTGCCCACCTTCTCTGAACTATATTCTATTCATTTTTGTTGCGGAAATACTGTCTGACAATTATTTGCTTTTTAGAAAACATGTAGCTTTTCTACTATCTTTAGAGAAAAAGCACTGCAGTGAGCCTCATCAAAAACTGCAGAAATCCATCATGAGCCAATTAGGAAACTGGGAAATATATTTGATGTGGAATGATCTCATGAATAACATTCTTTGGGGAATGCAGGCGAATTTGTTTCTCAGCTGTTTGCACCCATCAGGACAACTGAGAAAGGAGGCTGGTGCCCCTTCCTTTCTGCACTCTTGTTGTGTGAGGAAGGGACCAGGGAACCAAGACCTGGTTCTTAGTCCAATGAGAAGAAACAGGAATGATAGAAATGAACATTCCAAATTCTTTTTCAGAATTCTCAGGGATTAATAGTTCATTCTTCAAATATATCTTAGCAATACTTTGTAACAGTCTTAGTGATCAATGATTTGGGAGTGACGTAGGTGAGTTAAGGACCTTGCCTTCTCGTAACTGAGAGTATATAGAGGTTTGTATAGGATAAGATACTTGACTATATTGAAAGTTTCTTCAGAGAAGGGATTATTTCTGATTCATTTTTGTAACCCCAGAACTAGTATGGGGATGGACAGAGTAGGTGTTCAATAAATGTTTGTTGAATAAAAAGGAGGGAAGGACGGTCAAATGGATTGATAGGCAGACGGCTTATTGGTTGGATGCGTGGATGAATGGATGGTTGGATACTCTTTAGTTGCAGGAAATCCTGAGTAATAAAATATGTCTGTAGAGCACATTTTGCTATTTCAATGACCAAGCTGTAACCCTATTCACTCTTAGTCTTGCTGAGTCTCTGTCATCTCCAATAGCTGAGTAGTCACAAAGATCTGCTTCATTTGGCATCTGAGTCACCAGATAAGCTTGGCTCAGTTTCCTCTTAGGACTGAGTAAGGATCGTTTACTTGATTATACACAGAGTGAGTAAACCACTCATACATTTAGAAACAAATCAGTCCACCATATTTAAACTGTAAGGAACATCAGAGATCATATAGTTCAACACCTTCTTCTTGGAATAAGTGAATGGGGAATAAGTGAAATGGGGAATAAGTGAATTGGGTCAGTATAAGCTCAGTGAAAGGATGTTGGACTGGGATCAGAAGAAGATAGGCCTGAATTTTGTCTTTGCTACTCACTTGGCAAGTTATGTAAGGTCTCGGAAAGAATTCCTTCCTCGCCTGCCTTCCTCAGTGTGTTGCGAGGGTCAGATGAGCAAGGGCTTGAGTCGGGTCTTTGTAAAGACCAGTGGCAATTCTTTCCTAACAGTGTCACATTAGTAGCTGGAGAGAAAACATTAGGCTAAGTCTTCTGAGTCAGGGTCCAGGCACTGTCTGCTGCACCACACTGCTTCTTACAAGTGACATTGACTTATGGGCTCGTTGTGCAGCTTGGATAAAAACAAAACATAGGTGATTCATACACCCACCACGACGGCTGATATTAAAAAGATCAAAAATGTCAAGGAGCAAGTAAACCTCTCCCACACTGCTGGTGGGAGTGGAACTTGGTGCAAGCAACCACTTCGGACAATTGTCAGTGTCCCCTCAACCTGAACAGGTACATCCACTGTGACCGAGCTACCCCGTTCCTAGGCATATACCTGAGAGAAAGGAAGGCAAAGGTCACATGCTCTATACATTGTTTATAACAACGTTATTCATAACATCGAACACTGGGTACTGCCCAAGTACCCCGTAAGAGTAGAATGAATAAATCATGGTATGTTTATACAAGGGACTATTACACACCCATGAGAATAAACCAACTGAAATTACATGCACCAATATGGATGAATCTTGCGGCACATAATGTTTCACAAAAGAAGCCAGTCACGGGACTGTATAGTTATGATTCCATTTTTATAAAGTTCACAGTGGGTAAAACCAGTCTCTGGTGTTAGGAATAAGGATACCGTTCACCCCTGGGGAAGGGGGATGATTGAAGGGAGAGGGAGAGGGCTTCTCAGATGAGGCTGGTGTTTTATTTCTTTATCTGGGTATTGATTACATAGGTGTGTTCAGGTATTGAACATTCATTATGTTATGCTCTTGTGACTTGTGCGTTTTTCTATAGCACGCTGTGCTTTAGTGAAAAGCTAAGCTGACACGCAAAAGAAAACAGAGCTTAAGGGTGTGTGTGGCAGGCAGGGTGCTTGGTGGGGCCTCCCCCACTCCTGTAATTGGCCCCCTGAGGACGCTGCTGCCCCTGAAGGCACTGGCCACGGGTCTCCTTAGCCTCACACCGTGGGAAGCCAGGCCCTGGGGTTGATGCTGGTGGAAGGGTGATCACCCGGGGGGACCCTGCCCCCTTTCTACTCCCTGCCTGTCCATGCTCACCAGCCACCTGCCCCAGGCTCTCCATCCTTCTCTGGCTGCATCTCAGCTGGAAACCATGCTCCGGGTTCTCAGAGATCAACTTCTGCCTCCTCTGCCCGCCTGCTGCCGTCTGGGTTCCCATCACACAGCTGCCCCCATGCCAGCGTGGCATACATCATGGAGGAGCAGACCACCCTGCTGGGAGATGACACAGGTCCAAGGCACGCATACATATCTGTGCAGGGGGACAGGAACAGAGACTCAGAAAGCCAGAGCTGGCTGGAAGCTTAGAGGCCCTGGAGTTCAGCATTTCCCCAAACGAGGCTCCTTACCTCTGATGGGATGCTCCGAGGTATCACCTGAGTGAACAGCTTGTCATTTCATTTCAATTTATTTTGTTGTGTATTAGCAAAGAACATAATCAGTATATTGTACCCTTGAGTTCATGTGTATTATTGCTTAAGATGATGTTAAAAATTTAAAAACTACACGATTTAAAATATAAGTATTACTAGATGTGATATAAGGATATGGCAAAAATTGCAGAGGTGGAAGTTTGAGAAACGCTAACATGGCTTCCGCGGTTCACAATGGGGAAACTGAGTCCTGAGATGGTAGGAGGCACAGCATAATGATCCTGAGGCCTAACACTGATACTGCCCTTGAAAATCCCTTACGTGCCTTAAGACAGAGGTTTTCGTAAGAGACAGATTTGCTCCACCGTGGGAGGTGGAGATAATGACCATCGTACCTTACCAAGAATGAGGGAGTCGAGCACCTGACAGGGCAGTGGCGAGAGCATAGGTTTTCAAAGCCAGATCAACCTGGAGCCACATCCAACTCCCCATTTTCTTGCTGAGTGACACTGTACAAGTCAGTTAACCTCTCTGAGCTGTGGGCTCCTTATTTGTAACGAAAAATTTTACACCTGTACCACAGGGTTGTCAGGAGGCGTAAAGGAGAGGATGAAGTCCCAGACCCCCAGCGGGTCAGTCTGCATGCCGAGAGCGAGGAGGGCACTTGCCCAGTGGAACAGATGGAGGCAGACCTGGAACGCAGGGCTCTTTGGTCCCGGTCCCGCGTTCTGTCCTCTGAGGAGCCTCATCCTGCCTCTGCAAGTCCTTGCTCACCTGGCATGGTGCCCGCAGGGAGACAAGCAGCCCCATGATCTACCCTGATGTCCGCTGGGCGGGCATGACTTCCGATGGCTAGAGCACCAGTGATTTCTAAGTGAACCCGTGGAATAGTGAGCTGGGTCTGGCCAGCCACATGGGCTACCAGCCAGAGGGGGAGGCACCCACTGCCCCAGAGAGCAGTTAGGGGCCACTGTAGTGGGAAACAGTGCCCTGTGATGCCAACCCCAGCGGAGTGTGGCCACCTGCACAGGTCCTGAGATGAGCAGGCACTGGAGAGCCCTGTTCCAACTGGAAACCATGCACATGGTTGTTCTGGGGCTAAGCACAAAGCAGGGGCCTCCCCTTTGGTGTTTTATACACTGACTGCAAACTGCAGGTTCAGAGACCAGCTGGGTCCCCAAAGCAGCTATTATGCAGAAGATTAAATAGGAAAGATCTGGCCTTGTAGGGATTACTCAGATAGTCACAGTTTCTGTGAACATCTTCCCCTCTCATCCCTCTTTTCTTTTCTCTTGCCTGCTTTTTCTCCCCTTCTGTCGTTCATTGATTCGTTTATTCAAGAGGCACAGTAGCACATCAGGGGCTTGGAGGAAAGAGGCCTGAGTTTGGTCCTGGCTTTCCCTTTTAATATCGGGTTGATCCATTTGAAATGGCCATTGTTATAAGTCTAAAATGGTCGAGAACTGTGGGCAAGTTACTTAACATTTCTGAGCCTTAGTTCCCCCATCTGTAATTTCCCTTGTTTCACAAGGTTGTGACACTTAATTGATAATATTTGTAGGGTGTCTAGCTCAGTGCCTGACACACAGTAAATAGTTATTTGTATTTTTTAACATGTGGAATATAGGCAATTTCATAGGGTTTACCTGTTATTTGTGTGTCCCCTGCAAATTTGCCATACCAAATCTATTCAAGTTTTTGTATCCTTAACTGTAAAACACAGACAGTATCTACTGTGGAGGGTTGTGGTACAGATTAAATGAGCTAATATGGGTAAAGTGCTCGTGGTAAGCACTCAACATCTGGTCGCTATTCTTTTCTATGTTTCATTCATTCATTTTGCAGACATTTCTCAACTAACAGCTATGTGACAGGCTCTGTACAAGGGGCTGTGAACACAGACATGAATGAGACACTGCTCTTTCCTTCAAGAATGTACCGTCCAGTAAGACTTGACAGGCAAGACTTGTGAATATTTTATGTTGTGGGGAAATAACTGAAGCTGCTAATCTGCTAGACTGAAACTTTGGGTTCTGTCCTAAGTGGGGAGAGCATTTATTGAGCATCTACTCTGTGCCAGGTACAACATACATGTTATACAGTACTTGACACAAGCCTATGAGGTAGGTATAATTGGAGGTGCTGTGGCTCAGAGATAGAAGTTGCTTGTCTGTCTAACTCCAGTGTTCATTATCTTCCTATTTTCCGCGGCTACCCCCAGGGAGCAAAAGTGACAGGGAGCTAAGAGGTAGCAGTCAGCTTGACCTGACTTGCGGGGGTTTCCTTCCTCTGAGTTCTTAGGAGTCTGAAGGGAGATCTGGGGCCTGGGAGACTTCTGGAGGGTTTCTCCATCATGCCTGGGATGGGCCATTTGTGGTTTGGAAATAACTGGGCACTTCCCTAGGGGGTTGAAACTTGAGCTGAGAATCGTAAAGTAGCAGCAAGTCCATTTAGCTCTAACTGCCCTCCCCAAAGATGACATGTTAGTGGAAGACCCGTGAAACCACAGAGCCCCCATTTCCTGTGAAAGGGGTGATCCTAAATGGAGTTGAATGCTGCACCATGATAAACATTAGATAAACATTAGCTCTTAGAATCTTAGCTATTCATTGTATGAGCTGCTTTGGCAGGGAAATTAGACATGCAGAAATTCTGAGCTCCAGCTTTATTCAATTTTTAATTAATTTTTGTGTAATAAGCTGTAAGCACATTAATATCAATGAGATACTTTCTGCAGTGTGGCTAATGTACAGCTTTAAGGAGTCATGGGTATTGTTTTCCTCTTTATTTGTGTTCAACGAAGATTACTGGTTCTCTAAGTATTATTTTCTGGTTCTTGGGAGGTGTGGCTGTAACAGAGGAATTACATTTTCCCAGAAGGCTTGGGCTGAAATGTTGTCACGGACATTTATTTGAGAGCAATGAGAAGAGCACTGTGTGTGGCACTTTTCGAAGCTCTGACTGTCAGAAATTAAAGTTCCTCTACACTCTAAGAAGTGGTCGAATGTAGGATCCGAAACTAAATAAGCCATAGAATTTGGAACGGGATTATTCCAGTGTTTATATAAGAAGATCTAAGCAAGAATTTCAAAATAAATATATTTAAAGTATTTAAGTTAAACCAAAGTAATTTTGCTATGTCCAGATATTATGGGATTTCATTCATTCATTCATGTCAGTTCTTCTGTTGTAATTTGAGGACCTACTATGCACAAGGCATTCTGCTAGGCATTACCAGGCACACAAATATGCAGTTCAGCCCGTGTCTAGGAGACCACAGTTCAGTATGGAATATTTTAATATAAAGCAAAGTGATAAGTATCCTTAGAGGTGCAAATTAATGCTGGGAGAATTAAGTGAAGAGCTTATTCATGGTAGAGTAAGGAGATGACTGTTGAACTGGACCTTTAAGGATTTATAGAAATTAGACACCTGAAGAAGAAAGGAAATGCCGTTCTTGGAGAAGGGAACAGCCAATCCATACCCCGGAAGAGTGGAGATAGAGTCAACAGATCCAAGGAAAATAACAACATGCTTTTCCACTGACGTGTCTTTAGTCACGCTCTGCCCTGCTTCAAAAATGTCTTTCCCTTCTTCCAAAGGGTCTCTCTTTCCTCCCATCCGAGGTCAGCCTGTGGTAATTCAACTGGCTCGTCTTATAGGTAAGGAAGCTGAGAGCCAGAGGGTTAATGCAGCTGGTTGGTTATAGGCTTGACTAAAACTAGATTTCCAGTGCTTCAGTCTTCTGTTCATTTCATGTGGTTCTGATCCTTTATGCCACAGAATAATGGCCAAGAAACATGCCTCCAGCAACAGGAAGTTACAATGCTACGTCCATTAACTGCTAAACTGGGGGACAGGGATGGTTCTGGATAACGGACACTTATGCAGAAAATTTTTTTGGTTTCAGCCCTTGTTAGTTCTGAGTTCTTTTTCACACTCTAGTAGGGTGTGAGACTCCTATCTTTTTTTTTTTTTTTTTGATGATGATGATTGAGGACCCCAGGCCTATAACTCTGAACATCAATTCTCATGGCTCTTTATTACTGATGTCAAGCCCAGGATACTACCACAAGTTATTGTCCAAAGCCCTCAGATGGGATTGTTTTCTTCTCTTTCGCCTTTTTTGTTTTAACGACAGAGGGAAAGAGGGAAGTGGATAGTTTCTGAGTTACTGAGGGCTCTGATATAGCTTGATGAACCGAAGTTGCACTATTTCAGAGAAATGCACTATTTTGACAATTCCAGCTCAGTGATTTTGAGTAATGGTGAAAGGAAACACAAGTTTGTGTTTGGAGAGACTCTGGGAATATGGTTTTCTGCAAAATTTGACAGCTTCCTGCCCACCCTCTCTGTGTCAGTGGTTTTAACCAGCGATCAGAACATCCCATACAACCAGTTTGCATCACAGCTCTAGATGTGAAGAGCTGTTTCTTCCCAAAGAAGGGCACAGCTGTGTCACTAGGGAGGCTTCTGAGATGGAGCAGAGCTGCTGGTAACCTCCAGAGGAACTCAGCTTTCCCAGGCCATTGAAAGGCTTTTTTCCCCATCCCCCTTCTCTGGGAATTCTGGCCATCACAACCTGATACTCCATGAAGGACTCCATGAAGAAATCGATCAGGGATGCTTCTTGGTTACAGAGAAAATACTGGCCTTTCACCCTAATCCTGGGTTTCGAAAGATACTCCCTTGCCAAGGATAACAACATCTACCCACAAATGGTTCCATTATTGAGGAGAGACAGGTCAGCATGAATCCAAGTGTCTCTCGTGGCGAACTTCCAAGAGAGGAACATGATTCAGGGTATGGGCAGAGAGAAACCAAATAGATTATGACCAGTGAGAACCTAGTCACAGTTCTCAGAGTACAGAGTCTTATCATTTTTTTGTTTTCGAATGAACTGATTGATTCCTCCCCTCAACTGCTCTGTTAGCAGTAAATTCATATCCCTCCTGCAGGCCTATCTGACCCTCCCGCTCCCCCACCACACTGTCCAGGAACCTGACGACTTATGCAGTGCAAAGGGACAGTCATGCTTTCTCCTCTAATCCGAGGAAGCAATGGCGTTTAAGAGGTTCACCACTACTATTTTCTTTACACAGAACAGCCATTTACGGCCCGTTTTGGCACCTCTCACTGAAGAAGAGGATTAAAGAAAAGCACACATTAAATCCCTGTCATGGCACCCTGCTACAATGTGATTGAGCCGTCTCAGCAGCTGACCAGGACACCCTTAGCTTCCAGATTTTCTTTGACTCATTCAACCAAAACGACCCATATCAAAATAAGCTTTCTTCCCCTTGGACCCAAGCTGTGGCTCTTTTGTTCAATTCCTCCCTGCCCACATCTGTCAAAGAAGGTTCAAGTCACATGGCGGCTCTGAGTCTGTTTCTTCCCCAACAAAAAGAGGATGGCAGTGAGCTGGGACTTGTTGTGGGGAAGAAATGAGATAATGTGTGAGAAACTCTACGCGGCTGCTGGTGCTCAGTGAGCTGCAGTGGGGTGGGACTTTCTCCTTCTTGTGGCTGCTTCTCCCCTTCTTTCTCTTTTTTAATAAGAAATAGAAGAGCACACGCTCTCAGGTAGGATTATTGAGGAAAACCTTTTATTTTTAACCAGAAACTTTATCTAATTATAGGAGAGCAGCATGTTCAAGTTAAATATCAAATAGGATCCAAAGTTCTTGTTTACATCTTCAGAATCCAGGTATGAAACTCCCAAGGAAATCTAGTCATTGAGATAAAAAAAGAGTTGTTTAATTTCCTGAAGGGGGAGTTGCAATCTCCCACAGCCCTGCTAACAGTGTATGTTATCAAGGGTTTGGGTATTTGCCATTCCAACATGTGAAAAATGGCATCTCAGTTGCTTTTTTTTTTTTTAATTATGAGTGGAGCTGAACATCTTTTCTCAACTTAAAGCCACTTGTATTTCATTATCTTTGAACTGTCAGTTTACATCATTTGCTTATTTCTTATTGTGTTGGCCATCTTTTACTTATTGATTTCTTGAAGTCTTTATATATTGGAGAGATTATATCTGTGCAATCGGAATTGCAATTTTCCCCCCAGTTTGTTGTTTGTCTTTTTGACTTTGTTTATGGTGTTTTTGATTTTTATGTAGTCAAATTTACCAGTCATTTCCTTTCTAACTTCTGGATCCTGGGTCCAGATTATAAAAGCCTTCTTTATGCTGAGGTTATGAAAGAATTTTCCAATAATTTCTTCTTCTCTTATAATAGTTTCCTTTTTTAACTTTCAAATCTTTGAGATCTTCCAAGTTTTTAATAAAACCCAGAAGTCAGATTTTTAGTTAAGTATTCCAATTTTTAATATTGGGAACTAACAAATAACATACATGTACATTATATTGGCCTAAGAAAACACACACATGGGCTAGATTTAGAATGTGGACCACTGATTTGCAACCTCTGGTTTATTTATTATTATTATTATTTATTTTTTTTGTTAGTTTCAGGTGCACAAAACAATGTACTAGTTAGACATTTATCATTTATATCCCTCACACAGTGATAACCCTCCTCCCCCAATCTACTACCCCTCTGACATCGCACACAGCCATTACATTTCCACTGTCTCTATTCCTAATGCTGTACTCCGCTTTAGTAACTATATATATACATATACATATATATATATGAATGTCAACTATAATTATTATAGTTGACATTCATTATTTTCTGTTTCAGCTTCAGGCGTGCAGTGCAGTGATCAGGCACCTACATCATCCCTGAGATGGTCTCCCTAATGAGACAAGTGTCCATTGGATCCCCTACAAAATCTTTACAACGTTATTGATACTACACTCCCCACATTGTGCAACCTCTGGTTTAAGGCCATCATCCCACTGGTAAACATTGCATAATTGGGTAACTGTAAGCGTGTTGTTTCTAAAATACATCTTCATTTCCGCATTTCTTTTCCATCATTTCCTTATTTATCCTGAACCCTTGGCCCTTTGTCTCCCAGTGCCTTTGGCTTCGAAGGGGTTGTGTAGTGGCCAGTCCTTCAGTGCCGAGCTTTGAGAGTCATTGAAAGTTTTGCCAGCGGCACATAGGGGCTGATCCAATTAGCCATCACTGGGCATGATCTCCTTGACACATTCAAGCCACCGTCCTGGCTTGGCTGTATTTAAGTGGTTTGACACCCCAAATAACCAGTAAGTGCTTTCCCTGGTATTACATGAACCAGGAACTAAAACCTTGAGTTCGACCGGCTTTGCTATCTTCAGGGACGTCCTGCGTCTTACAGTTATCTCTCCTCCCTGCCACTCATAGTCTCCTTCCTGCTGTAAAAATTTACAAGCAGAGAATCAGGGTGGGAAGAGAGGGGCTGATTGGCAGGACTGTTAAATTGTGAAACAAGGTGAGATGTGCAAGCTAATTGTTGGCAGACGCTTTCCTTTGTGATCCTTTCTTCATCTATATCAAGAAAGCTCTTGCCTAGGGACCTTGACTTGTGTGCAGTGCGGGAAGGTACTCGTAGGCAAAAGTCAGATGAGAGAGGACTTTCTGCCAGCCTCAGTACAAAGCTAGAGAACTCAAAATTGCATCCCCTTAAAAGAGAGGTCGCCTGGGGAGGCGAGGGCAGGGGAGATTCCTGAATGGACCTCCATCCTTTTCCATCCATTGCACAAGCTCATGAACCCCTCCGAGAAGCCTTTCAAGAATCATTAGGCACAGCCAGAGTCTTCTGCCTCCCTCGTAGGGATGGGAGCTCAATGAGTACAGAGATGGTGGTTTCTGGATCCATATCCACCTTCCTGGGTTGGTGCTCTGTGAAGATTTGCTAGATGAATGAAAACTTGTGCCCTTGCATTCATTTATATGGCAGTTCCTGGCACTGCCAAGGGGGTCTGGCCTCTGGTTACTTTTCAATCAACCAATTAACAGACCTTCCTTGAACTATTATGGGAATGACCAGGGGCTTGGTGGAAAGGCTGGCTTTGGGGTCAGGAGATTTTGGTCCTGTCTTTGACACTGCACTAACCCGTTGGGTGACCTCAGGCAGCTGGACCCCAGTGTCTCTGAACCTCAGTTTTGTCATGTGTAATGTGAGGATGTTGGACGACGGCTCCCCCTGTCTCTTCAGCTCTGGTGTTCTAGAAGTCTGTTGGTTCAGAGACTGTAGGGAAGGAACCCTGTTCAGTGATGCAGACATTGGCTGGGTACCCCCAAGTGCCAGACACTTTATATGTTGTCATAAACACTTTTATTTCAGTCCTCAGAGCATCTCTAGGAGGTGAATATTGTTCTCTCCATTTAGCAGATGAGGAATCTAAGGCTTAGGAAGATTAAGTTCTGAGACTGCAAAACCAGTTTCCCAAACTGAGCGGCCTGAACTCAGCAGGGTTCCATCAGGAAAGCACTCTGTGTTTCTCCGCCAGTGCTTTGAATCTCACTTCCCTGTCACTGGGCGACACTCAGTTTCCAGTCCCTTTCAGGAATTAAAACAAAGAAGTCTCGATCTCGAGTTATTTGAACATCTAATCCAATTGCACTTGAAAACTTTAATTTGATATTCAATTTAAAACTTATTCCCTCCCATCAGCTCCCCCCGGGTCTGGCGCTCAGGGAGCCGCCACACAGAAGGAGCAGCGTCTGTCTGCTCATTCTCCTTGTTCCTCTTCTCCCCGCCTCCCTCCCTTACTCCCCTGGTTCTGGCTCCTCAGGGTCGGGCAGGGGCCACAGGACAGGGCAGAGGCTTCTTCCTGCAGCCCATGCTCTTTGCACTTCTTACTTAGCTCTCTGGTTACCTTTGTCAGGGCAGTTTCCCAAAGTCAGCCTTTCCGTGGAGTACCTGGGGGGTCCTCTGAGCACCTCTGCACTGCCCCACGCTTCACATCCCCTTTGGTGCCTGCTCCCCGCCTTCATTCCCTTCTCCCACAGCCTTCTCCTGCTGGGGGCCTTTTGACACAATTCAAGCCCAGTGGCCTTCACCAGGGTTCTCTGTCCCTTGGCGACAGTGAGTACTTGTCCTGCCAAAAGGTGAGTGAGCAGCTAACCCCCACTAACCCCTGTCCCCTTGCCCTGCCATGACAGCAGCCCCAGCCCATGGGCAGCAACATTTATTGTCCATACACTTTCCAACTCCAGGAAGCATGTGGAGTTCCCAAGAACTTTCTCGCCTCTGTCTGCTCTATTAACACCAGGGAGTTGTTTTTACAAGTTTCTGGAACTCAGCACACTTCCCCTTAGGGAGGTGAGAAGGCAGTCTCCCCTCTTGTGTGGGTCCTCGATCTCTGCGTGGTTCTTCCGGGGCCCCCTCAGTTGGCCATTGAGGGCAGAAATCACCACCTTTCTCTCTCCCCTCTCGTTCCCCTCCAAATGACCTTAGAAAGATCTCCTCAGAGGAGCTCCAGCCTCCACCTCCATAGTCTAAAGGGAGAACGGGGGTCTCAGAACTCGCTTTGCCCCCTTTCAGTAACTGCTGCTGGAATGTGTCGAGTAGCTCTCTGGGACATGGGCTATTTGTTACCCATTATCTTTAATTTGAAGCTTTAGCCAAGATTCAGACACAGCAGAAAAAGCCCCCTTCCATAGCCTGTGAAACCTTTACAGGTCGTATCTGCCTTCTTTTAGCTTTATTAAAGGCAATATAAGCGTGTAGGTAGACGGGCATCTCCTTCCTGATTGGAAGCTGCCCACAGCCAGTTTCACGCACTGTCCCTCTGCCCCCGGTGGTCTGATGGTGCCCAGGATAAACAGCTCACCCCTTCAGGCCATGCTGGATTGGTTAAAGCAGGAAGCGGCACAGGGGGCTGTTGCTTCCTGAGGCAAGGAGGTCGGCAGTCATTTTTTCCAGCTCTTTGCTGCATTCAGTGACTATTGGAGCAGCGACGGGGAGATGGAGTGTCCCCAGTTGGCTTCAGCTTGCCCCAGGAGGAGGCCTGGAGGATTTTGCATGCCATCATCTCAATGCCCTGAAAAATGAGACCCACCACTGAGCACAGAAGCCGGAGAGAGGGGCCTGGCCTCCCTGGTTTTCAAATTATATTTTTGTTTCAGAAACCATTGTTCCAACAAACTCTTACCTGGAATTTAATCCTGCCTAACAGTCTTTCTGGCCAAAGTGGGGCTGGGGTTAGGTGCTGTTGCCAACCCTCTCGTTCTCTTCATGGCTCTGATAAGGCTCTGAGGAACCTTTCAGGTTGACAGAGCGGAGATAAACAGCCCAGTGTCTGAAGACAGAACTCGGATTAAGAGAGAACGTTGAGGCTTGGGATCTTAAGCAGAATCTACCAAGATGAATTGTAAGAGATGATTTGCACATACAGGTGCAGGGCGGAGAGTGGCAGCTTAGCAACAGCTTGTGAAAGCACAACTTCGGAGAGTTGTGATGACTGGGAGGCTTACCGTGTGATGTGGCTGTCAAAAGCACTGATGTGCCCAGATTCATGAATGTGGCTCAGAACAGGCCAAGCTAGGATAGGCCCATCTAGCTAAAGACCCTTACAGAGTTCCTTCTGTAAAAATTGCTGCTCTCATATCCTCTGGCCCCCGGCTCTCATCTTTGCTGATGGGTCAGAGGAGGGTATTTGAACTGATCTGTAGACTGGCCAGCGATGGATAGGTCAACCTGCTGCTAAAACTTTACGCAGCTGGGTTGATGGTGATTACGTGAAAAGATAAAGTTCTTTCCCATGGAAGTTTTGAATTTAAGTCAAAGAGAAGATTTTAAGGAAAGACCACATACCACACACACAGAGAGAGCAAGCAGGAGAAGCAGTGTTATGTCATGGACACAAGGAGCTATAAGCCGGGAGTCAGCGGATGTCAAAGATGTGAGAAATGAGGGGAGAGCCCGTTGTGGGGTGAGATCAGGAGCAGCAAAAGTAGAGACAGGACAGAGGCTGCAGCAGCTATGGTGTCCCTGCAGTTGGAATTGCATTGGATCTTGAATCACCCTACAGTTTAGAAGCATGTTCCAGGGTGAATCCATTCCAGGTTTCCATGAGGCCCAAGTTCTTGCTTCCTTCTCTTCATTTTTCTCTTTCCAGTGAACCTTATTGGAGTCGAGGAGAGCCTTGCTGTTCTCTGAGGCAATTTGTACTCAATCAAAATAGCCCAGTTCACCCAGAACTTTAATGTCCTGAGCACACTGGAGGTTACCCTGTTCCTCTCCGTATTTGTCAGACTCGTGGCAGCTCCTGGCATTTCAGTTTTCACAGGATATTGATGAGCTAGACAAAGTGTGTTCTGAGGAAGGGTCCTAGAAGTGACTCTGTATGGAGAAGAGAGGACAGCAGGACAGAGATTCAAAGAGAAGTGTCCAGTCTTCAATTCTGTCTTCAAATGCCTGAAGGGTCAATATATCGAGATGGGATTGCATTTTGGGAGGTTACCACTAAAGGGCAGATATGGGACTGAAGAATAGAATTTGCGTGGAGGCCATTTCATCTTTCTAATTGCAGTGCTCTCAACATAGTGCGTGTCACTTCATCAAGTCATAAGCTTCCCATCAAAGAGGGTGAGCAAACACAGGTTACCATGTTTCCCCCCAAATAAGACCTAGCTGGACCGTCAGCTCTAGTGCATCCTTTGGAGCAAAAATTAATATAAGACCCGGTCTTATTTTACTATAATATAAGACCCGGTCTTATATAATTAAATAATATAATATAATATAATTAATATAATATAATACCAGGTCTAACATAATATAAGACCGGGTCTTATATTAATTTTTGTTTCAAAAGATGCAGTAGAGCTGATTGTCTGGCTAGGTCTTATTTTCGGGGAAACACGGTAGCTGCTCCACCTGGAATGTTTTAGAGGGGATTTCTGCATTTGATAGAACAAGGCAAAGCTCCAGAGGCCCTACAAGACTGAGATGCGTGGATTCTTGATTCCTGTACTTTTTAATAGGAAACAGGTCTGGCCCTGCTGACCTGCCTAAATGGAACTTGTTGACTGTTGCTTTTTAAAACTGAATTTGGAAGCAGGCAAAAGCAAATCTATTTTCAGAGCAGCAAATGCCAACACAATTTATATCAAAACCCCCATCTGCTCAACTGAAAGGCAGTATGGACCAAGCACTTCGTGTGCTGGCAACATGCTTGCTTGTTGAAAGATATTAGTTCCACAGGGATTGCCCAATTAGGCCCCTGAATCTAATTGGGGCCTTTATATTAACTCCTTGCAGTTGTGATCACTGTTGGCAAATTGCATTTCCCCAGGACTCAAAGGCAGATCATTGCTTTTCAAAACATCTCAAACCCAACTGAAATGTTTAAACTATCTATGCACACATAAAATCTGCATTAGAAAAGCGTTCTCAAAAAAAAAAAAAAGAAATAGAGTAAGTAGTGCCAGCTACTATTAACAGGTAAACCTTAAAATCTCAATAGCTCGACACAATAAAGGTCTATTTCTCACTCATCGTGCTTTCAAAAGGATCAGCAGGGGCTCTCTTCCACATAAATATTCAGGGACCCAGGCTATTTCCCTGTCAGGGTTCTCTCATCACATATGTCACTCAGGGCCTGCTCCTGCCCTCCATACTGTATGACTATTGTGGCGTTATGGGGGTGACTCTCCCTACAGTCACCCACTAGGTCGTTAGCATCTGGCCGACAGGCAAAAGAGAGAAAGCAAGAAGAATTATGCAGGAAGTTTCGATGCCAAGCCTGGAAGTGGTGTTGGTCACTTTGCCCACATTCCATGGGTGCCAGCTACTGCCATGGCCTCCCTTGTATGAAATGGACTGGGAGATATGCCCCAGAAACAGGAGGACAGGGATATTGGTGAAAACCAGTGGTCTGTGTCATAAGACGCAAAAGATAGCACTTCCCATGTATCTTAACAGATGGATGCTACAAATTCATCAGTGCAACTGGAGCTAGGCATATGATTTTACATGTAGTAGGTGATCGGGGGCCCGATAGTAAAGCATCTTGGTCCCTGAAGGGAGGAAGTAGCCTTGGGAGTCATTCCTGTGCAATTTGGTGATGGAAAATTGGAGCAATTTTCAGAGAAGAATTAAATGTCAGAATTAAATGGCCCGTGTTTTATTATTGATAATGAGGAAAAGAAGAGCTCAGAACTTGGAAAGCAGAAGGGAAGTGAGGAGGTTTGCAGTACTGCCTTAGGAAAAAGAAGGGAGCCGAGTTCCTGTGGGAAGCATGGAATCCAGAACCGAGGGAGCAGCTGCCTTCCCGGACTCTACATGAAGTTACCATGGATGGAGCCACAGTGGTTTGCCCCCATGTCTGAAGCACATTTCTTCTTCAGCAACTTTAGAAGGCAAGTACTGTTTCAACCGGTCCTGAGGTGTTTTCCTATCTTGTGCAATCAAATTATTCTAGAGTGAGAGGTGGAAGCCTTGGCTTTGTTATAAACTAGCCTTCAAATATCAAAAAGATGTTCATTGAACTTATGGATGGAAGTATCAATCGTCATTTGAATCTCTCATACTTTTATGGTCAAAAGAAGCATAGGAAAGAAGCAAAAGGCTGTGTGGGACTTTTGCCAAGATTCTTTTCAGTGAAGATAAGATTCTTCGTGTTCCCAAAATCTGTCTTGACTTCTCACATGGGTCCCCAATTCTCCTAAATCTTGACGGTACCAATCCGTTGGTGGGAGAATGAGGGTACAAAAGAGGCAGCAAGGGCATTCTAGATCATGTGATCTGTCCCAAAGGAGACAGTGATCACTCTCTTGAGACAAAGCTACTGCCATCAATTCTCATCTGACTTGAGTGTTCAGGGTTCATAAGTTTCTGTTTATTTGAGGCTAACCAGAAAAATATTTTATTTCAAATCCTTGCAAATTTGTCAGTTACTCAAAACCTACCTTCTTTTCACAACAGATGTGGTAAATACAACAGAATCTTTGCTTGATGATTGAGGATTTCACAGTGTCTTGGGGTTGTCCCAATTCTTTTTTCCTATCAGGATTGGCCCTGTGCACAAATGATAATTATACAAAAGTGGCTTTTTGTACCACACCACACTGTGCCACTCATCTCTGTTTTTCATTTTCCCTCTTTTATCTTTTTTGCACCCTCATTTTCTAGCAAAATTAACTTGGGAAATATTGGGGACATAAATATTAGGGACATAAATAAAGGCAGTCCTTTATACTTTAGGGTGAATTCCTTCTTTAGGCAGCTGAAACTCATAAATGGGTCATATACCAAATGTCTCTCTGTGAATTATTGTATTTCATCAAAACTCAAATGCCATCGGTTATAAAATTCACTATGATTTTATGTACAACTCAGAAAAAAAATTACTGCCAATAAACTATGGTACAATGCATTTTCATTACTTAGAATTTTTCTACTTATTGAGAGCGTTCTCTTACACTTAGCTTTCTATCATGTCACTTTTGTGCATATATAAAAAAGACAAAGGCAACATAAATTGAATAAGGTATTTCTAAAATGTCTTTAATTAGAGCCTGAGATTTCTGAGCCACTTTTGAGTCATCGCTCTGTGTGTTTCCACATAATATCATTTTCTGTCAACGCCAACATAAGCGTTGGTGATTTAGCATTTCTCAGATGAATACTTAAAGGAGTGAAGAGCTATTGGTGCTAGGCCCTTCAGCAGCCTTGCAATTATAAAGAGTGAGCCTACTTTGGATTCCTTCACTTGGCTTCTGAAGCATCTCTGCCCCATCCCTTGTCCTATAACCATTTGTGTCTTGGGGCTAAGAGAGTCCTTCATTGTGGCATCATTGTGCTTTAATGTGCTCCACATGCCATACGTGGATGATCTCTTTGATCTTTACAATAACTATGAGGTAGGTACCATTATTACCCCATTTTACAGATGAGGAAATTGAGGCTTACCAAGGTTAAGGGATGTGTCTCAGACACAATTAATGGTGGGATCAGAGTTTAAACCTCACTTTCCTGCCTGCTCCTCACTTCTGCGCCATGTTGGTATCATTGACATTATTGATCACTCTCCCCGTAGTCATCTCAGCCATGATCTGGAGGAAGTCACGTGGCTATGGGAAGCACAGGTCTGGATTCCTACAGACCTGAACTCAAATCCTGTCTCCAGCCCTTGCCAGCTGTGTGATCTTGGGGAAATTATTCAATTTGTCCGGGTTTGTTTTCTCAACTATAAAAATGACCGTGATAATACTGACATCACAAAGAGGCTATGAGGTTTGGATGGGATAGCCTGTGTAACAGGCCCAACGTGGTGCCATGTGTACTTCCGGCCCCCACTTGTGCTCATGTACATATTTGGCCCTTAATCATTCACACATTACACAATCAAGGGGTATATCTCTGTGAATGAATGCTCTAATGGGTGTAATTTCCTAGGTTACTGAATGTTAATTAGGAATCCTCTTTTGTTCCAACCCTTGTTAAAAATCCTTAGAAAATGTCAGAATCCATTTTTCTTACGTACGGTGAGCATGATTTAATCTTTGATTCATTCTGAACATTAGTCCTCATTACCAGACCTGCAGGTATAGCCAAGAATGATGTAGGATATTGAGAATAACAGGCAAATTGGTTTTAAAAATTAATTCCAAATGTGAACTTTTTAAAGAAGTAATTTACCTTTTTGCTTAGACCTTTAGCAAAATGCCTATACTATATTTGAAATAATATCATTGAAGGCAGATATTAGAAGCATTCTGTCTTTATAGACAATTGCCACTCAAGTATTTGTCCAATCATTCATTCAAAAAAATGTATTCAGAGCCTATTATGTGCCTGGCAGAGGTCTGGTACACAAGATAGATGGACGTAGTGACGCTGCATGAAGCTACTGTCTAGTGGGGCAAACAGAGTGTTGGTAGGGGAAGTCCTGGGAGCTATGGGAAGCCAAGGCAGGAATTCCTAGTTAGTCCGGTTTGGTGACTGGTGAGGGTTAAGGTGGTGGCGGTCAGATCAGGAAGGCATTCTGGAGGAAGTGATGCTTAAGCCAAGAGCTGCGGGATGAGTTGAAGTCGCACAAAGGGAAAGGTTTTCTACGTAGGAGACACAGCCTGTGCAAGAGCGCACCCTGTGCGGTCCAAGGAGCTGGGCTCAGTGTGGTTGGAACAGAGAATGGGGACCCTGAGGGGATTGGGAGAGGGGGAGGGGGAGGGGCCAGGTCATGCCTCTGATTGATTGTCTAAGGGAGGCTCCTGTAGCTCCAATCATTCATTCTTGCATTCTTTCATTGGCCATGTCTTTGGCACCGGGGGTGCTGGAGGCACTGAGTATGTTAGGTACATTGTATGCACGATAAGCAGGCAATGGCTCCGGACCTCAGGGTTCACTCAGTGGAGAAGATAGACATGGTGGTGCAGTCAAGCATGGTAGAAGGTGAGCGAGAGGTACAGATCACAGAGGAGGGAGCGGTAACTCAATTCAGGAGATGAAAGGGTCAGGAATGACTCCGTACAGGACAGGATACATAAACTGTGCCCTGTGAAGGGTCCATGCCTGTCTCGTTAACGTCTGGACCCTGACTGCCCAGCTAATACAGCTCCTGGCATCAAGTAGGCATTCAACGAGTGTTTGGTAATTGACCGAATGAAGGAACGAATATTCTTCAGGATATTCTTTAGTCTGTACTGCACACACATCTACACATCTGGAAACACCTCTGCTGCATTGCAATTCAGGCCACACAGTATTCTCGAAATCAGTACAGAAAAAAAGTGCATCGACCTTGCTGCCGTGGAACTTGAAGTGGAATGAAGAAGACAGGCATTAAATAACTAACCACACAAATAATTATGTAATTAAAATGGTGACACATGATACAAAGAAGATGTACAGGGTGATATAAGGGCACATAAAGAGGGCCAAGGAAGGCTGTGTGAGAAATGTACTAGGTCCTGCAGGGGCAAAAGGAGGCGGGAAGAATGTGTTGGGCAGAGAGAGCAGCAGATGCAACGACCCCAAGACAGGGAGGGGCAGAGTATGTTGAAAGACACAGCAGAAGTCCGGTGTGGCTGGACCCTGGGGCTCAGCTGGGTGAGTGGCCGGAGATGGAGCTGGAGCACGTCCAGGGGCTCCCCATGTGAGGTCTCTCAGCCATGAAAGAGAAGTTAGTCTTTGGCCTCAGTGTAATGGAAGCCATTGAAAGGTTTTAAACAGAGGAGAGACGCGATCAATCACCCTGGCTGCTATGAGGTGAACGGATTGGAGGGGAGCAAGAAGGGACACTGGGACGCACACACATGTGCACAGGCCCACACAGAGCCCCCACCTGGCTGACAGAGCCCTGTGTACCGAACGTCAGGCACTCTGATGGGAGCCTTGGCAGCAGAAACCTGAGGTCTGATTAAGAGAGGACTGAAGTTTCCACATTATTTCTTCCTAGTCTTTCCGAAGTGACACGTCCCCTCATCCTGCATTGAAGCCAAACTATAGAAAGAGGACGGTGACTTGTTATTTATTCTATAACCAATTTTTGTGTCACAACAGACGTGGCCCTTCTTTTACAGCCCTATTCACAGGGAGAGGATGTGGGTCACAGGAGATAATGTGCTTCTATCAGAGCCCGTTTTCTCCCTGAGTTTCAGAGGAAAGGCTGGAGTGTGGGTGGGCCGGGGGTGCTAAAGTGGGGCAGGGGTGGAATGCACCCTTCTGTCGGCTGTGGACGTGAAAGCGAGCATTGGTGCGTATTCAGTTTGGTCCAGGAGCTCCCCCTGGACATTGAACCTGGTCCTTCTCTGTTTTCTCCCATTAGTAATGAGCTGCTACATCACGTTGCTCATGCTGTTTGCAGAGATAACAACGTGCTGGCCTAATTGTGGCTGCTTGGATGCCCCAATGTCTTAACGCCCTCCTATGGGCTTGGCAGAGGCACTGGGCATCTCAGCACTTCCGGCTTGAGCCTGCATCTCCTCACAAGAAATCTCCAGTTTCAGAAACAGGGACCTTCCTGGGTGAAACTGAGTGGGGCTCTGGGGGTGGCAAGGGCACTGGGAGGGGACACCGCAGCGGTTGCCATCTGTGTCCTTCCTCCTCCCCGTCTCCCCAGAGACCCTCTCAGGAATGCTAAGAGGTTGGGGCGGAGGCAGGGCTCGGGAGGCTGGGCCTCCGTCCCTTATTGCCTGAGCATGTCTCCTGTCTGGTTTTCGCAGGCAGCACGGACAGGTAAACTGCTGACTTCTGGGGATTAGGCCAGCTGATGAACAGGGATAGTCATGTCAATGGGTTTGGGAATCCTCAAAAGCAAAGGTGACATGATTTCACCCCAGAGAAATGACTCCTGTGCCAGTGGTAGGTGTGGCTAGAAAAGAGGTGCGTTTCTCCAATGTGGGGAGATGGCCGTTCTCTGTTGCTGAGAGAGCCCAGGCAGTGGAGGGCTGGCCACAACTAGGGTCTGGGAGGGATGCTCTGCAGAAGCCTGCAGACGTGGTAGAAGATGGTGGCATCACCGAAAGGGCCCAGAACTCTTGTCCCACCCCGACACTGACTGGCTGCACAAACTTAGACAAGACGCCCGCTTGCTGCCTTGGCCCCAAAGCCCCAGCATTAAAATGGATGTGACAATGTGCTACATCAAAAGTACCATCCTCTCCCTCTCGGCCACCATCTTCAGGGAGGCAGCACATTTCCCTTCAGGAAAGAAGCTGCACAGGTGGACTGCCCCCGTGCACCTAGGGTTTTGATTTCAGCTGCCCCTTCGATTGTGGGGTAAAAGATGGTTCTTTATGGGGTGAGATTTGAGATGCACTCCTGCCCAAACAGTCTCTCTCTCCCTATCAGAGTGCCTGCCATTCCTACATTCGCTTCTAATTTGAAAGGAAGGTCAGGAAATGTAGTGGAAAGAGCTTGATCTTTGGTGGTGAGACATGAGCATTGGGCATTCCCAGATTACTCACACCACATCCTTCTAGCGGGAGCCACTGCCACCTCCTAGTCCTGCTGTCACCCATGGCAGCACCCTTGCTGGACAATCCAAGCTCAAGTGCTGGGCCAGCATGGCCTCCATACCTTGCATGTTGGCCCTTACCCTTGTCGAGTCACTCTTAATTGTGAGAAGTGGACGGAGGACCATGCTGCAGGATATAGTTTGTGGCCCCCTCAGTGCCCACCAGGAGCTGAACGATACAAGGCAGGAGTATAGGGAGTCAACTCTCCATAGATTTGGACCCATGGGAAGGAAGAAAGTTGGAGATGAGCAAATCCTCCCTGACTCTTTCTCCATGCTGTGGACCCCTCTGAGGTACAGTTTGTCCTTGCAAATCTTTTGGGGGAAAAAATCCCACATGCTGAGCAAACACACTTGCCACGTGACCTGCCGTGTCTCTCATAGGCCCTTAGGGGGAAGCCGTGGCCAGCATGGTGAGGCATCTTACTGCATCCTCGTGCCCCTTTCCATGCCTCACTTCCCTTTTCCCCTCACCCTCACTGCCCTGGGATGGCACCTTCTGAAGGATATCTGCACTTGCATTCCTGTTGAAGCTCTGTGTTCCAGATGACCCTGACCACGACATCTGGTTTGGCATTTGGCTCTGCCACTCATGAGCTGTGTGACCTTGGGCTAATTCTTCACATCTCTTAAAATGTCTATTTTCTTCACTATAAAATAGGGATCATAAGTTCTATATTTTAGACTGTGAAAAGCAGATGTAATGTATATGCAGGACTTAGCACAGAGCCTGGTGTGTAGGTCTAGTGAGTGCTCAGAACGTGTTGTCTTTATTATTGTTGCTGTTATTGTGTGTGGCAGAAATGGCTAGCTGTCCACCAAAGATTAGTGCGCTCCTTCCTCCATGAAGAGTGATTGCTCAGAAGCCCTGCCCGGCCAGAGACTTCATTCTTCACACCTTCCTTGCATCTAGGGATGGCCATGTGCTGACGTTCTGGCCAGCGGAGTGTGGGTAGAAGTGATGGAATGCCTCTTCCAGGCTGGGCTCATAAAATGTTCTTGCTGCAGGTTAACCATGTGCCGAAGACAGCAGAGTATCCATCACTCTGAGCCCTGAATGGCTGCCAAGCAGGGCAGCTACTCACATCCTCCCCTCACATCACCATTCCACGTTTTATGAACAAGAAATGAATTTCTTTTGTGTTGAACCACCAAGATTTTAGATTTTATCTGTAATCGCAGCTAGTGTCACCTTAATAACTACATTGTTATTGCTATTCTTGCTGTAATTTATTGTTATTCAGAGGAAGACCTGCTCTAGGAGGCCGTGTTAAGGCTCTTGTAGTGGTGAAGCATGTGGCCTCTAGAGTTAGCATGTCTGGATGTGAACTCCAGCTCCATCGCTTTACTAGCTTTGTGACTTCTGTGCTAAATTACTTTACATAAAATGGATCATATGGATATTATGAGAATTGGGAAAGGAAGCCTATATAAAGAAAAGGAGAGGGAGAGTGTCTGGCACAGAATAAGTTCAGTAAACGTTAACTGAGCCATCATCACCATCATCGTTATTTGTCGGGGAGAATTGGACACTGTGTGAATGGGAGGTGGAACTGTTGTCTGCCTCCAGGTGAAGAAAGGCATGAACAAGATTCAGAACGTGCTGCACAGGTCTGAGAAAGGCAGTCAAGCAGTGGGAAGGTGAGGCGATGTGGTTCTGAAGAGAGGCCCCACCTCACAATTTGGTGAAGGACAGGCTACAGTCTTCTGGAAGATGGTTTCAGTCCTACTGGCCAATAAGCATCTTCTGAGACCGTGGTGTGGGGGAGCACTGCACTGGGCACTGTGGGAGATGCAGTGAAGAAGAGGAAGGGAATGAGAGGGGGCACTAAGCACCTGGGAAGCACCAGGCCTGGGACTGGGCATGATAACCTATTTAACCGTCATCGCAAGCCTCTGAAGTTGCTATGACACCCACTGTATAGATGAGGAAGCTGATACATGGGACTTGATGGAACTTGTCCAGAATCACACAGTAAATTGTGGAGCTGAGATTGGAATCTGGACTGCGTGGGGAGTCTGTTGTCTCTTGAACAACATCCATTCACTGAGGCTAATTCAGCAGAATTCCAAAATGTAGCCTGGAAAAGGCAAGGAGTATTAGTAGAGTGGTACTTACCCTACCTTTACCACCACCGTGTTTCCCCGAAAATAAGACCGGGTCTTTTATTAAGTTTTGCTCCACAAGACGCATTAGGGCTTCTGTTCAGGGGATGTCATCCTGAAAAATCATGCTAGGACTTATTTTCTGATTAGGTCTTATTTTCAGGGAAACATGCTAGCTGACATTGTAGCTTTTGGTATTCACTTAATTGTCTCCCATCTTTTTTTTAAGAAGTGGGGAATGGGTATGAAAGGAAGCCACATGTACCAGATACCACACTGGGTTCTTTCAATAGAACAGCTAACTCATTATCTTTTCAACAACGTACAAGGTAGGTGATGTCATGGAAAAACCGAGGCACAAAGAGAGATGAAGTCGCTTGTCCCAAATCTCAGTGTCATACCCAACTACCTGGGTATGTGTGTCAACAATGTTTTTGTGGTGTCAAGTCCCAAGTCATTGTGATCACCACACTGGGGATCTTTAAGGCCTTTTTCAGCTCTTAATTTACACGGTCTCATTGCTGTAGAATTTCTTCAGGAAGCAATACAAGGAAAACGGCAACGTGAATACCTAGCTATATATCCATCTACCCTTTTCCCGAGCCTAAGATAATGAAAATGGAGCCAAGTAGCCCCATTGAAAGCATAGGGCCAGAGCTAAAGCACAGGGCTCTTCTGGCTAGGAACCTCTTTCTTCCCCGCCCGCCTATCATAGCCGTGAGCTCCTGGTTTTCTCTATTTTTTAAGGATGGGGAGGGAGCAATTTAAATGCTAATTTTGCATCCTTTCTTTCTTGCCTGTCACTTCTTTTGTGTGTTCTGTCATTAACCAAAGCCCACCTCGCACAGAGAGCAGGGCCAGAGGTTGTTTGGGTCTAAATGAAAGTTGACACAACTCGGGGTTTATCTGCTTCAATGGGCAGCTCTCCAGGGAATGGAGTTTTTGGACTTGTAGAGGGAGTTTTCTGCCTCTTAATGAGCTGCTTGCAGCTTGCCAGGTGAAAGCAAGGGGTTAGCAGTTGCTTTAGGGGGTTTGATAACAAGAGTGAGGAGTGCATCTCAGACAGAGTGCCACCTGCCCCACTAGAGTCATCATTAACGCAAACAGCGGAACTGCTCAGGGCTCTTCCATGCAGTGGAGCAAGAGAGAGAACCGGGTTATTGTAAGGGCAGGTATCCCTCAGAATATGTCCATCCACATCTATAGACTGGAGGTCCCATGACTCCCAGACCTGGATCTGTATGGACAACTGTGTGGTACAGATATTGATATATCTTGGGGCCTGGTGAAGAGAGACAGCCAGTGTCAGCCTGACCCCTCAAGTGTCATAAGAGTGCTTCAGGCGTGTGTGATTCAATTTCTGCCCAAGGAGAGGGAATCAATAGTGAGGAAAAGAGCATAGCACGAGCCAGTGAGGTGCTGCCAGTTGGGCCAGAAGGGAGTTCTGTGTACTCCTTCCCCAGAATCGAGAAGGTTTTGTTTGTACCCACTCTATGCAACTTGGGATACTGAAAACCACTGCTGCCCAGAAAGTCTGTGGTAAAAGAGGGTTATCTCCCTTCCAATCTTGACCTGAAAGCCTTTTCCAGGTGGACAAACCATTTGGAAACAAGACACTGGCAGTCTCATTCTAGCTTACGTGTGGATTCCCTGAAATTGAATGGGATTGTTCTTTTCAAAGCTTACCTGACAGATTCTCCATCAGACTGTCCGGTGGAACCCAATAACCATTGACATGTGTACCTTGTCTCATGGTTTTCAAAGCACTTCCACTTACCCTCGTTTGAGAAGCTTGTGTGGGGAGGATGCTCAAAGCCCGGACCCTGGAATCTGACAGAGTAGGTTCAAATCCCAGTTCTACCCTTCCCAGCTGAGACACGAGGACAAAGGTGTTTAACCTCAGCTTCCTGATCTGTAAAGTGGAATAGTAATTCCCACCTCACAGAGGTTTGGAGGAAGATGAAATGAAATGATGCATTTATTGCACTAAGCTCAGGCACTGGCATTTAGTTAGCTGCTGTTATTATCATTGTTAAGAATCCCGATAACATTATGAGCTATGAAGTAATCATTATGAATTATTAGATGAAATATTAAGTATCCCTATCTTCGAATAGAAGCTTGCCTCATGGTCAGACACCATATCTCCTTTCACTTATTAGAATAAGTCACAGAAGGTCGATTTCTGGACCAACTAGGGATTTGGGTCGATTTATGAAAATGTCCCAAGAAGAATCTTGCTTATCCTTGATGGGCCATGAGCTGGTCTTTCTGCTGGATTCTTGTGTTGAGACATGACAAGATGAGACACAATTCAGAACACATGAATCCATCCCATCCCATCTTCCTTCTCTCTCCTTTGACCAAGCACCCACCCTGGCACCCTGGTTTAGCCAGAGCTGTTGCCCATCACAAGTAATGAAAAATGGTTAAAGGCAGTCAGTGTGGCCTGGGTGTACCTTTGGTGTCCTCTGCAGGCCTGGATGTCCCATTGCATGCATCAGAATACAAGCACTATCCTCAGAGGTGGCAGCCATCTCCTTCCTCCTCAGAAAGGGAGACAGCAAGGGCTCCTGGGACCAGGAAGCCCTGGGAGTTCTGGATCCATCCCCCAGCCCAAGTCCATTTTATACCGGGACCCTGGTACCTGGTGCTCGTAAGGGAGGACATTTGCTATTTAGTTGGATCATTTATTTCATGGGACACTTTGTTGGCCATTGTGTTTTGTGTTCTGGGCTATGATTATCAGTGATATGAACTTGCGTAAGTGGCCTTACCTCTCTGATCCTCAGTTTCTTCACCTGTAAAATGAGACAACAATCCTTACTTCCTGTTATGTGTGTTACATGCAGTACTGTATGTAGAACATGCTGCATGTTACCTCATAATGTAGCAAGCCCTTGATAGATACCGTATGTTTTCTGTTTTGTTCACATAGTAATTAGTTGTATAAGTAAAACCTCTTTGGCAATGCAATTAAGGTCTGTGAAGGAGAGGGAGAGGGAAGCCGGAGAGTCAGTCTGCTCTCTCAGAGTGATGGCTGAGGAAATAGAGCTGTTTAGAGTACAGTTATTTATTTGTAAAATAAACCACCCAGGATTGTACACAGTGTGGGGTTATTTTTTTCAAACTGTGAAATGCAATTTGTATAACATGATCTATGGATTATTAAATTCACTTAGCCTGGAGAAAGCCTGAAATCGAGCTATTATTTTTACGTCTCCCCACCGCTCCTTCCCTGCCACAGCCCCTGGGTCTGATAAGGCATCCCGGACATTGTCCCCAGTTTGTGGGGCTGGACCCAGCCCGGTGGGCTCTGTGCTGAGGAAAGTCACATGCAGGGCTTTGTCCACGCTTGTGTAAGTGGAGTAGAGGGTTCTCGAAACAGTTGCCAAGAGAGGCTTTCGAAGAGTATAGAGGCCTGGTTTGAAACTTAGATGATGAGCAGTCAACAGCCACCGGTAGACTGTGTTGGTACCCAGCCCACAGGGCGGTCACTTGCTGCCCATCCGCCCCATCTCCCCAAGCAGGGACTGCTCCTTCAGGGCCTGATCCTCCTCTCCTGCCTGAGAGCAAAGGGAGAATTGAGGTGGAGGCACGGGGGTGGGGGTGTGGGGGTAGCTGCATGAGGTAGCTGCTCTTTCATTAGTACAGTCAGTTTCCATGTCTACCTTCCCCACCAGGCTGTGATCCTTGAGGGCAGGACTTGGCCCTGGCAGTGCCGTCTGTGTCCCCAGGGCCTGGCACAGGGCCTGGCCCAGAGCCAGTCAGTGGTTGTGCTAAGAAAACAATTGTGGGCTGCAGTGACTCCTCTTCCTTCTGCAATCTTCTCCCCAGTCCTGCCCTCAACCCCGAATATTTGTGGCTTTGTTCTCTTATGGTGAGAACTCACCAGACATCCAGAGCAGAGGGCAGCAAGGAGTCTTCTTTGCTTTTCTAGGAACAGGCATGACAGGAAGGGATGCTGACCTGAAAATCGTATCATTTTCAATTCACCACTGGGACTTCATTAAAAAAAAAAACAAAAAACAAAAAACAAACAAAAAAAAAAAACAACCTTCCTAAGTGTTTGGGATGGGGGAAAAAAGACCTGTGATGACAGTGAGGTCTGTTCAGGGAACTTAGAAGTCCATTTGCTTTATACAATGGAGCTGCAGGGGTGAGTGGCAGTGTGGTAAGTATGGATTTTTTAAAATCCCCTTCTGGGGCACACTGGGAGTTAGCCAGCAGCTAATTTCCTTGCACAGCATACGATGATTTGACTCCTTGATGGCCGAGGGTCACTTGTAATCAGTAGCATTCAGAGCTGCCGTGTCACCTAATTTCCTTCCCCTTTCATTTCCCTCTTCATCAGTGTCTAAAGCCCAGCTCTTCTGAGTTGTGGAGCACTGGAAGAAAACCATTTGGTAGCAAGAAAATGACTTGGTCCATCATTTTTCTGGCCAGAGCCAGCCCACGCAAATCACTGGTTCTAAGCCTTCAAGCCATTTGTTATGTTCTGTAGCATAAATGGCAGAAAACTTTCCTAGTCCTTTAATGACTTATTTAAAGCAGTACATAATTCAGAACTGTTGCTATTTCTCAGATGACAGCAATGCGCTATGAGTAACACGATCAGAAACCAGCACTTTCCTAGTCTTGTTTCGACGTTTGAATTAATGTCTGGTCTCCTAAGTTTTGAATTAATAAGATTTGCCTGCATAACCTATGAAAGTTCATCATTCACAACAAAATCATGTGGCGGGCTGGCTTCATCTGTCTGGTGTGGGACAGGATCCTAGACGCATACAGTTTCCATCAAGTGGCACTGATTCTCCTCTCTCAAGAGCAGGGTCATGTGTGTGATGAGCCTGGGCTCAGTGTATCGGATGAGTCCCCGTCTAGGCCAGCTGAGCACTGCGGGTGGCAACTCGTGGGTGATTGTTTGGGCCTGCTGGGTGGGGCGGAGGTCCGTAGCAATTTATGAATAAGGTACAGATTTAGAATCAGAAAGGATGGAACAACCTGGAGGTGTCTGATAGGAGTGGCCACTTAGTAAATCACCACCCCGTAGGGACTTCTCTAGATCCCTCCCATAATAGACAGGGATAAGGGATGTTAGTTCACCCCAGATGAACTCCACCCTGGAGATGGAAGAAGCTGACAGGACAGAGAGACCTGGCTTGGCCCCTAAGTCACATCTACCGCCTTCTCTGTCTCTCTTGTTCTGGAACTGGGTCCCAAGGCTGCTGTGTACTGTCTCTGCCTCCTCTCATTTCCCTGCCCCTCCCCTGTTCTCTTCTTTTATGACTCACAGATATTCCTAGAGATCTTCTTCTCTCCCTCAAGCAGCACAGAACCCGTGACACCACAGAAAGGGAAGAAGATTCCCTCTGATGGACTTGTTCGTCTACACATGTCCCCAAGTGGTACCTGTTCTCTGTTTTGCCCTCCCCACTCCTCCCCTTCATGCTGCCTTCCTTTCAACCGGTGTCTACTGAGTACCGACTGTCGGCTCTGTGCTGGGCTGTAAGCACACAGCAGTGCAGCTCACAGTCTGGAAGCGGAGAGAGAGAGAGATTAAACAGCTAAGTGTGCAAATACTAGACTAAGGACTGGGAAGTGTGGCAAAGGAGGAGTGCAGGGTGCTAGAAGTGCAGGGAGCATTGAGGCTGGGCCGGGATCCGAAAGGCTCCCCTGAGGATGTTTCAGCTGAGACGAAGGATATAGGCTGGTGTTTCCTAGACAGAAGGGAGGGGAGAAGAGAGAGGGAGAGAGTTCTAGAGAAGGAAACAGCCTCACAGCTTGTTCCAAGTCCTTGAGGCAGGAAGAAGTTAAGGAAATTCAGGGACTTGGAAGTGGAAGAGGCTGGTTGGAGCCTAGAGGCTGAGAGAGGAGGTGGGCAGCTGGGGAGGTGAGCAAGGGCCAGGAAAGCAGGATCCTGCAGGCCAGACCCAGGGCAGGGGTCTTTGTCCTAAAAGACAGGGGGCTATTGGAGGAGATTGAGCAAGGAAGTATCTTTGCCAGGAACTATCCCCATCCCTGTGGTATTAGCTGCCCCAGCCTCAGTACACGGATCAGTCGCTCTGTGCCTTGCAGCGCCTGTTTGGTCAGCTCTGTTAGGTGAAAAGAATAAAATGTGCATGTGTGTGTGCGAAGCTAGAGATTTCCTTCTCTTTACTTCCTTTCTACTCTTTTCATCTGAGTAGATAACTAGTCCAAATAGAGGCAAATTTAAGGAAATCCTTTTAAAAGACTCATTGAAGACTCTACATAGTTACTGGGGCCTGAGATATAAAGAAGCAGCTCACAGTTTGGGGAAATGGCTACAAACAAGTGACCATAATGAAAGGCACATAATGAAAGGCCTTCCCTTGTCTTTCAAAAATGTTATCCCCTTCCCCTTGGACAGGTTCCTTCGTCAGCTCCCTCATCTCCTCCATGCCCCCACAGTCTGGATGCAAAATGCTCCTGTTTCTTCTACAGTCCTGTATTTCTACCTTCACTATAACAATGAGATAAGCAAACATTAAGATAAACATAGTGCTTACTATATATAAAATCTTTTTCTATGTATTAACTCAATCCTCAGAACGACCCTATGATAAAGGCACTTATTTTTCCCATTTTACAGATGTTGAAACTGAGGCACAGAGAAGTTAAGTAATTCGATCAATATCACATGAACCCAACGTCACATGGCTGGCATGTACCAGAGCTCGGGTTTGGTCCTACACACCTGACTCCAGAGACTGGGATTATAACCGTGACAGTTATAACCGTGCTGGGATTCAGCTGGTTACTGCTATGAATTCCCCTGTCAATTTTAACAGCAGACACCATGTCTATTTTGTTTCCTCTGGGTCCCCAGTGCTTAACGCTGTGCCTAGCACATCATAGATGTTCAAAATAAACACGTGGAGACTGGCTGATTGCAGAGAAAAGCAAAATAAAATCCTGGGCAACAGATATGGGGCCTAAGGATGGAACAAGCCTCTTGGGATGAGAGTTCCCTAAGAAAGAGCTCGTGTCCTCCAGGAGGGCTATGGTCTGAACCCTGACCAAGTCTGTTGGCCAGCGAGATTTATATCAGTCAGGGAAACTGATGATTAATCTTAAACTGGGTATTAGAAACGAGTTTGGAGGGTCTCCGACCATACTAACACTTTTTGGTATGTGGATGGCTCTGCCCGACACCCTCTGGGACTCCTGTGGGCTCCAAGCACGTGAAATGGGTGTCATCTCTGAGCAAACCTGTGGCTTATGTGCATGGCCTGGGAGCTGGGTCACACAGATCCCACCAGCCAGCCCATCCGCATGGCCGGCCTGTCTGTTGATCCTCATGGCTCCATCCAGAAGGCGCCTCCCTCTTCAATCTGATCCCAAGCAGGTGTCCTCCCCACCTCCCCAGAGTACCACGAGGGCTCCAGTTTCCTGTGGGACCTGTCATAGCCCTGTCTTCTCAAAAGAGTGCAGAGATGGTTCCCCTCTCTCCCACCACGCTAACTTGCTCTGAAAACACGCTGCAGTCATTTGAGATCTCTCAACTCTCCCCACCTTGGCTTGAGGGGCTCCCAGAGTGCCTATGTGTCTGGCTGAGACATGACTGGGCCACCAGCCCCTGCAGAGCAGTTTCTGCTGCTCCTGAAGCCACACAGCCACAGCGAGGACCCGGCCTGGCCTGGGAGCAGAGGCCAGAGCTCTTTGCCCAATCCTCAAGGCCCCTGCAGCTCTCTCCTCCTCCTGAAATCCTTCCAGCCATGAATCTAAACCCTTCACTGATAAACCCTTTATCTTTTTTAAATGACTCCTGTAAGGTTTCGTCTCTTGCTCAAGGCCAGAGGAAGCTCTTTAGAAAAGGGAGGAGAGGGGCCATCCGTCCGCTCTCTCGTCACTATTGTGCCTTAATTGAACCCCTTTATGTGGAAAGAGGCCATTACGATCATTTTTCCTTATTAATTGCCCTCCCGTTTATGACTCTGAATAGTCTTCATGGGCAATTTTGGATGCCACTCTCTGCCGCCGCCTGAGACACAGATTCTTCTCACAGACAATGCTGGCTCCAATAAAAAATGGGTACTGGACTGTGATTTCGTGGCTTAACGGGGCAGTGCCACTCAGAGCTGAGGGCTGGCGTCAGATGCCAGACCTCTTGGGGAGGGTGACTGGAGAAGCTGGAGAAAGGTCAAGCTTAACTACTTGGGGGTTGACTTGTTGCAATGGAGCCAGTGGGTGTCTGCAGAGGGAAAGCAGTCCACCTGGCCGCAAAGGGTGGGGGCCAAGGCCAGCTGCAAACAGCTGCCTCCGTGCTGGCCAGGAAAGTGTGTCTCAAGGAGCTTTGAGGACACAGCCTCTGTGCGGCTCCCATCGAAGGAGAATGGAGGTTGTTAGTGACATTTGTCCTTGACTGTGTGCCAGGCCCTGTGCTGAGGGCTTTCCATGGACTGCCCTAGATTAAAAAATCCCTGAGAGTCGGGATCCGGTTCTTTCATTCACTCTGCGTATGCTGATTAACTGCTCACCATTTGCTAGCAGTGTGCTGAGCTGGGAGGCAAAACAGAGCTAACTCCCTTCTCTTGTGGAGCCCGTAGGAGAATGGGTGAGGGAGTGATGGGAGCAGTCCAGGACTGCGATGGTGAATTAGCAGGCCAGTGGAACCTAAAGGATGCAGATGGCCAAGGATAACATTTCTGAGGAAGTGGCAATTAATAGAAAATGAGCCAGCCAGAGGGACATTGGGGCATGCCAGACAGAGGGAACAGCATGTGCAAAGGTCCTGAGATGGAACAAAATGTAGTGTCTTCCAGAAACAAAACGAAGGCAGTTCTCAAAGTGGTTCTCTAGAGCAGCGGCATCAGCATCACCTGAGAACAGGTTAGAAACACACGTTCTCAGGCTCATTCTGGATCTACCGAATCACAGACCCCGGCATGGGGGGGACCAGCACGCCCGCCAGGTGATTGTGATGGGTGCTTAGAGGCGGAGAACACGGGGCTTCGGCACAACAAGCAAAGGGCTGGGCTGCCTGAGATGAGCTGCAGAGCTAAGCAGGGCCAGGGGTGGTGCAATGACAAGTTTGGATTTTAAATGCAGTTGGAAGTTACCGAAGGATTTTTAGCTCTTGGGTGACATGATCTGATGTTCAATTTTAAAATACTTGTGGCTGCTATGTGGAGAAGTGAAGCACAGGAGCTGGACAGTGGAAGATGGAAGACCAGTTGGGAGACCATTTACCATAGCCCTAGCACCTAGAACTACAGCAGTGCGTAGTAGGTGTTCAGTTAATAGTTTTTGAAAGAACAGTCTCATTTGGGACCACTAATGCTCTCACGGCATCCTGCAGATTTCGTTCATAGTATTTGCCACATGAAATTAAATGAATTGTGCATAATTGTTGTGTGTCTCTCCTACTCCGCGGTGATTTCTACAAGGCCAGAACTGGTGCCAAGCACAATGCCTGCCACTTAGGACCTCAAGGGGTGTTTGTTGAATGAATAATTGAATGTAATCATTAGAGTCTCTCTATGAGTGGGCACTATTATTGTTCCCATTTTACAGGACATGAAACATTTCAAGAGGTGAGGAAGTTGTCTTAGGACCCCAGAGCTCGGAAGTGTAGGGGCGACAGTCAGAGCCCAAGCTTCTCAGGACTATGTTATCTCCTCCCTCCTTTCGACTGTTACTTTTATATTATTTAAGAAACATCACCAGTAGGATTTCAGGGTAATATCTGTGCTGGTGAAACAGTCCCCCTGGAATGGTTCCCTGCCTTGAGCACTGCATCAGAACCTACTACATCAAAAGGCTGGGGATATTTGGGGGCCTGCCGGGTCGCCATGGTGTTTGAGCTACAGAAGTGGAGGGCTCCTTCTCCAGCTGTGGCTGGGGCATGAGTGTGCATATTCATGGTGGGGGCAACCTGCTGAGGTGAAAGGAAGGAGGCCACGTGTGGCAGCTGCTCCTGCTGTTCCGGGTTTGAGTACTCTGGAGGTTCGTGGTATCATCCAAGCACCCATGGCTCCCATCAGCTCCTCCCAACCAGGTGAGAACTGAGCTCTGAAAAACAATCAAAAGGCCCTGGTTTTACAAGTAGAAAAAGGAAAGTAAAAGATGTGCGTTTACAAGATACTTGATGACCAGTTGTTCCTGGGATATTCCCTAATGTGATCTGCAAGTCATATAGCCATTTAAGAGCACCTACTATGTGCCAGGTGCCATGCTAGATCTACAGGCACTGTTGTATTTAATCCTGAGACACCGTAGTGAGATACCAATAATGATTATTATGTAAGTAACATCCATTGTGTGAAACAACCCTGTCAGGGAGCTGTTATACAGATATAATAACTGAGGTTTGGAGGGCAAATGAATAACTTGCCTGACCTCCCAAGTAGAAGTGTCAGGGATGGGATTTGAACGCAGGTCTGTCTGACGCCAGAGCCCATGCCTTCTGCCCCACGCCATCCTCTCCCCTTGGAGCAGCTGACCGTCCCTTCTAGGACTTGACCCAGCTTTACAGCTGATGTCTCCTTTTATACAGGGCAATGGAGGGGACATGCATCAGAGAGAAATTAGACTAGGAGCCCCTGTAGTCCCGTCTTTTGTGGGCTCTTTCTCTTGTCAGCTCTGCAGGACTCAGCTCTTCTCTGAATTTCAGTTGAAGCAGGGTAGGGGTCAGGTGGCTTATTAGGTCTTTTCATTTATTGAAAAGTATTTATTGAGCTTCTACTATGTGCTAGACTCTATTCGTGGCCCTGAGGATACAGGGGGATGTGAGACAGACAACATCTCTACTCAGTTAGTATGCTAATGGGGAAAGAAAAGCTATAAGCAAAAATTAAATAAGATGGAGGAGAAAGAAAACAGCACTCCCACTGTCATTTTAGGGAGCACTGATAAATGTCCTGAGGAACCCTGAATCAAATGATGTGATGAGGCAGGGTGAGGTGGGGAGGCTCATTCAACTCGGGGGTCAGGACACTGTGTCTCCGGAAAGGCGACCTGGACGCATAAGGAGCCATTCGTGTAATGACCCGGAGACCAGCGTGCCAGGCAGAGGGAAGGGCAAGTGCAGACGCTCCGAGGCAGGGCCGGCCTGGTGAGCAGGAAGGAGAGAACTGGGAAGAGGAAGGGAGGAGGGAGGGGGGCAGAGCGGCTCATGGAGGACCTGGTTGCCTGTGCTAAGGAGCTTAGGCTTCATTTTAATTAGGATGGGAGGCTGTTTGAGAGATTTGAGCCGGGCAAGACACCCTGTGATTTGCATTTTTAAAAGGTCACTGGGGCTGCCGCATGAAGGATGAAATGGGGGGGAAACAGGAAGGACAGTCATCCCTGCAGGAGATGCTGGCTTGGGGCATAACCGACAACGCAGAGGCAAGCAGACCTTTTATAACAAGTTTCGGGGCAGAAATATACTGGCCAGAGGGGAGACAGGGATGTGTGTGACGAAGCCCCTGTCCAGAAGTGTCTTACACACCAGTTTCACACTCACAGTTTACCCCCGGGAAATAACTACAGAGAATGAAACACAGGAGCGGGTTGTGGGGACATGGACTGGTGTGTGGGTGCACAAGGAGTTAGAGAAGGAAAGGGGGCAGGGGTCCTCCCTTCTAGGCCCACTCACACACTCTCTGCTTCTTTTCTGGCCCCGTAACCTCAGTGTGTCCCTCATCCCACTGGTGGGTTAGCGGCCAACTTGGCACTTATCTGCTGAGCATCTGGCTCTCACCCGGTCAGCAAGCCCAGCTAGATGGGAACATCTGGAGGTGGCAGCCTCGGAGCCAGAGGAAGCCTTAAAGTGGCCTCAGGGCCTGGTACCCATAGCTGCCATCCGAGGAGTGGTTCGTGCCCTGCTCCTGAAACATGGGGACAAGAGGTCGGCTCACTGATAACCACATTGCAGCTGGGAGCAGGCAGTACTTGTGCAGGGGTGCGGGGGTACAGGTGGGGGCGGAGGGCAGGGAGGCAAGGGAATCGTAAAGGTGACCAGCCAGCTGTGGCTGCTCCCAGAGCCCTTTCCCCACGGATGTCTGGTCTGAATGGAAAGGAAGCATTAGGTGGGGGGACTCTCCCCTTGTGCACAGAATTCACCAAAGCCTTCCTGTATCAAGCCACACATTTGCATGAAATAAGATAAAGCCTAGTCCTGCACCTGCCCCTGCAGCCTGCCCAGGAACGGTTTATGTGTCCTCGCCTTCTACAGACAAGACTTAGGTTGTGCTTACTATGTATCAAGCACTGTTCTAAGTGGTTTATCTTTGTTAACTTACCCAATCCTTACCATAACCCCTCAAGGTAGTGTCTGTTATCGCTATTGATTTATAGATCCGGAAACCGAGTCACAGAGAGGTTAAAATGTTCAAGTCTTGCAGCCAGTAAGAGGTGGAGTCAGGATTTGAACCCAAGAAATCTGGCTCCTGATCCCCTGTGTTTAACCGGTTCTCTGTACTATAGATGAACAGAGCCAGAGTCTTTTCCTGGTACATCGTGTTCCTGGGTCTATCATCCCACCTTCCAGTCCCACCACCCACCTTTGCGAGGCAGTGGTTATGCATGCAAATGCTGAAAAGAGTGAGTGCAGATTCAATCTCTGGTTTGGCATCTACTAGCTTTGTGACTCGGGGTGAGTTATTCAGGCAGACAGCCGTTTGAACAAGAGCAGGGAGGTGTGTGTATGAGCACAGGTGATGATGACACATGGTGCTTGGGGTGGCAGAGGGGAAGTGATAGGAGATGAGCCGGGAAGGTAGGTGTGGTCCTATTGCTCAAGTCTTTGAGGTCCCTCAGGAGGCTGAATTCTAAAGGCAGGGAAGAGCAACGTGATTTCTAGCTTCCCGTTGTAAGGAGACTGCCAGCTGTAAGTTGTGAGAAAATTCAACCCAACCTAGTGTAAGCATAAAGTAAATGTATTGGTTTATACCACTGAATTGTCCGGGGATAAAGGAGTTTCAAGCCAGGCTAGAACCGGGGGGGACACCCCGTGTCATGAAGAGTTTGTATTTTTGCATCCCTCCTCTGTGTGAGATGCATTCTCATATACAATCTGGGTGGCACAGTGGCAGTCAATGGCCCTGCACCTAAAATCCCCGAGAACAGAGAGTGCTTTTGCCTGAGCCCTAGCCCTGGGATTAGCTCTGAGCCTGGTATTGGCTTGGCTCAGGTTACCTGCCTGTACCTGAACCAATCACCGTGGCCTGGCCGGGGCAGAGGCGGGGTGTGGTGCTGATTGGCCAGGCCTGGTCACAGTCTATCCAAGGTAGGCTGAGTGGAGGATAGTTACCTCTGTTACCAGAAGGACAAATGATAGCAGCAAATACGACAGACGTCTCCGCAGAGCCATGTTCAAGCAAAGGAGTAATGTAATCAGGCAGTGTTGCAGAAAAAATGCTTTGGTGGTAGTATGGAAGGTGGACTGGATCAGGCAGATGTGGGGAGGCTCTGCTTGTGCGTGGGTCTGAAGACCACTTGCATCCAGACGGAGGATATCCTGAAGTGAGGCTAATGGATTTGGGCTTTATTCTCTAGGCACTCGGGAGCCATAGAATGTTTTTGAGCAAGAGAGCACTGTAGCCTGAGTTGTGTTTCAGGACGATTAATACTGCAGTGAACTATAGGGTGGATTGGGAGTGAGTAGGAGATGCCCTTTCAAGGTTCTAATCAGCATGGTGTTAGTAGAGAAAGCAGATGTTTAGATTCAGAGAATAGGGTTAAAGTCTGGCTCTTCCCCTTTTAAAGTTTTTGTTGTTGTTGTTGTTGTTTTGTGTTTTTTTTTAAGGAGGGCGCAGTTCACACTGACCCATGTGGGGATCGAACTGGCAACCTTGGTGTTATCATCACCACGCTCTCACCCGCTGAGCTAACTGGCCATCCCCATGGCTCTTCCACTTTTAAACTACATGATCCTGGGCAAGAGACTAAACCTTTCTTTAGTTTTCTCATCTGGAAAATGGGATCATGCGCTCCATCTGAAAGGCATATTGTGATTTAGAGAATTTCTGTAAAGCCCCTAGCACGGTGTCTTGCACATTGTCAAAACACAACAAAACGAGTTTCTTTTTCCTTCCTCTTCTGGTGATCCAGGGACCAGATTCAGCTGAAGAGTTTGAGAAAGTAGGTGCTGACTTAGAAAGAACATGGGCCTGGGCTTTGAAGCTGGAGACCTGAATCAAATCCAGTTCCCTTATGTACTAGCTCTGTGACCCTTAACAACTTAGTTAACTTCTCTGAGCCTCTTTCCTCTCCTGAAAAGTTTCATTTAAAATCCTACTTTTCCTAACAAATAAGGCTCAGCATGTTGCCTGCCTGGCACATAATGAGTGATCCCCAAATAATAGTCATTAGAAATCATTATGTAAAAGTTTCCTGGGTGGGGGGATAAAAGATGGATTTACTAGATTGGTGAATATCTTGCCTGGAAGCCCTGGAGGAGCGACTCCTCCTCACTTGATGAGCAGAGTCCTTTCCACTCCTTATTTCCTTCCACACGCATTAGAGGCAGTTAAGACTTACTGCATACTTCAGATGGGATTCATAATTTCAGGTCCTTAGAGTTAAATTCAGGTCTCATTTTCCAGGACGGGACGATTAGCACTGCAGCTGCTTCCGTCTGCAGAGTTCAGGTGCTGCGACTGTAATTTGTAACCAGCACCTTCCCATTTGGCTCCTTTGTGGCCATCTGGTCCCCTTAGCAGAGATCAGTTTTGTTGGCAACTACAGTGCTGAGTAAATGCCACGGGAAAGTTGAAATTTACCCACCAGAGCTCCGTGCACCACAGAGATCCCCTTCTCAGCCCCCACAGAATGATCATCTGCAACCCCACCTGCCCCCTCATGATCCATTGCCAACTCTCCTCCACGGGGATTTTCTAGCGCTATGATTATTTTATTGCCAAGAATCAGAGTAATTATAACTTTCAGAGGGATTTCCTAGGAAAAGATGAACTTGGGTTTATGCATAAGCATGTATGAAAGAAGAGGTTTGGGACTTACGCATTTCATGTGGTTTTAAACATGAACGTGAGCTTCATTTCACTTGAAATACTTAATAAATTTCCACCTGCTGCACAATTTGTTGTTGATGATGATGATGATGACGATGAAAGCTACCATTAGTTGAGCACCCACGATGCAAAAAAAAACACAAAACAGTGTGCTAGCTACTTGACAGAGATCTTTTCCAATCAGCCCAACTCAGAAGGGACTCTTTAGATCACTGTTTTCTTTTAAAATCATAGCTTGAGGTCCACGAATGGGTCATGAAATTAATTTAAAGAATGGGAGCCAGCGTTTAAAAAACATGACAGAGGAGGAAATGATAGGAATGGAATGGCAAACATCAGACAGCACCGCAGGGAGCCAGGGGAAGAACGTTTCGTGAAGCTTGTGTCTCAGTTACGAATGAAATGTGGGTACTAGGTTATGACGAAATGCTTCGGGACTAGGTTATGATGAAAATACAGTTCTTACTGTGGATTGCGGTGAAAACGTTTGAGAATCACTGGCCTAATTCAGTGATTCTCGGCCGTCAGCGTGCGTCCTAAAGCAGAGCGCTAGACCCTACCCCCAGAGTTCCCATCGAATAGGTCTGGGTGGGGCCTAATAATTTGCTAACAAGCTTACAGGTGCTGCTGACACTGCTAATTCCCAGACCACATTTGAAAACCACTGGCCTAATTATCCCCATCTCATGGGTCAGGAAGCTGAGACTCAGAGAAAGTGAACTCACCCATGGCCCACTGTCAGTAGGTACAATTAGGGGCTAGGATTCAGACTCAATGTGTTTGACCCCAAAACTATAAACTGTGCTGTGCTTGCTTTGGTTTTGGAAATCGTCTGTCTTCAGTGAGTGGGTCTGGCAAGAATACCTCTCTGTATATTGTGTGTGTGTTTTGTATTTTCTCTTCAAGGCCCATATAAACTGCCTGAGATAGAAGAAACATGGCACTTGCAGGAGCAAGCCTGTTATTATTTAGATGAGGACCTAGCCCCTGGAATGAGGGTGCGATCTGAAGATCACATCACTTTGGAATCGCACAGGCTGGATGAGAAGCCAGGCAGCTTCCTTAGCCTTCATCCGTCTTGGCAAGCCCACCCTACCTCCCTGTGGCGACTCTTCCATGCCTGGGTCTTAGCTGGAGTCTTGATACATGTGTGGCTTGGTTTCATGAAGACCCCAAGGCTAGGAGAAATATTCCTTATGTCAACTTTGTTTCCAGAAGAGCTCTAAGAGAGGCCAAAATTTGCCACTTCCTAAGCTGGGTCCCTGAGTATGGTATTCCAAGGATCCTTTTTTTCTTCTAAGTGTAGCTGATTTGCAAGAACAATAGCTGTGAGATTAGACAGAACTGGCTCCAATCCTGGGTGCATTACTCTGTGATCCTGAGCCACCTACTGAACTTTCTCCAGGTTTTGATTTGTTATCTTTTAATAGGACTAAACATACCTATAACCGCATAGGACGTTTTTGAAGATTAAGTAACATATAAAACATTTAGCATGGCACTTAGTATTTAACAAGTCCTCAAAAAGTAGCAGCTAGCATAGTCTCCATTCGTTCGCTCACAGGTATTTATTAAGCACCTACTTTGATTCAGTCCCTGTGCTGTATAAAGTTCCAAAGCTGAATGTGGCCCTGCCCCTTGCCTTCAGGCAGCTCACCATCTATTGCTAAACTGGCACACTGGTCTCCACACTCTAATCCCGTGCCCATAGCAGACATGGTTAATTGACTGTTGGATCCTTTCACACTGAACTCAATACACAGCTTTAGCATCCTTCCTCACACAATTCAGGCAGTGTTGCCCAGCAGGTGGAGTGGGCAGAAACCATTAAGCCCTTTGCTTTCTCTAAATGAGTGTCCCCAGTAAGGGACAATTACTGTGATGTGTGTAAATGCCACATAGGGGACAAAGGAGGTCCCTGGGAACTGTATGAGGGTTGCTTAGCTCCCTGGGGAGAGCGTGATGTGGAAGGCTTCTGGAAAGAGCTGAGCCTAGAAGAACGAGTGGGAGTTAATTCTGTTTGAAGGAGGCGTGGTGATCAGGAAGACAGGAGAACAGCGTCCATGCATTTACTCATATATATGTACATACTTACAAGAAAGACAGACGGAAAGTAGTAAGCCAACAGACAGATCGCTCTCTAATCTCTATAGTTCTGGAAGCAAGTGGGAGCAAGGAGCATTTGGGGAACTACAAGGAGCACAGAGTGTGGGGGAGGGATGTTGTTGAACCTGCAACAGTAAGGAGAGGTCTTCCAGCCATGCTGAAGTCAGGGGCCATCAGTGTGCCCTGGGGACCCTGCAGGTGAGTATCCCCAACTCCCTGTGACCGAGCTGAGTGGCTGCTGCTATGCTGCATCTGAAGAGAAAGCTGAACTGATAGGGATTAACCTGGAGAAAAGAAGCCAACAGGCAAGAAATGTTCCTCCTCTGTGTGAATACCCCCAAATCCAGCGAAAAGATTTAAGGGATAATGGAGGCATTTCTTTCTTTCCTACTGTAGTAATCCGGGTCCCTCAGGATCAAGCACAGAACCTGATTAGTGCTGGGCCAAAGCAGCCCAGAGCACCCGTTTCCATCACAAGCTGACTGTAGGCTACACTCTAATGGGATTGTTTGTGAAAAAAAGAAAAAAAGAAGAAATAAAAAGCTATTCCTGCTTTAAAAGAAATGTCCTTACTTGGCTAAGCTCTGTTGCTATTGTGAGGGGATGGTGGTCTGGAAAAAATATTTAAGGCCCCACTCTTGGGGGTGACTGGCTTTGCATTTGGGCTGCAGATCTTTATGATTAATAAGCTATAGAGTTGAGGGAGTAGACAGGAAGATGGATATAGGGAAATATCCCACTGGATGGTGGAGAATGAGGCAAAGAGGCAGCACTCCTCTGAGAGAGGGTCTAGCATTCACATGTGGGTGACCTTAGGCAAGAACGTTCCCCTCCATGGGCCTCAGTTTTTTCACCTGTAGAATGGAGAAATTGGAGTCATACTATTTAAATTTTCTTCCATCTGTAATATTCCTTGTTTATATAGCAATTGCCGAGGAGATTTGGTTCATATGGAGTTTAAATCAGCCAAGTCGCCAGGTTTGGTCTGTTTTCATTTATCAGAGGGATACACACTGTGAACATGTCTCATCCGAATTTGCTGCTGTGATCAAAAGCGAACCGGTGCAAGAAAGTTAGGTACTGCTGGCAGGTTCCCGCTTAGACATGTGCTGCATTCCTGCAGCTGGCTTTTTAGCTTTCTTATGTCAAACTCAGAATGCACTTTCTAGGGAATATTTAATTTGGAAGTAACCTTGGTCAACCCACAAAAACCCTGTTCAGTACTTAAAGGAACTGAAGGTGTCTTAGTTTTAGGGGACTAAGCTGATAATCGTAGTGTTTTCATGGAGAAGCTTGGAGTTGGACATTTTCAGGAGCTGACCTGGAATAGCACTGTTTGGATGGGGCTCCTGTATTTCTCTGGATTGGTTTGGAATAGTGTTGATTTTGAGGGGCTGACTTGGAATGAAACTATTTTATAAGTGTTGACCTTAAACAAAAAGATCACCAATATTTCTCCAGCAAAATGGGTTTATTTGGGACCAACAAAGAATTGCAATTCTGGACAGGTGGTCTAACGGCAATCACATTCAAGTCCAGAGCACAAAGGAGATAAACATTCTTTTATAAAGGAAAGGAAACGTTCAGAGGGGATGTTGTAAACAAAGAGGCCATTGGAGGAAACTGGAGTTCGAAGTGTGGTGGCCTTTCTGTCTGTCTTTCTTTTTTTTTGTTTTAATAGCTGTTAATGTGTAGTGGCTTTTCATTGACTGAGCTGTACGTCTTTCATCGGCTGAGTGGTTGTGGGTGAGGAGATCCTCCTTCCTGTTGGAGTAATAGAGAAGAAAAACATCTTCCCGTTGGAGATGGAAAGTAGGACTCTTCCTGTTTGGGGTAATTGATGATGAGAGAGAGCTCCCCCTACAGGCCCTCCCAACTCCAATTTAAATGAGGTTTCTGTTTCTTTTTAAGTTTATTGGGGTGACAATTGTTAGTAAAGTTACATAGATTTCAGGTGTACAATTCTGTATTACATCATCTATAAACCCCATTGTGTGTTCACCACCCAGAGTCAGTTCTCCTTCCACCACCATATATTGGATCCCCTTTACCCTCATCTCCCACCCCCCCAACCCCCTTACCTTCTAGTAACCACTGAACTATTGTCTGTGTCTATGAGTTTTTGTTTCTTCATTTGTTTGTCTTGTTCTTTTGTTGTTTTTGGTTTTATATGGCACTTATCAGTGAAATCATATGGTTCTCTACTTTTTCCATCTGACTTATTTCACTTCGCATTATAATTTCAAGATCCGTCCATGTTATCACAAATGGTACTATTTCATCTTTTGTTATGGCAGAATAATATTCCCTTGTGTATACATACCACATCTTCTTTATCCATTCATCTATCGAATGAAACTAGACTGCTATCTGTCACCAGCTTTCTGTTTGTTAATCTCCACACAGGACAGCCCATTCTGCGGATGGCATTTTCCACTTTGTTTAGGGTAAGAGGACACGGGTAGTGTGTTTTCTCCTGCAGTTGTGTCAGTAATGGGCAGAAAGATTTAAGAGTGCTCCTGATTGCCCAAAGAAAAGGGAGCCCCCTTTTGGAGAGATGACTGCCTTGCTATGGTTAGCCATAAGTAATTCAACATTTGTCTGTAACTATAGGTAGACTAGAATCACAGATCTTATTTTTTTAAAATAAATGAGCCTTTTTCTATTAAATAACAATTATCTCTCCAAAAGATTTTAATTATTTTGTTATCAAATAAAATCAAATTTAACCAGCTCTTACCAGAGGGTAAGGGGGGTAGGGGGTGGGAGATGAGGGTAAGGGGGATCAAATATATGGTGATGGAAGGAGAACTGACTCTGGGTGGTGAACACACAATGGGATTTATAGATGATGTAATACAGAATTGCACACCTGAAATCTATGTAATTTCACTAACAATTGTCACCCCAATAAATTAAAAAAAAAAATTTAACGAGCTCAAAACAAATGAAAAGCCTCTAGAATTTGAGATTCATAATGAAAGACTAAGGAAGAAACTCTGGGCTTTTGTGTGTTGAAAAGCTGCAGAAAGGGGAACTTGAGAGAAAGTCCCCTGAATAGAGCTTTTGAGAAAGTGACTGAACCAAGTTGATAGCTGAACTCTAAGAATGGAAGGTAATACAGTATAAAGCACATTAATTTGAGGGTCCATCATAGGCCAGCCACCGTTTATACTTAATATCTCACTTGATCCTCAAGACACCTTATGATGTAAGTATTTTACAGTTAGGGAAACTGAGGTTTTGCTCACTAGTGGTGGAGCTGCAGTTCAAACCCAGCTGTCTGACTCCTCTACTCTTTCTAATATCTTAGAATTAGAAATGGTCTTTGTTCTAAGGGACATACCCAGGAGGTAATCAGTAGAGAGGAAATTAAATAGTGAAAGCTTAGATGGGAGATCACCAACTGGTCCCTATAATGTATGATGATTCTGGGGAGACACAGGGGTCCAGAAATATGCAGGAACGTGAGCTTCATTAAAATGCAGTTCACAGTTGAGAGTTCATTTAGTTGAATTTCTTGTTTCCATGAGAGAGAGATGATGATGATAACAGGAGTGCTGTGTGTGCTTGGTATTTAATTTAAAATTTGATGGCAACATGCAGATGGGAAGAGAGGCAGCATTTGTAAAAAGACTTGTCGCTGCCCCGGGTGATGGGCCAGAGTAATGGGTTAGACTTTGCATTTGGTCTGCTTGGTGGGATTTCTCCTCCTGTGACCTCACTGTGGAAAATCCATTTGCATCTGTCCACAATTTCTTGTTTCTTCCACCAAATGCCCCTATCATGCCTGTCCCTGATATGTGGCTGGCAGTGACACACTTGGGAGTAATTACAATATTTCCAGTTCGGGGCTGAATGGCTTGCCCGTAGTTCCTCCTAGCTTTTGTTTCTGAAAGTCTGGGAACAGGTATGAGATGTGCAGGTGCCAGAGCCAGCTGCTGCTCGGAGCAGATGAGCCTTTCTTGGAAATAGTCCCGAACAATAAATTGCTCTTGTGGTACAGAGAGATGCACCGGAAAATTGTCATTCGCTGTGCCCACTCTTTGACTCTTGAATGCACTGACGCTTGCTTATTCTACAGTTCCACGTGGCTCAGGAATGAACCACGCAGGAAAGCTCTGGATGAGCCATTGGCAGGCCCAGCAGAGTCTGTCAGTTGGGGCAGAGAGGGGAAAGGGAGGTATCCCGGGACATTTCACTGTGTAGAGAGGACCCCATCCCCTGATTGCCCTTCTGTTTTAAAACTGTACCGGTAATCATTGTAGAGAGCTTAGGAAATATGGAAAGTTACAAAGAAGAAAAGAAATTCACTTCTAGTCTTGCTACTCAAAAGAAAATGATATTTTTAATGTATCTCTTGTAAATCTGAGAATCTTGCTCTCACCTTTCCTAGCCCCCGTCTTCCTCCCTCTCCCTTCTTCCCTCCCTTTCTTTCTTTTCTTTTTACAGTCCATATTGGGATCATATTATATGTATAATTTTGTAGCTTGACTTTTTTTTCACTTAACAGTATAACATCCACATTCTCCCACAATATTACATTTTCTTCAGTATCAACATTTTTAATATGCTATGCATAATGTTTAATTTTTTAGAGGAACCATAGTTTATCTAATCGGTGAGGCATAATATTCTATGAGTATACCATAATTTACCTAATCCATCACCTATTGTTAGACATTTAGGCTGTTTTCAGATTTTTCAAAATAATAAATAGTATTTTAGTAAGAGTCTTGGAACATAAATCTCAGGTGGAATTTCTGATCATTTCCTTAGGGCAGATTTCTAGAAGTGCGTAAAAACTATGCACTTAAAACAAAAAACCACGTGTGGCTGTTCATGACCAATTTACATTTCCATTGGTAGTGAAAGAGCTTGTTTCATCTCTTCATAGATGGACACAGAGTTTTCCTTAAGAAACAGCACAGCATTTAGAGTAAGTTAAAGGAAGAGACCTGGTGTCCAATGTTGCCAAAAACATCCAGTAAATATCTTGATTCTCATGCAGATCTGTGGGTCTCACAGATCTGTGGGTGAATCAGAATGGCCTCCTGCTTCCAGAGTCAGGGTCCTGTCACTGCTTGGGGCAGAGTGAGGGCCGTTAGGTAAGTACTGGGCAAGGCTGACCCACCTGCCCGTGCTCTGGGCAGAACAGCAGAAGACCTGACCTGGTTCTGGCCCCAAAGAGCTTTCTGTTAGGTTGATGCAAAAGTAATTGCGATTTTTGCAATGATTTTTAACCTTTTAAACCACAATTACTTTTGCACCAACCTAATATCTTATGTTGGAGGTGAGGCTCAACCTGAACTGAAGAAGGGCCATAGAGGAGGGGATAAAGAAGGGTACCATGTGGCCAGGCGCTGTCTGGGGAAGCGTGGGAACTCAGAGAAGGGAGAGGCCACGTGGGCAGGAAACCTTCTGAGCGAGGTGGGTCATGAAGCAAAGAAGACTTGGGGTGGGCAGAAGGAGCCCCGAGGGGAATTAACATGTGCTGAGCCTCTCTTATGGACAGGCTGTATAGGCTTAGGGGCCAAGCGTGGAGGTTCTGGAGTCAGACACACTCGAATTCCATTCCCAGCCCCTACTCACTTCCTGTGTGATCTTGGACAAGTTAGTTAACTCCTTTAAGTCTCTGTTTCTTATCTGTAAAAATAGAAAAAAAAATGCCTAGGGTTGCATATTGGTTTTCCAGGGCTGCTGTAACAAAGTGCCACTAACTGGGTGACTTAAAACAATTGAAATGTATTGCTTTACAGTTCTGGGGACTAGATGTCCAAATTCAAGGTGTTGGCAGTGTTATGCTCCCTTCAGAATTTCTCGGGGGAGGATCCTTCTTTGCCTCTTCCAGTTTCTGGTAGTCCTAGGCCTTCCTTGATTTGTGACAGCGTAACTCCGATTTCTGCCTCCGTCTTCTCCCTCTGTGTCTCTGTGTCTTTACATGGAGTTCTCTTCTCTGTGTCTCTCTCCTTTCTTATAAGTACACCCCTCTAATACCTCATCTGAACTGATTTCATCTTATTTACATCTCATCTTATTTCTAAATAAGGTCCCATTTTGAGATACTGGGGATTAGGACTTTAACATATCTTTTGGGGGGACACAATTCAACCCATATCAAGTTGGTTAGGAGGATTAAATTGAGGTAAAAGTCGTAGTCCAGTGTCAGGCTATAGTAAATAACAAAAACTGGAAGCTGTTATTATCATTGCTATGTGGCCAAGGCCTTCTCTGCTGCTACTGCGTTTTGAAGTAGCTATGTGTTCCCCATTTTTTAAAGAGGAAATTGAGGTGCAAAGAGGTTGTATCAGATACAGACTGCATGATGGTTAAGTGCAGAGATTTTGGAGACAAAGAGCTGAGCTTTGAGTATTTATATTCTGTGTCTGTGACCTTGACCTGTATAATGGGGATAACTAAAGTTAACTCATGGATCATCATGAATTCTCATGAGGAGTAAATGAGACAATGGGTGTAACGCTCCTAGCATAGTACCCGGAGTGTGGAAAGTACTACAGAACTTGTGGTCATTTTGCACAAATGGCAAGGCTGGGAGCAAACCCCAGAGAAGTGGAACATCCAAGTCCCCACCCTTTCCAGGGTACCCACTGGCTTCCAAAGATTGGTGGCTGCTCCCCTGGCTCCAGTTCTGGCCCCAACAACATGCATATGTGAATGTGAGTCAAGAGTGAGCTGAGGCAAGCCCCCGGGGTGAGGCAGACGCGGTGGCGAAGCCGTCTCTTCAGACCACAATCCGCAGCCTTTGCCATCAACTGCGTAGGGTGGGGTAGAGGAGAGCCTGGGGCTTGAAAGATTGGCCTCTGGCTTCCAGAGTGTGGTATTCTCTGCCTTTACTGCTGGACTGAGCAGGAAAAACCCACCATTCCTAGGGCCCAGTTCCACTGACCTTACTAGTTAAGCCATCTGGTCAACCAGTCATTTCCCCATGTGGTCAGTGCATAGGTCCCTACATTCTCTCTTTTCTAGCATTCCATTATGGCCTCTCATCTCCGCTCACCAGGGGCACTTTCACTTGCGTGCAGGATTGTGGCAGGCTTTTTCTTGGCAAATCTGGCAGTATTTGGAAAGGGCAGGTGAAAAGAAGGAACAAACCCATTGAAATCCAAAAGGTATTTTCCTGATCTGGCTAATTTGTTTCTAGCTGTTCTGCATTTTCTACCTGTTCTGTATTTTCTGACTGAACTCCTTGCAGTTGATTTTTTTCCTTGCTATTTTGATTTTTTTTTCCAGCTAGCAACTCTGTACTAAAGCCCCATGAGAGGCTCTCGCTTTAATTCTCTGTCTTCTTAGTAGGAGGCAAGAATGCAAAATAAGGCAGCTTCTGTGCCTGTCTGTCACCTCTGCCCCTTTATTAACACTAAGCAAGGGGGCTTGGCAGATGACCTGGAGCGAGCTTGACACTGAACTTGCTCCTGGCTGGAGAGTGAGCCCAGGCCATGCCAGGCAGCCCTCATGGTGGCTCCTGAAAGTTTGTTTCTGCAGGGACTCCCAGTCCCGCTGAGACTGAAGTAGAGGCTGAAGACCCAGAAAGGCCAGTGAATCCGTTTTGGCTGAGCCACGGGGCTTCATAGAGCTGATGGCTGCCCTGGTAACTCACTGGAGGTGTCTGGACCGTCCCCTAGAGAGCTGCCAGGAGCGTCGGAACGACTCCACTAGCATTCCTGTACTGTAAGCTCCCTGGAGCGTTATATGCCTAGATGAAGGTTCTAGTAGGAAGCACTAGAAAGGAGTGATTGGAGAGGGCTCCATCTGGGACCATTGACAAAGGCATGACAGGGGTAAGGGAGCCGATGGGAATTAGCGAAAGCCGCAGCTATTCCGACTGGTAGGCTTGAGAGTCGAGGGGAGAGAGCTGTAGCCTTGGCCTTGGGGAAAGGAATGAGAGCTTGGCAGGGAGGGAGCTGAGGAATAACTCCCCAGTCTCTCCCCTCTCTCTCCTCTTGTCAGTCAGTGCCTCTCATTGACCTAGAGCAAATCAGCCACCCCACGTTCTTTTATTTTAATGAAAGTCATTTGTACTGGCATTGAAGTTTGCCTTCTGTGACTTTCTCTCATCTCCCTTTTCTAGGTGACTTTGCTAGCACCCATGGCCACATCCTCACGTTATCAGTGCCCTTTTGAACATTGCACTAAGGGTGAGCTAGGGCGCCAGGCAAAGCACCCACACCAAACAGCTAGTTGGTTCCCTGTGTAAGTTACTTAACCTTTCCAAGTCTCCATTTACTCATCTGTAAAGTGGAGATAGTAATACCCGCCACAGCAGGTGGTTGAGATGAGAAAACATTTATAATGCCCTTAGTCAGTGCCTGGCCTGTAGTCGATGCCCAACAAGTAGCAGCCTTAATAATAAGCAAGAGCAATAACCATTTCTTGAGTGTTTACTCTGTGCCAGGCATGTGTGATTTACTTTGGGGCCATCTATGAATTTAGTTCTCCCTGGTGGACAAGGCACCCTTGCCATCATGATTTTGCCAGTGTGGGACGTGAGGGTAGAGATCAAGGACCTACCCATAGTCACACTGAGAGCAAAGGAGAGAACTGACCCGGGACTCTATTCTTGTAACCGCTACTCTCTACCATGTTTCCCCGAAAATAAGACCTAGCCGGACCATCAGCTCTAGTGCGTCTTTTGGAGCAAACATTAATACAAGTTGCATTAGAGCTGATGGTCCGGCTAGGTCTTACTTTCGGGGAAACACGTACTACTTCTCAGTAGTGATTACATCACCATCCTCCTCCTGCCTAAGTATTCACCTTTGATTTTCAATTAACAAAGAATACGCATGAAGAGGGCACTGCTTAACCCACTAAACAAATCTGGTAGGATTGCAGCCCTGCTGTGCCTGGCTTGGGCTGCCCTGGGACTCATCGGGCTTTCAGAGCCTCTAGAGCCTTCTCTACCACTGCCAGCTTCACTTTGCTCCTCTTCTCATAGATACTGCCCTCTGATCCTCCCTCCTGCTGAGGCCTTCACCGAACACCACAGTTAGACCCACCAGATTCCCGAGCATTCTAGATTGTTGAAATAAAAAATGGAAGTCAAGGGGTGAAGAGGGCTTTGCTTTTAAACTTAATTATGAATTTATCTCCACTTCCTAGATCTTGGTTCTGCTCCTGGCATTCTTGCTTTCATCTGTGTGTTATCAGGCAAGACTCTTTTCATCTCTGGGTCTCAGTTTGTCCATCTGTAGAATGGGGAGATAAGACTGTTCTCGCCAATACCTCTCAGCTCCAACATTTTCTAGCAAGCTGAGACTATACAGAAGAACGCTGAGCAGTGGGGCCAGATGGCCTAGTGAACAAGCACGCGGAGTCCAAAGCCAGAATGCCGGTTCAGATCCAGGCTCCCACTTTTACGTGCTGTGTGACCTTGGCCCATTATTTAACCACTTTGTGCCTCAGTTCCCTCATCTATGAAGTGTGGGTTAATTAGAGTATTTACCTTACAGAGTTGTCCTGAGAATTCAGTAGTTGCTATCTATGTAAGGGACTTAGAACAATACCTAAATGTAGATGTGACATGTGAATGTGAGCCATTGATATTATTAGTAGTAATATTGCTATTATTATTGAACCGGGAGCCACATAGGGCTGATTTAAAGTTTCACTCTTTCAGCCCAAGCAAATTCATTAATCCCTTTGGGTCCCAATTTCTTCATCTGTAGTCAGACTTAGGTCTCATAGGTTGTCAGGAAGATTAAATAGGATGATCTCCATAAGGCCCTCGCCCATAGTAGGCCCTCAGAAAGTGTTGCTTTGCTGTCATCCTCCCTTGATGCTGCTGCTCCAAGGCCCTTGTTTCCTGGCTGATTTAGGCAGTGCTGTTAATAAACTTGGTGGTGCCCGCTGGAAAGATGACGCTCTGCCTGAAGTTTTGATGGTACATCGTTTACTCAGCAGAGCCCGCCAAGCCTGGTGCTGCTCACCCACCCATGTGGGCACTCCCAGCAGCTCACGGAAGCACCGTGACTATTAACTGGAGGCCTTCCACCTCTGGATGAAGAGTCCACCCTTTGTGTTGCAGGCCAGTAGGCCCCATTTTCCAGATGAGAAGACGGAGGACCCATGGGAACCTTCCCAGAGCTCCCTAGAGAGCAGCCAAGCTGGGTTGGAGCCAGGGTTTCAGAGTTTAGCGTTCTGGCTCAGACCCATGCTGTTTTTTGAGTCCTGATTCTCCCAGCTTTTTTTTTGAGGTCAGAGCCAGCTGAAACCAGGAGCTAGTGTGGCTTATTGGGGTCTATTTGGGCCTATTTCCTGCCATAACTTGCTTTGTTCCATGCATCCAACAGAATCCTTAACTGCTGCTAGAATCCTTGCAGATAAGTCAGAAATGGGCCTAGGTTACAGGGTGCAGATTGCTCAGTACAAAGTTATTCTCGTGAAACAGAAATGCTCACTTCTGCAGGTGAGGGTATAAATTGGCACAGGTGTGGGTGAAAGGGGAAAGGTCTGGTAGTACTATACTATAGCTATTAAATGTATTTAAAAGTGTGTACCCAGTGACCTGGCACGTTAGTCATTATATATTTCCAGCTGTTTTTCAGAGAAGCCTCAAATAAAATTGATCCAAATAGCAATCAAGTTAACTTTTCTTTCTTGCAAAAATCTGAAATGACCCTTTGATGACTGAACCTAGAAATTGCTCACATTTCTGCTGGGTCCTGTTGGTTGGAACCTCGTCACATGCACATAGCCCTGCAGGAGCCTGGAAAATAGGGTTGCTCTCCTGGAAATGGGTGCAGTGGATGCTGGGCTGCATTGCCCAGGTGCCCTCTTCAGGGCTGATGTCCCTGTCCCCAGCTAGGAGTACCGGCAACTGATAGCACACAGCTGTGTCTTTCTTTGGTTATTGCCCAGAGGTACAGGGAACCAGCGCACTCCAGATCCCACCTACTTCCAGAAGAAGGCCATTTTTGCCAATAATTGGCTTATACAGGCATAAAAATCCTGTCCCTCTTGCCTCAATTTGGGACAACTCTGAAGGGGCATTCCAGCTCCAGAAGTTCCGTGTAGGGGTTAGCTAGGGCCTGGATGAGCGTGGGGTCAGCTAGGGCCCGGATGTACCCTAGAAGAGGTGGAAGGATGCTGGAAACAGGCAGTCCCTGTGGCCTGCTGCAATGCCATTTTTCACATTGGCTCTGAAAAACTACTTGCCAGTGTGCCCCAGGAAGCAGCCTGGGCCATCCCTGCAGTGTGGTTGGTAAGAGGGAAACAAACCAGTGAACAGCTAAATAGACCATGGTGTGGCTGGACTATGGAGCAGGTTCAAAAGGTTGAGAAAGTTCTAGATTTGTTACATTCTATATTCTTCAAGAATGTACTGAGTGTGAAAAGTACATTGTGGAAAGCTGTACAATATGATTACCATTTTAGTAAAAGTGACAAACACTAGATAAATGTGCAGTCATAAAAATTGATTGTAGGTAAATACTTAGAAAACCAGTGGACAGTTTCAAGGAAACTGATGGTCCTGGTGGCCTTTGGGGCTGGGACGAGAGACGGGATGTGTGAGTGTCGGATGGGATGAGGTGGAGTAGGGTAGTCTAAGGAGCTTTAAGCCTTTTCTGTAATGTTTTGTTAAAAGAATATATTAGAATACATTCATGGATTATTTGTTCAGTTAGGTATTTATATTGAAAAAGAGAAAGAGAAATCCAGTCTCACTCATGAGAATCCAAATCAAAGTCATCTCCTGAGGACAGATGGAAAAAGCCAGTGTTGCTTTCAAAAGAGAATTTTTAATTTTCATTTCTAAGAGGTCCTGGCCTCAGGCAAATCACTCTACCTCTCTAAACCTCCGTTTCCCCGTCTGTGAAATGATAGTCACGACCCCTGTCTCATAGGTGGGAAGGGTCAGATGAGGTAAAGTTCATGAAGCTGTTAGCCCACTGCTGGCACGCTGTGAAAAAGTGGTGGGTGGACTCCAAGAAAGCCTCTACTTCTAGAGAAAACAGCCCAGCAGGGACTCAGGCTGGTCCAATGAACAACTGTCAGGCTTAGCCCCATTGGCCAGTGTCTCAGACAACCTTCAGCTGGAGCCTGGGTCAGCAGCCCCAGGGAAGGGGAAGGCTCTACTCCCTGGTCACAGCCTGCTTCTGTGGGGGCCAAGACGGACCAGTCCAGAACATTCCAGGTATTCTGGGACTGGGTCTTGGTTTCTGGGATATGAGCTGCAGTGTGTGTCGCTGTGAGGATGTTTTCTATTATGTCAGAGGGTTTGGGTGGTTTTTCTGTCCTCTTTCTCAGAATGAAGAGGACAAAGCCTCCCTTTCAGTGAAGCCCAGCAGACCAGAAAGGCTTTGAAATCATGAAATGCAAATACTGGCGGCTTATGAACGGCATTGAAGGCGGAGCTGCTGAATTGAATTAACATGGCCCATAAATACAGAGGTTAAAAAATGGGAAACCAAGTGTTCAGAGGCTTTGGTCCAGAGGAAAAACAATCACAGGACAATGGCCTATTTTGTTTGGATTACAGGCCGGGCTGATATCACATTAGCGGAAACCTGGCAATATTTATGTTGAAAACGGCTGTTTGCAGAGAGCACTGTTGTCCCAATTTATCTCTGTGGGGAATCCCTCAGAGCAAAGCAAGCTGGACAAGGGAAACCTCTGCCTCCTGCCAACCCCCCGGGCTCTGCCCACCACGGCCAGAGCGTGCTGGTGTTTGTCCACCTGGGCAGAGGAGATGGGGATGGAAGGAGAAAGATCTTGCACACACGGGACAGACAGAATTCAGCCTGCAAAAAAATTGTTTTTTAGGAGCTGTACCATACAAATCTGCCTATCTTGCGTCTCTTGATAAATCAAAGGAACCAACAACATTCGAGCTGCACACTCACATGGCAGCAATTGCAGGAGCCAAGAAGTGGCTGCTCCTTTAGCCAGAGAACTGTTAGCCCCAATCCCTGCCACTCCCTTTTGCTGCCCAACGCCCAGGCTGAATGTCAGTTGTCATGAAAAGCATATCACTCTTATGCTATTGACTGTCTATCGTTTAAAAATATTTCTCCCAACCCATGACATATTAAAAATGAAAGGTAATGTGAGCTAGACCATCCAGAGGCTTTTTTCTGATAGCCTGCCTGCTTTACTCCTGTGGGTATTTGTGCTGCCAGTCACTGGGCTGCCGCTGAGAGGGCGAGGCCTGGATATTGGTCTCAGCTCTTCACGGACTGATCTTAGGCAACCAACCCCTCTGCGCCCCACGTTGGCTCCTAGTGTACTCCTACGCATATGTAAAAAGAGAGGGCATTATCTCCTAAACTGCATCCCAAGTAACATTAACGCTGTGGGACATGAAGAGGGTACCCTGATCCAATACACTAGGAAGCACTGTGTTAGACCAAATGAAGTCGGTCCCCTTATGCAGGCCTTTCCAGCACCCTTCATGCACTGACATGCAGCTCTTTCCCAAATGAATTTACTAGGGTGGCCTGTTTTCATGGAGCATCTTGGGGTGCTGGTGTTCTCTGGCTTAGACCTGGGGAAGTGAAGGACGCTGCCCCAGTTTTCATCCAGCATGGAGACTCAGCCCAGGCTGAACCTTGCCGGTCCTCAGCCTGAGTCAGGGCACCTTGGCCAGCACCAGTAGGCCTAATCACTGACACCTTGCTGTGTTGTTCCCTCTGTCCTCCCCCGAGTTTGCTTCATCTCACCACGCCACGCCCCCTTTGAGCATCAGGGAAAGCTTTTGAAGGCGCGGGATTATCACTCCCCGCCAATCATATAATGTCCCCAGGGGGTCCTTTGCCTCCAAACTGGGTCACAGAAAGGTAAATGTGGTCAGTCTCAGGTCAAGCCAAATGATTATTTGAATAAAGATGTCAAAACCCTTTTCAAGGTGAATCAGGCACTCTGACAGCCCTTCATGCGTGTTGGCAGATGAGCACTGAGGAGGGTACTGCTAAGAAAAAATTGCAAACTCTGTGAAAGCTGTCATGTTTATGGCCCCTTTATGTCAGACTGGCTGTTCTCTGTCTCCTGCAATGTTTGCTTGCCACTTGCACCATACCAAAATCTCCTAGACGGCAGGGAGCAGCATTGATTTTATTTGCATTATTTATTATTATCTTACGCATTCAAACAGTTCATCAAGAAGGATTTATTGAGTGGGGTTGCTGCCCCCTGAGGTATAGGTTCCCACCTTAGAATCATAAATAACAAAATGCCCACCATGTGGCAGAGTGGGAAGTTGCAGACTTTGCCGTCAGACGGAACTGGGACCATGGCCTTTGTCACATTGCTAATCTCTAAGTCTCAGTTTTCTTATCTGTAAAGTGGTGACCATACTGGGAAACTCACAGCCTTCAGGGGAGTCTTAGCATAGAGCCTGGCACATAGCAGGCCACAGGAAATTGCTGTTACTGTGATGCCTGAAGCTTAACTAGGGGCTTTCTTTCGTGTACATCATCTCATTTCATGCACCCAGGCCTCTCCCTGAGCTAGTTAGGGCCAGGATGGAGACCATATGCATTTTATAAAGGAGGAAATAAAAGCTCAGAGAGGTTGAGGGTCTTGCTGAGGTTTCTCAGCCAAGAAGAAGGGATCCAGGATTTAAAGTTTAGACGCTGGGTTCTACTGCCTGTGGGGCCTCCAGCACAGAAGCAGGTCTCATGAGACAGTGCTTTGCCAAATGCAAACACCATTCAATACAAAGGCTAATGTGTTGCTATCGTGACAAACCCAGCATTTATGGCTATGAGCAAGGATCTTTCCTAGAAAGATGCCCTAGAGTGCTCCAAGCGCCCTTGTAAGGATAAGCTCTGTCCATTAAAAAGAGTTTTATTGGACAGAACATGGTCAAGATCAATTAGAGAAAGTGTGTGTGTGTCCGGGGAGAGAGGTAGGGCATGGGAGCAAGAGCTCCCTCTGCAAGGCGTGATGAAGGTGGGGTGCACATGGGGGCAGTAGGAGGGAAGGGCAAAGGAGACTGCACTGCAGGGACAAAGCTCTGCATCAGCAAAGCAAAGGGGGGTCTGGGTCCTTCGGGGGGGACTGGACAGGCAGATCCGCAGGCAGGTGCCTGCGAGAATCGCTGATAGAAGGTTTTCAATGTGAGGGATGGGAGAGTAGGAGGTGGGGGCTTGCAGGAGGCTTCTGCAAGGACAGTGTACAAGAAGATAGGGCCCAATCTGAGCTTTGACCAATCAAGATGAAAGCCACGGTCTTACTGCTGCCCTAGCGCCTAGCTGGGTGTGTGCATGCACACACACTGACGTGCATGCACACATATCCTGCTTCTCATCACCCTCTGCCGTACCTGCTGGCTTCCATAAACATTCCCAGGCATCCCTCCTCCTCTGTCCCAAGGCAAGGGCCCTTGTCAGGTCAGAAATTCTGATGCAAAAACAATGTGTACTTTGGAAACAAGGCTTTCGCCGTAATGAGATAATTAAAAAGGAGGCTTTGCCAGGCATCCGAGGAACTGTTTTTCATTACATGAGACAGGTGCACATTTTTAGCATAGTTCCTAGCTTCCGGGGGTCTCCAGTGATGTTGGCAGTCTGAGCTGGGCCTGCAGTGGTGGGTAGATGTTTTCACCAGGCTGCCCAGCCAGCTGGATGGCGCTGAGTCCGGAGAGGCCGCTGTGAGTTGAGCCGTAGTTCATTTGGTGGCCCGGTCACAGTGTTGGGTATAATTAACTGAGCTGAAAGGAAGCTAAAGAAACTTCTCTGACAGGGAGGTCAGGGAGGATGAACTCTGATGGGAAATTAATGATGAGAGTCTGGAAGCTCCATGAGAGGGCTTTGCCAGCATTGCTCTGGTGGCGCACTAGTTAGTAGCTGGTCTTTACCTCCTGGCAGAGTGCAATCACTGAAGGGGCCGTTTTGGAGATTGTTTCCACTGGGTGTTTCAAAGAATACTCCACTGCTGGGTAATAATAATAGTAATAAAATAATAACAACAACAACAATCACCACGAGTCATCAACAACACGAACAGTTATTGAGTGCTTATGTGCCATTTGTGATATGCCAAGTGCTTTCCATATAGTCTTTCAGTAAACAATCGCATGACTCTCCCACCTATGCACCATGAGCTGTAATAGAGCTTAAACCGCTTATGTAAGGATTCAGAATCACTACTGGCAGAACTGGGATTTGAACCTGACCTCCTACATGCTACGTTATTTGACCTGTTAGTAGGTCTTGCATAAAAAAGAAGGCTGAGGCTGGTGAAGTTCATGGGCAAAGTTTGGCAAACTATCGCTCACCAGCTGTATTTTTAAGTAAAGTTTTATTGGAACACAGTCACACATTTTTGTTTGCATATTGTCTATGGCTGCTTTCACATTATAATAGTCGAGTTGAGCAGTTGCACCAGACTGTATGGTCCACCACGCCTAAAATATTGGCTATCTGACCCTGTATAGAACAAGGTTGCCGACCCGGATCTAAGGAACAAAATGAAACAGGTTTCTTTGCTGCATGACTTCTCAGACCCTTTAATCTGCTAATGTACTTTGTGCCTTCAAGAGAAGGATATGGGATGTAGTATATCCTCACATATTGACTAGAGGACCCCCTTTTCATGAGTCATCCTTGAGGTAAGCTTTGGGGAACACGGCTGAAGTCTAACCCCACTCATTGGTCAGACAGGAAAAGTGATTTGCCCAAGGGCATGCAGCTTGCACATGGTTACACCAGAACCTGATCTGATTCTAGGAGCTTCCCAAAGCAGTGTTCTGCCGTTTGCTGTTTGCCCGTCTCAGTAAGAGTGATTGGTGCAGTTCCAGGAGTTTCTTCTCCTGAGGAGGTCGTCCACGGTGGCCAGAGCGGCCTTGCCTTCATTCCGTTGCCTGTTTACAATGGTGTTCTACAACCCTGTCTTCATGGGGTCTGTTTGTTCTTCAAGTTCAAGAAGAGAAGGGAAAATCATCATACTAATAATGAATGGCAGTTTTAATCAGCATCATCTGACATTATGAGAATTGAATTTCTACCTTTCACCGCATACATTAGATATAGGGCTTTATCTCCTCATGCAGAATCGATTTGCCATAATTCTCTCCTTCGGTCCTTGTCATGTAAATTGTGGCATTTCCCCCCCGTTGACTGCATAAAGCATAATCTGCCCAAGAAGATTAGAGGTGAGAATCCAGCCTCCCGACCAGCTGCTCCTGGGCGCATTGTCTGTCTGTCCTGCTTTACCCACTCAAGCTTTCCCTCTCTGAATTCCCTCTTTGCAGCTGTTCATTGGGCAATCATGCCTTCGGCAGATGGAGCCTGGACAAGACGGATAGAGGGATGACAGTGTGGGGGCTGGGCAGGTGGCCTCCACGGGAGTCTGAGACCCCAGCCATGGGGATTTCCAGCTGCTGCAGCGCCGACTGATGATGGCTAGGTAGTTTGTAGGAATGGACCTTAGGGTCATTTGCAATTCTTGGTCTACTACTGAATCATATCACTAGTATTCTCAAGAGTGCTATGGTCCCCAAGGGGTCCTGAAAAATCTCCAGTTCCTGGTATCTGTACTAAATGGATAAGGACAGGCGGCTTCTGGCTGGTAGAAGAGCCAAGAGTCAGATGGGGAACCTGGCCCTAGCAACTGTGACTGGAAGGCCGGCCTATGGACTCCGGGGGAAGGAGCAAGTTTTGGGGAGAGCTGTCTTTGATGCGTAGGCTGTATCACTCACGGAGATCCCCAGAGAGGACATCTATACCATTGCTCTTGTAAAGCCCTTAAGCCTCACTTTTGTCTCGTAACTATCTCATGCTGAATATCTGAGCAATGGTTCATAAACGGAGTTCTAGAGAGAGAGAGACCTGGGTTCAAGTTCTTTTACTTATTAATTGGGTGACCTTAACCCTTCTACACCTCTGCTTTACCATCTGTAAAATCAGGATATTGGTAATAGCCACGTCCATGAGGTTGTTTGGAAGAGTGAATGAAATGATCCATGTGAAACATCTAGAGCGGTGCCTGGGATGTAGTACATGGTCAATACAGAGCGACTGCTCATATTGTTAAATTCTTGTTCTACACCAGCTGCATCCTGAGACACACCATGTGGTGGAATGTATCATATGGCATGTACACCGAGGGGCCTAAAGGCCATTGAATATCGCTAGGGTGTCTCGGGTGGCCCACACAGGTGGTGAGGGGCAAGAAGGACTCTATCCCTTCCTGAACACCAGGTGCTTTCATAGTAAATGGTCAATGACAAGTGGCTTTCATATCATTCATAGCACGTCCCTGAATGCTACGGTCAAAGACAGAATCCTGGACAAATAAACATGAAAGTCTGGCTCAGGTGAGGAAGTCTGGCTCAGGTGAGGAAGTCTTAAGGCTTTCCATAGAGAAAGATAATTTAAAAAAGAAAAATACAAATTGCATTTATAATTTTGAATTTATTATCCATTCGTTGAAAGCCTGCTATGTGGAAGCACTATGCCCAAAAGTTTACATTCATTGTAACTGAGTTATATTTCGTAATAACCCAAGAAGGCAAGTGACCTTATTATGCCTATTTTAGAGATGGTGAGATTAAAAGCCATCTATATAGTCACTGGACATAGGCAGACCTCAGTTCCAGAACCACCTCTAGGATGAATTTTCTCCTGGGGTCCTTTGCTGCCCTATGTTTAGCCTCCAAATCCTATATTGAGCCTCCAGTAAGAAGAATGTGTTGCTTAGTCAGTCCCCTGTTACCTGTGCTCTCTCCATCTAAACTCAACTGTCCTGGACCACAGCGAACATTCCACAGGGCCCCAGGTTTACTGTTGCCCGTGGAATTAGAAGAGGGCAGTTTCCTGTGAGTCATGCCATGGCTGAAGCAGTGCTTGAGGACGTGTAAATTCACTGTAAAAGGAGGTGGCGTGTTGATGCCTGGGGAAAGTCAGGCCTTACCAGACTTGGTGGGAGCCCCTCTGACTGCTCAGCCGCACCCTCCCCAGCGGGTTTTGCAAATCAGGGCTGTTGCTATGGGCCCACCAAGGTCCTGAGAGGCTAAAAAGTCCTTCAGAAATGGCCAGGTGGGCAGTGACATGGAGGAGAATCCAAGTCAGGACCATCGAAGCAATACCCGGAATATTTTAGTGCCGTTTATCACAGGGGAAAGTGGGTATTCTCTTGAAGGCAGGTGCGACAAACTTCAGCCTTTCCCTAAATGCCAGTGAGCTGGGGATTTACAAAAACTCCGCAGTTACACCATGTTTCCCCGAAAACAAGACCTAGCCGGACCATCAGCTGTAACGTGTCTTTTGGAGCAAAAATTAATATAAGACCCGGGTTTATTTTACTATAATATAAACCTGGGTCTTTAATATAATTAATATAATATAATATAATATAATATAATATAATATAATATAATATAATACCGGGTCTTATTTTACTATACTATAAGATCTGGTCTTATATTATAATATAATACAATACAAGACCAGGTCTTATATTAATTTTTGCTCCAAAAGATGCTTTAGAGCTGATTGTCCAGCTAGGTCTTATTTTGGGGGAATTTTGGGGTCTTATTTTGGGGGTGCCTGTATGCATGTACATGTGTGTGGGGGGGCCTTCTTGGGGAAAGTTGGCGCAGGGGCAGCAGCTAATGTTCCCATCACGCCTCTCACTGTTACTATATGCCATTGCCTAACTCTACACCTTTGTCATCACACAAACACCAGCTTCCATTTATTGAGTCCCGCTTACAATGTGCCAGGCATTGTGCAAGCCCTCCAGCCTGCTCGCTGATTCATTCAGACTCTCAACCACCTGCCGTAGATAAGTGAGTACTGTGATCCTACTTGGGTTTCAGAAGACAAGACGGGGCACAGAGAGGCAAAGTAACTTACCCCCAGGAAGTGGCAGAGCCAGAATTCAAACCTAAGTCTCTTGATCCTGAAGCCCAAACTTTTTACTCAGCGGGTCCTATCCACGGGTTTCACAGGCCACTGTCAGGTGGGCTTCAAGAACCTTGTTGGTAAATAAAGGACTGTCTCTCTGCCTCTTGAGCCTGGCTACGCAGGCCTCCCTCTCCTCCATGCCCTGTATAACCTTGGAATGAGTATATTAATTAACGTTTGGCTCTTTCTTTTGCACTGTGCTACCTCCTGCGTCAAGAGGTTGATGGTTCTTCAGGGTCCATTACCGCTGCAGCCTCCCCAGATGCTGGCTCAGCCACTTCTCATACTCCTCTGATGACAGGGATGTCACTGCTGGTTCCACCATTGCAAAGCCTTGAGTGTTAGAAAACATTTCCTCCGAGGCAGCCATAATAGTCTGTGAGAAATCCTGTCCCAGAAGAATAGCTCAGCCTCCTGGGGTTTTTCTGCCTCAAGGAAGGGACACCTTAGTTCCTGAGCATGACAGACCATTGCCTGGACCCTGAAGTCTGTTCTCCTAGATGTTGGGCTATGATTGCTGCCTGTTCCCAGCACTGGACCCTCTCGGGGTAGTTCCAGCTTCTGGTCTTTCTTCCCCAGGGGCTGGTAGCACTAGGCTTTGTCCTCCCTGACCCCAACCCCTCCCTCCTCAGCCTGCCAGCCCACATCATCTCTAGCCCCACAGCTGCCATCTGCTGGGGTCAGGCAGAGAAAGGACTGATGGATGGGCCAGCAGGTGTGAGGGAAACCGCCCGGTGTTGAGTCCCTGGCAGCTGGCACGAGGCTAGCTTTCGTCTGCCTGCTCTCCTGCCCAGGCTCCTGTCCCAGCCAGCACCCATCCAGACATGGCTGGGGGAGGACTTCTGTGGGTGATGGGACACTGTGCCCCCAAGACCGGGAAAAATCCCTGTGTCTTGGGATGACTTCAGTCCTTCCTATACACTGGAGTCTCAGACTGCGAACTTAGTTGTTCGATTCCCCACCTTGGTCCTGACCTAGAACTTACCACAAGCACCTCCCATGGATCCCCTCGAGAAATGAAAAAGGTGCCAAGGACAAAACACAGGCCTGGGAGTACAGAGGCTCAGCCTCCTCGCTTTGCTAGCAACATGCTGCATGCCTTTAGGCAAGTCACTTCCCCTGCTGGGTGCTCGTCTCCTAATCCACTAAGGGCAAGTGTGGGTTTCTGGGGGGTTGTGAGGCCAGGTGACATCCAGGGTTCCGTCTGTCCTGGACTTTTCATCCTCAGGACCCGCTGACTTAAGATTTTCCCTGGGTTTCAAGTACAAAGGAGAGGTGAGAGGGTTGCAGAGAGGAAAGGAAGGGTCACTTTATCTCTAGCCTGGGACCAGACTACCAGGAAGTTACCAATGAACAGGGCTTGATGTAAGAGACAATGAAAGGCCCGTTAACCCCCAAATATTTTCCCTGCCCCTGTTAATTCAACAACTGCAGTCACTTCTTTGGGGACACATGGCCTCCAGAAGTCACCCGTGAATATTAAATATGGCACCTGGGAAGTGAATTGAATAAATTCATTCTCACCGATGAACTCCTATTAGATTAAATCTGCTTCTCATGGAGCAGATCCTTGAAGGAGCACACAGGGAGAATCTATTAAAATTTTAAGAGCAAGAGGGAGAGAGAGAGCAGAGAGAGAGAAGAGGCCGGGATGGCTCCAAATGTTAGGGCACAGTGTCCAGGGATGGGATGCTGTGGCACAAGAGATGAGAGACGCACAGATGCCCTGGCACAAACACTTCCTGTTTCCAATTGTGCCAGTGACCGGCTCCGTGGCTTTGAGCAGGGCAGGCCTGAGTCAGGCTGTGGGGTGGGGCAAGAAAGCTGAGCAGAAGTGACTGCAAGAGCGCCCTTCACCAAGTGCCCTGACCCAGCTGGGGAGCTTGGCACTGCCTTTACGGCCCACGTCTCTGAGTGGGTGAGCTTTGCAGCCCTTCAGGAGTGGGGTACAGCAAAAGCATCTCACCACAGCAAAGGCGTCTGCCCAAGAGGCACAAAACACCCTTCCTCAATGTTTGCCCATGGTAGCCTCGGGAGTGCAAAGCCAAACATGCGAAAATGGATGGCTGCCTAGGAGCAGGGAGGGTTTAGGTGCGTCCACTTCTAATCTCCCCTTGAGACCCTGTGCACCAGAAGCCACTGGCTAAAAGCCTCGCCATCACTCTCAATCCTCAGGCCTTTGGTCTTTCTGGTTCTTCTGTCTCAGGCACCCTCCCACTTTTCATCTGTAAGACTCCGCTTGGGCCCTTCTCTGAAGCCTGCTGTGAGTTAGGCAATAAAGGAATGTATGTGCATAGTCCCTTGGACCTAGAACCATGCTCAATCTATCCAGCCTTTTCTAGGATCCTTGAATACAATTTGGGGATACAGCCCCAAATTGCTCCTGGAGGTCCCACAGTAGGCCCAGGGAAAATTTGGGCCCATTAGGTGTTGTGTCCTGGACTTGAGAGGACTGTCAGGATTCGGGTGGACCCACCTTACTCAGGGGGGCTCTGGTCTTAAGAACCAAAGGACAGGGCACAGGCACACTACCTGGGCAAGTTGCTATCCCTCTCTGGGCTTCTTTATCTGGAAAATGCCTAAAGGAAGTGCCTCCTGCAGCTTCAGAGAAGCAGGGGAGGGAACATCATGTGGTGTGACTAAGTGATCTCAGACATGGCATTGCCCCTTCCCTGCCTCAGTTTCTCCACGTGTGAAACAGAGTGTTGCGTCAGCACAATGACTTTGGCAAACCGTAACTTCAGGCTTTTAGGCTCCACCGCCTTCCTCCACCTTAGGGATTTTGCTTCCTAAGTACAGTGATTAAAAAGATAAAGAATAACAAAAAGCTACTCTAAATACAGTGATGCTGTGACCAACTTTATTTGTCACAATGGAATTTCTATACATGTGAGAGTTTGTCATTCCTTTTACTGATTCAATCTGCAGGCGTTGCTGGGCGGGGAATGACTATGGAGAGACGGTGTGTTCTCCTCGAGAACAACGAAGGCAGGCAAACATACAGGTGGCGAAACACAGGTTAGGGTGGGGACAGTGGAGTCAGAGGGTATTGGGCTCACATCCCAGGTCTGCTCCTTCTCAGCTCTGTGCCACGTCTTCACCTCTGACAGGGGGATCGTAACACCTACCCCACAGTGTTGTTATAAGAATTAAATTAGATAATGTACGGAACATACTTAGCAAGCACTTGCTTAGCGCTCAGTAGTGCACCTAATAATAACTCTAAAAAACAAACATTCATCTTTGCATCATTATTAGCTAATGTACAAATAGCTGCCATTTATTGAGTGTTTATCAAATGCAAGACCTGGGTGACACTCTTGGTGCAGTATTTGAGGTGCCACCAACCTATAGGACTTCTCGTCGGGAGGGTGGCCCTGCCTATCCTCATTTCTGTGGGGTAAAGCAGACAGTTTTTCTTCCCCAAGATGTTTTGGGTCACTTGGACAGGCCACCCTTTTAGAGGACGTCGGTGTCTGTTCTCAGGAGTCTGTCATGCAGTCGATGCTGATGTAGGCCCAGAGTCCGGCATCTCTTCTGCTCTCCAAAGGTCTGCAGGGTGGGTGGTGTCCAGAAGGCTCCCCTTCCCCAACGGGAGACGTGGTATGACTGTCTCAGCTGAGGGAGGGTCCCTGGGACTGTGAAGATCCAAGGCTCCCATCCTTTCCCAGAGACTGCACCTTAGTTGAAGCCCCACCTGCAAACCCTCCAAACCCTGAGACTCAGCAGTGGTATCTTAAGCCTTATAGGGGTGGGCAGGGAAGGAAGAGGGGATTATGTAGTCTGACCATTGTGGTGTCTTTCTACCTCTGCTGTCACTTCTAAAAATACATCTCTGAAAAGAAAGGAACACTGCACTGTGACACGGCAAAGGCAGATATTCTGGTTTCAGAGAGACTTGATTTGAGCAACTCATATCATTCCCCTGTGTCTTGGTTCTTCATCCATGAAATGGAGGTCACAGTCTCTACCTTGCAGGGAGATACTTTGCGAGGCAAAGCCACGGCCTGGATGTCAAGAGTTAAAATGAAATGCACAAAGTACGTGCTCAGTACATGACAGAGAGTCATCTGGGCTTGATTCTCAGCTCTGTCCTTATGGATCAGAGGTGACATGAAAACTATCTTGTGGAGTGTTGGGATATACTAGGTACTGGATCAATGTTAACTGTTACGATTATAATGTTTCTTAGGAGGATAGCTTTCTTCCGCCAATTCATGCCTGACTTCTAGGCCCATGATTTTCCCACTACCTCTTGAGAGGGTACTGCTATGGGATCCCCAGGGAGGCTGAAACATACATTTTTTTTCCCTTCTGTAGTCCCAGAACTCCAATGTTTAGCTGGGCACATATTCCCACCCTGCTAAACACTATATTTCCCAGCTTCCCTTGTAGCTAATTGTGAACATATTATTAAGTTTACTGACTTATGTATCAGCAGATGCTTAAAGAGAGGGGCCACATCTTTCTTTGTTACATCCTCCATCTGACTGTCTGGAATTTGGATGTGAGGACTGTAGCGCTCACAGTCATCTTGGACCACGAGGATAAAAACCATAGGGAAGAAAGGGTAAGCTGGAAGGAGCCTGACCACCTCACGTGCACCATATAAAATCTCTCTCTCTCCAGACTTCTTTCTATAAGAATAAAACTCTGTCCCATTTAAACCACTGCTGTTTTGACTTTCTCATATATTTAGCAAAACCTCATCCCAATGGATGCAGATGGCAAGACTCTTCTTTCCAAAAAGTTAAAAACCTTGTGTTCCAGGAAGTTTTCCAAAGGGAATAATCAGACAATGCTTAAAGTCACATGGACAAAGATATTCAGTACTATTTTTTTAATTATAATTGGAAAACAATGGATACCACCTACATTTCCACCAACGGAGGAGGAGATGTAACAGACGGTGGTTGAGAGTTCCAGATGTGAGGTCGGGGTTTAGAGAGACCTGGACCTAAGTCTCACCTCAGCCCCTGACCAGCTCTGTGACTGGGGCCACTTCTGTTTCACCGCTCTGAGCTGTCGTTTCCTTATGTACAAAGCCAGCTGACAGTAACAGTACAGGTCTGCAAGGTTGTTATAAGGATACAATAAAATGAGGCATGTAAAGCCCTTAGCACAGTGCCTAGCTCTGCGTAATCACCGAGTGAAAGCTGGCATTCCTCCTCCTCCTCCCCCCGCTCTCCCCTCCCCCTCCCCCATTCTCCTTCTCCAATGGGATACTATCCTGGAATTAAAGGTATCGCACCACCGTCACCACTATTAACACAGTAAAGATGATCAAAAGATATTTGAGTGGGAATAAAAAAGCACAGTGCACACATCTTCACGTACGGCATGATCCCATAAGTGTGTACGTATCCATAGACAAGTCAGGAGGGAAACATACCCGCAGTGCTGATCTCTAAGACATGGGGGTGAGGGATGTTACTTTCTTCTTTAAGCCTCTCAGTGAATGTCTACATTCTGACAATGGACGTGGAACACTGCCATCATTTATGATTAAACATGCCTTGTTATTTCCCTCCTATAAAAAAGCTAGGTATCCCGGAGCTCTCCCAAGCCTCCAAGGAGCTGTTTCCATAGGGAGCTGGTGAACAGGAAGCCCCCAGCTGGCGGACTCAGCTTTCGTGGACCAGATGGGGCTTTCAGGGTGAGGCAGGTGGCAAGAGGGACTGGAGAGACAGGTCTCCATTTAGAGCTACCTGGGAGAACTGCTCCATTCTCCGTCATTCCCCCAGACCATTTCCTTCCACCATCTTTTCTGACCTGGAGGAAGGACCCCTGGATGTAACGAATGCCACCCAGAGAGTGGAGTTCAATTCTCTATTCTCTGTGAGGAAAAAAATTATTTTGCCTCAAAAGGAGTGGGGTGGGGGGCAGGAAAGAAAGCAAGACATTAGCCCAGTAGCTGCATATGCTTTGTTAATGTGCTGTGTATTTTGCAAATCCTCTTAGCGGGGAATTGTTTTATCTCCCCTCTAGCTGGGTCTGCAGCTGTGGTGCTGACAGACGATGGCCTGGCCCCTGCAGACCAGGCTGAGCTCTGCAGAGCAGTGGCCTCCGGGACACTGTCCCCCTGCAGATAAGCAGCTGACTCAGGTGCTATGGTAGGTAAGCCCCAGCTCTGACTGTCCTAGAGAAGGGGCAGTTGTCTTTGGAACAGACTAGAAGGCAGCTGAGAGCTAGGAGGGGCCCAGGTAGGTTACTGTGGGCAGGAGCACCCATCAGCTGGGGGCTTCCCATTACAAACAGGTATTCCTTTAATTGCCTACGGCCTCAGGCCAGGACCTCTTGGGTTCTCTATAGTCCTGGCTCAGAACTGACAACAGTTTGGCTCATAGATTCTTATTCTTCCTAGGCCCCAAACCTTTCTCCTTTGAGCTACCATTTACTAGGACTTCCTATACATTTAATAAACATATGCTCTTTGCTAAGCAAAGTTGATGTGTCATTTAGTCTTCATACCTCCCTATAAATTTGTCCCCATTTTACAGATGAGTGAAGTGAGGCTCAGAGAGTTGATATCGCACAGATCATTAGAAGTTGAGGCAGGTTTTCAACCTAGAGGTGTCTGGTTGCAAAGTTTATGCTCTAAACACTGAAGCACTCAATGCAGTTCACACATCAGAATCACCCGTGGGGTTTGTTAATTATACAGATACCAGGACCCCGGTGATTAAGCGGTGATTAAGCGTCCTGAATCACTGCAAGATGTTTTGCAACCTGGTTGAAAACCACTGGGAGCCCTAGAATCCTGAGTGCTCTTGCCCTGTACTTGGCCCACCGCTTCCTGCAGGAACGGGGTTGCTGGGCACAGAGCCCAAGGTGGCTGTGTCTGTGGGGGACGTGGCGTGGCCACTGTTTGATGCCCTCCCACCTTCTCCACAGTCCTCTCCCACTCTGGTTAGCCTCCTGCAGACCCCAGCTGACCCCTGGTCTACTGTGGTGCTGGGGTTCCCGACCAGTGCTACTGTACCCCATTCTTCCCTCTGCCCTCCTGGGCCTTATCTCTGTCCCTCAGAGGAGAGTCATGGGGACAGGTCAGGGGCCGCCTGACAGAGAACTGACTGTGCCTGCTTGGGGCAGGCAGGCCTGCTAGGGTGTCAGTCTCCAGAGGCCCCGTGGGTAACTCTGTGGCTGGACAGCTGGGAGGGGAACACTTGTCAGCCCTTCAGGTCAGAACATGAACTCGGCTAGCTGTCTGCTCAGCCTGTGATAACTGAGTTCCCTTGGGAAAGCTGTTTTCTGTGTGTTTGTTCTTTCCGTATCTCACCTTGGCTGTTTCCTTCATTTAATTCAGTAGTTGAGTACCAGGCTCTCGCTTAGGAACTGAGCAGTCAGAAGTGAAGCGACGTCCAGATGCACAGACTCAAATGGAAATGGCAGGCTATACACAGACCACCGTAGTGTGCTGTGTGTCCTATGAGAGACGGACGTAAACTGGCTGCGAGAGCACAGAGGGGCCCACAACTGAGACTGGCGAAAGGAAAGCTGCCTGGAGGAGGTGGCATTGAGACTGTTAACTATATCGAATAATACCGCTCAGTAGCAGAACATATAGGAGTACTTGAACGTGAACAAGCTGTCATTCATTTATTTATTTCTGCTGAGGAAGGAGCCATGTTCCAGGAACAGAGCCATGTATCTCTGTCCTTATAGAGCTTAAATGCATGGATGGGAACAAACAAACCAAAATATCTGTATCTATATCATCTATAGCTATAGCTATATCTATATCGTATCATATCTATATCATCAATAGCTATAGTGTATGTATTGGTAACAAGACTTATACAGAAAAAGAATAAACCTGGGAAGAAGAGGCAGTGCTGGGGGAGGCAAAGTGGCAGATGTTGCTGTCAAGGCTTCTCTGATAAGGTGATGTTTAAGCAGGTGAGGGAGGGCCGGTGAGACAGAGGGGAAGAGAGAGGAGAAAACGGAGGGGTGGGTTTACTGTTGGATTTAGAGGCTACATTGTCCCACCCCTCATCTAACACAGGGAATACAGCTGAGGCCCAAAGACAGAGGGGCTTTCAGGAATAGAAAAGCTAAAAAGAAGGAATTTCTCCACAAACGAGGGTGTAGAGAGAGACTGAGGGCTATGGCATTCGGTGAAAATTAGAGTCACTATGGGATTATATTTTTCAAATAAAATATTGACACATTCTTAGGATTTTTATGATTTTAATAAAAAGCCTCCAAAAGGTTGAAAAATTCGTGTTTAGATCTGTGATTAGTTATCGGTTGCTATGTAATACATTACCCCAAAATTTAGTGGCTTAAAGCTATAAACGTTTATTATTTCACCGTTTCTGAGGGCCAGGAATCTGGGAGCTGAGCTGTGGTTCTGGCTCAGGGTCTCTCAAGAGGTTACAGTCAAGATGCCAGCCAGGGCTGCGTTCAACTGTGGCTGGAGGGTCCACTTCTAAGATGACTAACTGACCTGCCTAGCATGTTAGTGCTGGTGGTTGGAGGAGACCACAATGCCTCGTCAGGTGGGTCCCTCCACAGGGCTTCTTGAGTGTCCTGACAACACAGCTGTTGCCTCTCTCCAAAGCAAGTGACTCAATAAAGAACAAGGCAGAAGCCCCAATGTCTTTCATGATCTAGCTTCCGAGGCCACACCATCCACATCCTATTTGTTACACAGGTCAGCCCTGTTCAGTGTGGGACAGGGCTATGCCAGAGCGTGAATACCAGGAGGCAAGGATCACTGGGCACCATCTTGGAGACTGCCTACCATAACAGGCGACTAAGGGAAAATCTGCTTTAAAATTGACATGAAATTTGCATTATTCCAGGACATTTGTGATAAGTGATTGCTAAGAAAAAAACCCGTTTAAGTTGACTATTTTTGCTTAAGGCCAGGTCAGCTCTCGAAGACAAAGGAGGGGGCCCAGGGTTTGAGTTCACCAAGACCTCAGGTTAACACAGAAATTCACTGGTTGTGCTTGCAGACATTACTTAATCTTCCAGTGCCTCATATTCCTCACCTGTAACCGGAGAGGAATAATAGCAACCTTGCTGGTTGCTGTTAGACCAAAGGTAAATAGTACCCATCCCAGCGAGCACCCTCTCCAAAGTGTAAACTTAAGGGGTTGAATCCTGGTGTAACCAGATATTGGCTATTCGACTTGGACAAAGTTTCCTCACGTCTCTGTGCTTCTCTTTCTGCTTCTGTAAAATGAAAATAATAAGAGTATCTGCTTCACAGAGTTGCTACGAGGATTGTATGAGTCAGTTTTTACAAAGTGCTTAGTACTGTGCCTGGCACACTGTATTAATATCGGTGAAATAAAACATAATCTTGGTATATAGTAGGTATTTAATAATAGGTAGCTATCTCCTTTCCATCCAGGCTTTTGCCCCATGACAGAGATAGAAGGTACCAGAATATACTGGAAAAAATGTTTCATACCCCTGGTAAGTGGGCACCTTTAGACTGTGGGTTGGGAAACTCCCTGGAGTAGTCTAATGTGTTTGCTATTCCTTGGCTTTTCACAGCCTCAGGTTACCCAGGCTCCCTTCCTATTTTTAAATTTTGTCCTTTTCCGGGATTAGACAAACAGCTGCAGCTCTTGGCCCCAGGGTCTATGTGGCTCTGAGCATTCAGGAGTCATTAATCATGAGGTGGGAGTGAATGAATTTTGCTAACTAAAGGATGAACTTGCCACCTGAACTTGTGACCTGAAAGCCACAGAGAGAAAATGCAATTCCCTTTCAGAATGTCTCCATTAGCCCAGTTCTTGCTTCCAAACATCAATTGGCACAAAGCCCTCCATGAGGCCACTTCTGCTCAAGTGCCATGTTGAGTTGGGGGTTGCCAGGTATGGAGCAGCAAGCAACAGAAGGGAGCTTGGAACAGCTAATGATGAAAACGATTGCGAACGTCTATGGCTTCCTTATTCCGAGCCAGACACTATCAGAGCTCATTTAGTGCTCATGACCATCCTGAGGTCATTTTATCATCATCCTAATTTCACAGGGAAGGAAACTGAGGCACCAAGAACATACACTGGGGAAGTGATAGAGCCAGGATTCAAACACAGGTGGCCTGGCTCCAGAGCCCAGACTCCAAGGGCTCTGTATGTTGCCCTGACAGCTCCAGTGTCTCCAGGCTGACCCCATTCTCCATGTGGCTCCTCTGGAGAAGAGGACAACAGATCTAGACAGCTCCACTGAGGGCCCACGGATGGCAGGGGTCAAATCATTGTACTTCTCCCTGCCTCATTTTCCTCATCCAGAAGACCAGGTCCCCAAAGCCCTCCCAACTCCCAGTGGGCAGGGCACAGGCTTTAGGAAGTAGGCAGACTCAGGTTTGAACCCTGGCTCCTTTGGTGAGGTCCCCTAAGTAACCTCTCTGAGCCTCAGTGTCCCTTTCTTTAAACAGAGGATGATTAAGCCAACTCCAAAGAGGAACAGTTAGAACTAAATGAGAAAATATATACATTGTGTTGACATACAGAAGGGACTCAATAAATGTTTTCTCCTTGTTCCCACTCACCCCCATAAATATTATGGAACTTAATCAAAAAAAAAATCACAAATCTATTTATGCCACAAACATTTACTCCTACCTGTTCATCCCCATATTTATCCTGTTACATTCATTCATCTGTCCATCTGGCTGTCCATCCATCCTCCTATCCATCTGTTCACTTATGTACACATTCATTTACTCAAAAATTGATTGAGCTACTACAGTCTGCTGTATTCCAGAGATGGAAAGCAAAGGTTCCTTGCTCTCAAGTACTCATAATCTGGGTTCAACATATGCTGTTGAGTGTCACGTCACGATCAGATGTACAAAGCTTTGCTCGGCCACATTTAATCCACTAGGTTGACAGTTCTGTTATTAAAGTAGCTTTCTCCCAAGGTTTTTCCTCACTTAGTAGCAAAGGTACCATGGTTAAACCATTAGCTTAACCTCTCATCATGTTCCAATCTGTTTTGTTGAAATAAATCCACAGTCAACGTCTGTCTGTAGCTCATTCATTTTATGTGAGCCACACAGCCCAGCCAACCTGCACAGACCACCTCTGGGGTGTTATTTCTTACAGGGCAGAGCCAGTACCCTAGGCAGGCCCATCTGCCTTTGCCACCTGGGCAGGGCGATTTCTCCAGGAGTGCTCACCTCATCTAATTGGCCTAAATGGTGAGCAATTAATGACGTGGAACATCTTTGAAGGCACTATAAATAACAGGCTGGGAACCTAAGACTGAAGTGAACCAGAGGTTACAGTAATGATGATGAATTGTTTCTCCTAGAGGGTTTTTGTTGTTGCTTTTTCTAAAGAAAAGGAGCTAGTTAGCATCTCTCAACCATGATGACTCCACGCCAGGGTAAAGGTGGGAGAGGTTAGGGCTTCTGTTTGCCGTTGATAGATGCTGGGAGGGAGAAGTGTCAGGAGTCATTTCTGAGGAGACGTGAACCACACCTGGTACGTTGTAGCCACTTAAATATCTAGTAAATCAACGGAGGAATACTCTCCAGAGTGGAGCAGGATGCCTCTGGGTTTTTGGGATGAGATGCATCTTGGTATCGTGAATTTGGGCGTGTAGACAGCTTAACCTTGCTCAGTGTTAGTGTTGGTGTCGCTGTCGATAAACAGGGATGAACGTAGTGGTCCCCTTTCAGGGCTATTGTGTGGAGTGAATGAGATAACTATAGTGTCCACGGCTGTATCCCCAGTGACTGGCCTGGGGCACGTTGTAGGAACACAAGAATGCTATTCTTTTGCCCCATAAGAACTCATCTTAGACATTCTATCAGAATGTAAATTTCCTGCATAAGATAGCTTATGTTTATCTCTATATCTTCTAGATGAATCTCTGGCTTACAGTAGGTGCTTAATAAATCTCAAATAACGATGTTCTAATTTTCTTTGCTCTTCTTCTCCATGGTAGAATAATTATGTGTATCAATGGCCCCAATTTTTCTCTCTGTCTCTCTGTCTCTCTCTGTCTCTCTCTCTCTGTCTCTCTCTCTGTGTGTGTGTGTCTCTCTCTCTGTCTCTCTCTCTGTCTCTCTCTCTCTCTCTCTCACACACACACACACACACACACACACACACACACACACATGCACACAGAGTATCTATGCCCTTGGCCATGTATCTATGCATCTCCTTTCACTAAAGAACCACTGACTTGGTTCTAAGGTTGGACATGTGACATGTTTTGGCCAATGGGATGTTGCTCCTATTCCCATTGCTGTGAGAAGATGCTCAGGCTAACGGGGGAGGGTGAGAGGCAGGTACAGAAGAGTTGAGTCACCCAACAGCCCTCTGACCAGCAGTCATATCAGTGAGCTGAGCCACAGCCAGCACTGCCCAGCCACGCCCAGCCTGATGACAGACCCACAGACTCATGCAGTAAGTGCTTATTGTTTTCAGCAATAGACTTTTAAGGTACTTTGTTACCTAGCATTATTGTGGCAATAAGTAAAGAGACGCACCCCTCCCGGATTAATATCTGGAATAGATCTTAAAAAGTGGCCAGGAGAGATGATGAAGCATTTATTGTCATTTAAAAATTTTTATTACCTCTGGGAAATACTTGGTCAGGGGGAAGCTGGCATTAACTGCTTAAACGATTTTAATCATTATGAATCGGAAAAGCCCAGCTATCCCTGTCAGCTGCCTGTCTTGCATAGAGTGTAGTCAGCCGGAATAATATTAATACTATTAAACTCTTACCTCCGCAGTTCACTTTAAGACTTAACAAAACTTTCAGATGCTTTGTCTGAATGACTCTGAGTCCCCCAGGAACACGATTTCTGATGGGTGAGGTGACTCAGGCAGGGTCGCCCTGGTGAGTGGTAGAGAAAGCTCTTGATTCCAAGTGTATTCCTTTCCTACGGCTGCTGTAACAAATTACCACACATTCCGTGGCTTCAAACAACCCCGATGTATTATTTTACAATTCTGTAGGTTAGAAGCCTGACAGGGTTTCAAAGTCAAGGTGACAGGAGGGCTGTTGTGTGTGTGTGTGTGTGTGTTTCCTCTGGAGGATCTAGTGGCAAATCTGTTTCCTTGACTTTTCTGGCATTTAGAGGCTGCCCATGTTCCTTGTTTGGGGGCCCCCTTCCTCTGTCTTCAAAGCCAGCAGCGACCTTGTACCTTTATGACCATTCATTTGTGGTCCTATCTATCTGACTGCCGTCAGGAAAGTTCCTCCATTTTTAAGGATTCACACGACAAGATTGGGCTCACCTGGAGAATCCAGAATTTTCTCTCCATATCAAAGTCCTTCACCTTAATCACATTCATGAAGTCCCTTTCGTATATAATGTATTTTCAGGTTCCAGCAACTAAGATGTGGCCATGTTTGCAGGACCCCTATGTGGCCTGTCATACAAAGGGTCGTCTACATTTCCAGTAACTCATTCCTCAGTATTTGGCAGGCTATTTACCCCCCCTAACGTCTTTTTTTTTCCTTGGACAATGATGCAGTAGCTATAGTTCCACAACCCCACTGGTGATAAAAATCTCAGTGTTTGGCCAAGCAGAGAGAAATGCTAAACGCACTTTCCCAGACAGATCTTGAGGCAGAGTTGTATTTGAGGACTTTGAGTCCAAGATATTTTATATTCCTATAAAATCACTTATTGTTAGCTACAGACATGTTTCTGATTAAAGTGGTCCAAAGGGTGTGTTCCTTTACCCTATATTGCTTACTCATCTCTCTCGGTGTAAAGAGACCAGAGTCTGTGGGAGAAATGGATTTATTTTATGGCGGGGTAGCAGCAGCAGAAATTACTTCATGCAAATGAAGCTTGGCAGTGTGACTTCATGAATAAGAAATGAGCCGGCGCCTCCTCTCCCCACAGGCGATGTGGCGCACTGGGAAATTAATTGTGGCATTCGTTGGGTGGCCCCGGCTTCTCTGTAAGGGTTTCAGGCAGACACAAAAATGCTTCCCTTCACCCAATTGGATATAAAGCATTCATGTCCTTTATAGCTGTGCTCCATGTTGTAAGTGAACAATTGGTAGGTCTCAAGTTTCCTGGAAGCTTCTGGAAACATTTTCAGGACTTAAGAACTATGGTGGAAGCCAATATGGCACTGAGCCACTGAGTGGCCATGAGTTGAGATCATCTCTTGAGTTGATCTAAGAGGTCCTGGCTCTTTTGAATGACAGTATGCCTCAGTGGTTAAGCATGTGGTCTCAGGAGCCAAAATATCTGGGTTCAAATCCCTGCCCTGCTCCTCTCCAGCTATAGGACCTCTGGCAAGTCACTTAATCACTCCATGCCTCAGTTTCCCTGCCTATGGATTAGAGATTATAGTAGCACTTAACCTCATAGGGTTGTTGGGAGGATTCAACATTAAATGGGATAAAACACTTAGGATAGAGCCAAAGAACTCTGCTGACACCAGGCTATAGAAGTGCCGGAGAGTGTTACTTTAGCTAAAATTAAGGTGAATGGTGAGTGCTCTTTGTTGCTGATAGTTCTAGGTATTCACGATGTCTCTGCCGACGATCTCTCGGCTTGCTCCATAGGACTTCTCAGCAAGGAAAGACTGCCGTGAAGCAGTCCATCAAGAGAGGAAGGAGAGGGAATGCATGTGCCCAGCTCCCTCTTGAGAACTCTGATTCCCCATTGATCAGTGTGCCCAATGGGGCATTAACACTCTTCTTCACTCCATGATCGTACCTACAGACCTGCCAGCAGCCTCCCTGGATGTCAGTTCCCATGCCAGGCTGGATATTGTCTCATCCACATCCGGAAGGGGTCAGAGGAGCCAGAAACTCTGGGCACGTGGCTGGGAAGGACCTGCAGTCTTGGACTTCTGCCACACATGGCAGAACCACCTGGGCCCAAGTGAGACACACACAGCAGCAGCCTCTGAGACGGGCCTTTGGGAAGGGTCATACGATTTGTGTCCCATGTACTGTGTATCCTAGGGAAAGTCACGGAATCTCTCTGAGCCCCAGGGTCCTCAGCTGTGAAATAGGGCTGATAGTACCTACCTCCCTTCCAGAGCAGAAACAATGTCAATTCTGGTTGAGTGTCATGCCTGGTACCTATCATGCCTGGTACCTAGCAGAACCATTACTTGTAGGATTATGAGTGACTCAGTTCTGGTGACATTGTCATGGCTGCCTTCCCTGCGGGAAGACCATCGGCTTGCAGCTTGAGTGCTAGGTGGATTGGCAGACCTGAGAAGGAGGCACCAAGGGAGAACATGCCATCAAGGGAGGACATGAATGCAATGCTTGTCCATCACTCCCTCCCCACAGAGGACCTGCGGCGTCACTTATGGCGCTTACTGCAAAACGGACATGTGGGGCTCCTTGTTCAAAGGTTACTAAGAATTCCAAGACGCCGTCAGCGGAGTATTAAACTAAGCGTGGGGCCCTTCTCAGTGCAAGGCCCTCTGCTGCTGTACATGTCACGTGCCCGTGACGCCAGCCCTGCCCCCACACTTACCCGCTGCCGGAGTGAAGCGTGTTCCGCTGTGTGCCAGAGCTTGGCAATGTTTCCTTTTCCGTACCAACCTCTCTCCCTGCCTGTGCCCCTGTCGTTGGGGTCTGGGAAACATCCAAGGATGGGGCTTTGGGAGCTGATTGAAAATACCTCTACCTGAGCCCAGACGGTGTCATCAGCAAGTCAAGGTGTGACATAGGGATTAAGGGCAAATAGAGAACGTATATGTATCTATAAATTTTTTCTGTTGACACAATTCTATGTACGCACAGGAGTGTTGCCATGGTGATTGGCAGGGCCAGCTGTTGTTTCATTTCCCCCCAAAGAATTGTATGGTAATGATGGTCCCTGGAGAGTTCTCCTGGGGCAAGGAATGATACTAAAAATCTGCAAATGAGTGAACAGGTAGGATATAGGACCTCGTTCTCATTAGGCGTAATTAAGAGGATTTTACAGCGCTTTGATGAGAAGTAGCTAATTTGGGCTAGAAATGTAGAGAGTGAACTACTTTTGGAGACTGGGTTTGAATTCTCTGTCACTTAATAGCTGTGTTTCTTAATTCCTCTGAGCCTCAGTTTCCTCATTTAGAAAACAGGGATCACTATACCAAGTTTGTCTGAGCATTCAAAATAAAGTATGTGGAATACCGACCTTAGTTCCTGAAACATTGGTCATGTGTGCTACAGGGTTGCTATGGTGATGATATTAATGAAATAATAATAATAAGAAGAAGAAGCTTCTCTTTATCGAGAACTTTTACCTGTATGTCCCAGTGCTTATGTGCATTATCTCATGTAATCTTTATAACAGCCCTATCAAGAAAATAAAGTGTTATCCTCATTTTATAGATGAGGACACAGAGAGGTTAAGGGACTTGCCTGAGATCACACAGCTAGTAAATGACAAAGTTAGGATTCAAACTCGGTCAGTCTAATGCCTGAGCCCCAGTTCTTACCCAGTATACACAATGCCCTGGGATGAGGAGTAATGGTGACATGAAGTCTGAATAAATGCTGAGAGATACGCCATCTTCTAGACTTCAAGTTGGTTCTGAAAGATTGGTCCCGCGTGAAATGAGTATGTTTCCTTCTATCATAAAGGCAGTCATGGGACGAGAGTGGGAGAGGGGGCTGTTTTAATAAGTACATGCTGGTGGGGGCTGCTCTGTGGACCAGCCTTGCTTAACCCCAGGGGTCAAAGGTCTCTACCTAGGACTGTGCCACTGATTCCTCTGGAGTTGCAGCTACTCCTATCCTGGTCTGATCCATGGGTCAGGATCAGTTTGGCGTCAAAGGACTGACTCTGACTCCCTCTGCAGGGGTCCTTCCTCCCCAGGGCTCTGGGGCTACTGACTTTTGTCTTCCCCCAAACTAAACAAAAATAAATAAGTATATAAGCACGAAAGCAGCCGCTTGGACTTCTCTCTAATCTTATCTGGTTCCTTCTCTCCAGACAGTATGATACCGTGTTTCCCCGAAAATAAGACCTAGCCGGACAATCAGCTCTAATGTGTCTTTTGGAGCAAAAATTAATATAAGACCTGTTCTTATTTTATATTAAGACCCAGTCTTATATGTAATATGTTATATAAGACTGGGTCATATTAATTTTTGCTCCAAAAGATGCATTAGAGCTGATTGTCTGGCTAGGTCTTATTTTCGGGGAAACACGGTATGTAGCTTCTCTCCCCAGGACCTTTGCACATGTTGCTCTCTCTTCTGGGGCTGCTTTTCCCATCCCTCGCTCCCAGCCTCACTCACTGTTAGACAAGTTCCTACTGATCCTTCATCTGCGACCACAAGTTTTCCTCAGGGAAGTCTTCAGGGCAGACTAGCCTCCCACCCCAGACTCTATTAAATCCCCCTGTTACACGTTCCTACAATCACCTATTTGCCTCTTGTGTCACTTACCAGAATTTTAAATGAATAAGTAGGAGTATAATGATTTGTTTAGTTCCTCTCTCTTGTAATAGCTGTTTTATTCACTACTGTATCCCCAAATGCTTATGATAATGGCTGACTTTGACTTTGTTGAATAAATGGGTGAATGAATGGAACCCCCAAAGTCCCACCATGTACACTGGGGAGAACTTCATGGCTTCCTCGGCTTCCTCAATATGGGGTAGGTTGACTGTGGTCCTGCAAAGTGTTCCTGAGAAAGCAAACAAAACAAAATCACCACATAGCAGAGCAGTGCGGGAAAGGAGGGAAGAAGACGAAATTAGTAAGCATAGACTGTGTTTCAGGACCTATGTTTCTCACTTAATCTTCAAAACCCCTGCAATGTCGGGAAAATGATTTGCATCTGACAAATGAGGAAACAAAACAGAGAAGAAAGACAGAGCATTAATTAGGGCAAGTTAGTCCTTGCTCCAGGTCCCATGCCCTCATCTGTAAAATAAGGGGGGAGAGGTGGCTGAGACAACCCTTATGATCCCTTTCAACTTGATCCTTCTCCGGCTGAGTTTTGACCCCCTGTTCATCCGTGTGTCCATGTGTGTACAAGTGCACAGAAGCATCTGGGGCAGGAACTGTGTCCTTAGCATGAGTGCCGGGGCTGCCAGCTCCCAGAGGAGCATCCAGCCTTGGATGATTACATCCTACAGTTTGGACAGGAGTGTCCTTATGCTGTGCACCCTGGGAAGGCTGGAGTGTCCTCTTCAGCTTTTACGCCATGCCATAGGAAGGATTATAAAGGGATTAGACACAAATGCATTTAAGATTCGATTGAATCGGGCTTGTATTCCCAGCACTGATAGCTGGGATATTTTTTCAACCCAGGATCACAAGATGTGGTTTTCCCAGCTTTTTCCTGTTGAGCTATGATACATGGTAATGCAATCAGCGGAAGAAAAATGGGGAGATAATAACTTGCCCCACCTTCTCTTTGCTGGTTCTTTGTATTTCATCAATGTTTACCCCCCGAAGCCACAAATCCACTGCCCCTAGACCTCTAAGGAAGAAATGAAATTTTATCCTGGGAGCGGAGCAGTTGAGCTCCTGACATTTGCTAGAATTGCTTTAATCTTGCCCAAAACATCAGCCAGAGAGAAATGTTATGGGCTGGACCTTGCAGGCAGGGACCCACCCCTGAGAATGGGTCTGGGGACGTTTTCTCATTCCTGGGGGTGTTCTTCCTCTGCTCGTTAGGATTTTCCAGGAAGAACTATCTAGTGGTTTTAGTTCTTTGACCTTTGGAGGTATAAACAGACTGTTAGATGGAATTGGAAAACCAGAGGCTCTTTTACAAGTTGGAAAAATACCAGAAGGACCTTTCAAATGGAAAACAGGGACCTAGAGAGAGTACACGGAAGGGGGGTGGGGGGGGAAGCCAGAGGAAGATACCCAGGACCTGCTGTTGACCTGTGAGGGAATGAGGAAAACCTTTTGAGGAAGTACTGGTAACACAGCTCTATGTGCCAGGCTCTGTTCTAAGGGCATTATGTGTATAACCTCATGGACCCTCACAGTTACACTGTGAGTTTGGCACTACTTTGGGGTCCATTTTAAACATGAGGAAACTGAGGCTCCGAGAGGTGGGAGAGCCTGGCCTTAAACCGAGATGGGAACCAGCGCGCTTCGTTCATATGCTTTACCTCCTCTCTGATAACAGAAATAATAATTACAACCATGATAATACGCATAGCAGGGACAACGATTTATTGTCGACCATTAGCCGGGCTTCACTGAGAAAAGTCCACACATTAGATTCTCTTCTTCTTGGTCATTTTCTGTATAGTAGATCACATTTCTTGGTGATCCTGTATTATTTGTTTCTTCTCTTTTTAATTCACGTTCTCTTCTGAAACAGACACATGCTTCCAGAGCTAGAAGAACAACTGAGGAGGCGACGGTTAAGCTATGGGCGATGTCGGTAGAAGGAGATCCCCGCACAGTCTCTTCACAGAAATGGATCCGGGTTTTATTGGGAGGGCAGGGGGTGGGGGAGTGTGTGTGAAAATTGGTTGTGGTGATGGTTGCACAACTCTGTGACTATACTAGCAACCACTGAGGTATACAATTCAAATAGGTGAATTGTATGAGAAGGATGTATCAATAGAATTGCCAAAAACAAAAACAAACCTGAGGAAGGCACTTGGTAGCATGGAGCAGGGAGCACCAGTGCACCAGGAACGCCCCCCTGGGAATGGGAGCTTTTTCCTGCAGCCTTTCCTAAAGCCTCTGGAAGCAGACACTGTTGATTTCTCGCTGAACGATTGTGTCTCTGCCAGTCTCCACCACCCTTCTGTTCAGGCCTGGGAGGTGGCGCTGGAGGGAAGGGCCAGAACGAGTTCACCGCTGCCCTCATCACCGGGTCTCAGTGCCCTGGTGATGGTGCCATTGGGCCTGTGCCACTGATGGGCGCCTGGCAAGCTCTGTAGCCTCTCCTCAACCCCAGGCCCTGCCATCTGGCGTGGGCACCAGCCTTTCCCTTCTGATCCAGGGCACTTTACACATCCAGCCCAGACTGAAAAACAAAGCCCTGTCCAAAAACGTCATTTGCCAAATAGGAATGGGCGTAGCCAGTTAACAACACATGCTGGGGTCTGGTGTCCAGAATTCTGCACACCGTCCTCTGGAGTCCCTGCCTAATGCCTTTTGTACCCCAACTCAGGCTTTGGCATTGCTCTGCTTGGACTGATTCCAAGGGAAACAGATAACCTCTGTTTCCCTGGCCATCAGGAAACCACCCTGTTCCCAAGGGAGCTCTCTACTCCGGTGCCCTTCCCAAGCAAGGGGTGGGAAGGAGGTGGAGGTGTCTGGTCAGTGCTGAGAGCTGGGGGCTTCAGGGAGGGGGCGGGTGGCAGTTTAAAGACTCCTCTGACTTTGTCTTCAGGGAAAACAGCCCCTTTCATTTTCTGTAACTGAAACCCATAGCTGGCAGCTTCCTTTCTCAGGCAGCCAGTGAGCACAGAGGCTTAATTAGAAATGGAAGCGAGAAAAAAATCTGAGGAGGGTACGAAGCTATGAGAAGTGGCACAGAAGTGACAGCAGCCAAGTGGCCTAAGTGTCTGGGGTGCCAGAGAGAAGGACTATGAGGAGGGAGGGGAAAGAGGGAAAGAGAGAGTCCCATCATCCCCTGATGGTAGGCTGAAATCAGAAGGTAACTGTAATACATTCACATTGTATTTTACCGTGTTTCCCCGAAAATAAGACCTAGCCAGGTCATCAGCTGTAATGCGTCTTTTGGAGCAAAAATTAATATAAGACCCAGTATTGTATTATATTGTATTGTATTATATTACATTATATTATATTGTATTGTATTATATTATATTATGTTATATAAGACCCAGTCTTTATAATTTTTGCTCCAAAAGAAGCATTAGAGCTCATGGTCCGGCTAGGTCTTATTTTCGGGGAAACACAGTAAGTCCTCAGAGGGAAAGCTCAATTCATCAGAATTGGGGATAATGGGTAATTTGAATTTTAGATAACTCAGAGTTAGCCAGAAGCCATTTTCTTTGTTTCAAGTTTTGCAGAAACAAAAAAGTTTGGAAACACCTCATCTCCTTCTCCAGCCCTGGAGGTGGTTTTCCAGCAGCGTGCCTCAGTGCCAGTGTCCCACATATTTCCTCACAGGCATGCCGCCAAATGTTGAAGAGATCCACAAGTGAAGCTCAATTTTGCAATAATAGAATACACGTACTGTTTACACTGGTTTGAGTGATTCTATGATGGGATAAAACCTGCGACAGACAAAAAGTAAAAAGTTATTTCTTACAATTGACCTGAAAGAGGTGAGAACTTTGCTTCAAAAATACATAGGAAAGCACAGAAAAGCGCAATGACTCACTCTACTCACACAGCCACCCAGGCTGGGTTAGGGGAGGCCAGCCCTGTGTGACTTCCGTGGATACTTTTATAGCCCCTGCGTGACAAGTGTGATAACCAGGCGCTTTTATAGAAAGGATGAGACTTGGTTCTGCTGCAGCAGCCAGCATGTGATTATTGCTGACTCGTTTCGTGCTGTTTCACGTCTTTTTATCCTAGTGTGTCATGTTTCAGTATTTGAAGGGGTGTTATTCTCACCCCAAAAAAGGTGAGACCCCAAGGTGTCGAAGAGGAAGTGGAACGTGTCATGACTCTAATCCCTGCAGTGGCTGTTTGCATGGAAAACCATGCACTGGGGGCCCATGTGCCATAGGGAAGGCCTACTGGTTGTCCCGTCATATCCCAGAATGCTGACACCCGCTGTGGCTGCCATGCTGCTGTCCCTGAGCGGCAGCAACAGGGTGTCTCCACGGAGGGAATGAATTGATCAGAGGCCACTGTACAGTGATGCTTCACATGTTGTATATATCCCCACCCCACAATGCTCGCATGTTTTTCTTTTATAGCCAACAGTTAAAGGTTAAATGGCAACCTCCAAAAAGATACTACGTTAAAGTCCCAGTATCTCAGAATACAATCTTATTTGCACATAGAGTCGTTGTAGATGTAATTAGTTAAGATGAGGTCCTATGGGAGTAGAATGGGCCCTTAATGCAGTTTGACTTGTGTGCTTATAAGAAGAGAGAGACACATCCAGGGAAGACAGTGCCATGTGATGATGGAGGCAGAGATTGGAGAGATGTAGCTGCAAGCCAAGAAATGCCAAGGATTGCCGGCCATGACCAGAAGCTGGGAAAAGGCCAGGGAGGGTTCTCCCCAGAGTCCCAGAGGGAGCACCGCCCTGCTGACACTTTGCATTTCTGGCCTCCAGAAGTGGGAGACAATAAGTGTCTGTTGTCTTAAGCCACCCAGTTTGTGACACTTGTTAAGACAGCCCTAGCATACTAATACAACTTCCACGCTGCCCCACCATTTCAGCCTGACCTGTATTTGTTCTTTTATAAATGGTAATACCTGCACCAAGGTTAACTAACATGCAGGCTCACAGGCCTGAGGGCCTTCTCTCTACACTCAAGATGCTTTTACCCCACTCAGGTTCAGCCCCTATTGTGTTAGCCTAAAGAGTGCCTAGAGCAGGAATGTCTTAATTTGCCCATTTCCAAGGGTGTGACTGTATCCTCAGAACTAGAACACCAATTCAGTTCACCCCGGGTTTAACTTACATTCTCTCTTCAGATCCTCTCAACGATACTTAGCATTGCTGTTGTTACAGACCCTTTAGGTGAAACTATTCGTCAGCTCCCTAACCAATTCTCCCTGTCAGGCCACAGGAATCCCTCAGGTGTGGCACCTTCCCACACAGCCCAGAAGCTGCCGACGGGACCGTAGTCTACTTTCTCTTCATCTCAGAGACCAGCTCACTAGCCTTTTTATCCCTGATATTAGATTTGAAGGTGTGTTTGATATCGAACCCTAGGAGATGCTCCCTAAATCAATTATGCATTTACCGCCTGGGAGGGAATCACAGAGGAGAGGATTCTGGGAAGGAGGTCAGGCTGCCCAGGCAAACTCCCACCTCCCAGGCTGGTTAGTCATCACCAGTGGCCACTCCAGGCTCTCTGAAAGCCTGCCGGCAGCAGCTGCTCCTTCTATGAGGTGAAGCTTTGCACTCATGAGTTCAACCAGAGGAGGTGGCTGGGCCCCAGGCAGGCCCAGGCTGTGTGCTGGGCTGAGACGAGGCACAAGAGAAATGTTGGGTGGCTCTAAGCTGTTTAATTCTGCTCATCCCCCTTCAGTTTTTAAAATGGGTCACACCTACTGGGGAGTTTAGAAACCTAGGTTCCCCACTCCAAAGTAAACTTATAAGTTGGTAAAGTAGTAATAATAATAATAATAATAATAATAATAATAATATAATAGTTAAGAGTACGAACTTTGGGGTTTTTAATACCAGCTTTTGAATGTCACCAGCCAAATGTAATTTGTGATTCTGGGCAAATTACAGAACTTCTGTAAGTGTCCATTGCCTCAGCTACAGAATGGAGTAGAGTTTGGGTGAGGGGAAATGCCTAACCTGAGACAGCTAGTGTGAAGAATAAATAGTATTATATTTATAAAGCACATGACACAGTGTCTGGCATACAGAAGTAAATAAAAGCAGGCATTGTTATTCCAGGCAACTCACCATGCCTCTCTGGGCCTCTCCTTCTTCATCTGTGAAATGGGAGCTCGCAGGACTGAGAGCTCACATGTTCTCGGCCAGAGAGGGAACCTGCAGGCTCTCCCTCCTCTTCATCAGTCATACATTGCTTCTGCTTCGGTCTTTTTTCCCCATCACTTTATTTTTGGAAGTAGCAATGTTTCCTCATAATGAAAATTTATTATTTTAATTTTCAGAAATACAAGCAAACACAGAAAAAAAAACAACATAAAATCGCTGTAACTGTGGAACCCTGAGAACATTTTTGAGTCTAATTTTCCAGTATGCATGTATCCTTTTTATTGCCTTATAAATTCAAGTGCAGTTTTCCCAGAGAAGTATTGATTGTCCTTCAGCATCACCTTAAATAGCTGTGTGACAGTCCAGAGTGTAGAAATCTTGAAAATTAGTTTATCAAATTTATATTGTTGGACATTAAATTAATTTTCAGTTTCCTCGTGATACTAATAACATTGTGCTAGAAGGTTATTGCAGTAACTCAGGAAGCGATGCTGGAGGCTTGGATCAGGTGCAAACGTGGGAGTGGTGTGAAGTGGATCCCTGGGTCGTGTTCTGAAGGGAGAGCCAGGGGAGGTGCTGCTGACGGGAGGGGACATGTGACGAAAAGGAAGGAATCAAGGGTGACGCCAGGGGTTTCAGCCTGAGCAACTAGAAGGATCGATTTGCCATTGCCTGAGATGGGCGTTTGGAGAAGAATAGTAGGAGTTTGGTTTTCAAACGTTAAGTTGGAGGTTTCTTTTAGACATCCAAGCAGAAATGTCAAACAGGCAGGGATAGATATGAGTATGGAATTCAGGGAAGTTGTGCTGGCTGGAGATATAAAATAGGGTGTTATCAATATGTGCATGGATTTAAAGATGTGAGATCTCTCAGGGACCCCAGGACCCTAAGAGAGCTGCAGAACTCAGAAAGTTGTCACCAAATTAGTGGGAACCTTTTGTCTTTTTGCCACAGGGAAGAGGTGACATGTGCCCCCCTCTTTCTCCTAAGCCGATAGGATAGTGTCACAGTTTGAGCCTCACAATACCAAATGAACTTCTATCTTCACTGACAACTCCCCCCCCAAAGTCCAGAATTGCTGCTCTTGTTAATAACCCCTTGGGCAGAAAACCACACAAGCTTCCTCAGCTGTGGATGGAAGAGGCCATCCTGGGAATTCTTTTGAGGCTGATTTCCTTTCAGTCGACAGGCTTGTGCTAATTTGCACTGCTGGGTTAATCCCTCTCCATAAGTCATCCCCACGTTGGAAGCAAAACGAGCCATGTCTACTTTCACTGTGGTGTCTTCCTTGAGCTGCTGTCATAAGGCAGCAGGTTGAGGGAGCAGGAGAAGATGGTGGAATCCGCTTGCAGTTTTGGCTGGCTCCATGTCTCTCCCTCTTACCTCTGGTCGACAACCTCTGCAGACAGATAGCTGGAGAAATCGGTGGGAACTGAAATAAAATTGAATGGCTCACTACCGGCCTGCTGCTTTCACGCAGAAGAGCAGCTGAGGCTCAGAGAGGGTGGGCGACAGACCAAGGTCAAAGCCTCGAATGCCCCAAGTACACCTGTTCACAGTGGGGTTTAGTAGATAAATGCTGGGAATTTCGGTGGACAAAGAAGAAAGATACAATGATAGGTGACGTGACCAGCAAAGGTTAAAAGGTGAATTTTCAAGTGGGTTTTTGCAGAAGAGAGTGAATTGGGGTTGGTGAGACAATGAGAGAAGGACTCATTGCTGATTCCCTTGCTTTGGCCCCCACAGTCCACTTTCTCTGTTGCCCGTTGTTGTTATATGGTCACGTCAGAGCTGCATCTTGCAGAAGAAGCTCACAGCCCCTCTAGTGCAAGCCTGGAGACGCTCCCCGTGTGACCGTGCCCTGGCCTGGGGGCTCCTCTGCACGATCTCTTTCCTGACTCAAGACTTTCTGGTTCTGATGCTGAGCGTTCACGTATCCTTAGGCAAATCATCAATTTCTTCAAGTGTCAGGGTCTTCATCTTCTAAATGCGTATGACGATACCTCCTTGCAGAACTGTCGAGAGGATGGAGTAAAACAGCGCCCACAAGTTGCCCATCAGTGCCTGGCACTTAGTTCAGTAGCATGTACTCCAAACTCACATGTGTCTTGTCTGCCCATAAGTGGCCGAGTTATATTTGGCTCTGAAAGGAAGAGGTGGTTGAGCACCAAAGATTGGCAAGTCATTCCAGAATTCTAGGTCAAGTCCGCAGAGGTGGATGCGGCCCTTTACCAGGCTTATCCAGATGTTGCCCCGAGAACCAGCGACACACCAAACAGCGGGAGTAGGCAACTAAAGGAGTGGCCCCCACCCTGGTGTGCCCAGCACCCTTCACGGGTGAGAAAACCAATTAGAATAAACGAGGTGGTAGAGCCAGGATTGGAATCCTGACCGTTGCTCTAGAAACCCCACCAATAACTGCCACACCCTATTGCCTCCCACCACATAACAGGGAGTGGGCACCCCGTCAATATTTGATGAAAGAGTGAAGGAAAGCAAGAACGACTCCCTTTCTGTTCTGGCTTTCAGGAAGGCTTTCCCTGGCTGCACCTGCTCAGCAAATGAGTGCACCGATTTATCCGTCCCGTCACATTTCACCAGAGCCAGCCAGGGCCTGGGAGTTCTCTGAGGATCAGACTTGGAGGTGAGGGTCCTTCAGAAAATAGCTCCTCGGAGGAAATGAGGCCAACCGCATGAACACCAGAGGACTGAGCGAGGATTCCACGTTCACTGGCCGGGTCTCTCGGGGAGGCGCCGTGCCTTCTCTGGGGATGCCGAGGCTGGAATCCTGATGTGCTTTTGATTATTCAGCTGCAGCACAAAGCTGCTAATTAGGGTTGTGTTTATTCAGGCTACACGCTGCAGATTCGATGAACTGAGCAGGACGGAAGCATTTTGAGGGAATAGCTCTTTCTCTCTGGCTGAGACTTTCTTCAACTCTTCTCTTCAGGCCCAGGGCCCTGAGATCCTTTCTTGGCTGGATCAAAGGAGGCAGAGGGTCTCTGGCAGGGCGCCCAGAGCTCCTCCACACTCAGGCAGCCCCTGGCCTCAGGGAACACTGGAAGGATATGGCTGTCTCTAACCCTCTTCTGTGTGACGTGCTTGCAAACAAACATGGGGGCATTTTATCGGACTATGGCCCAGAGCTGACACCATCCCATTTTCAGGCAAATACAGCCCTCTGTAGATGAATCCAAAAATGCTGCTGAAATCTAGGAAAGCATAAAGGATTTACCAGTGTGGAAGGGAAGAAGCCATGGATGCCTACCCCATGGCAAGATCCTTCCCAGGGCGTATGCAATGCCCCCCACCGCTTGTCTGCCCTACCTGTCCAGCTCTTTCCCCATCCTTGCACCTCACCGTGCTCCAGCCACGCAGCCTGCTTTCCGTTCCCATGACAGTTCCTTCCTGCCTCAGGGTCCTTGCAGACACTGTCCCCTCCTCTCCTCTCCTCCTTCCTTTCTTCTCCTTTGGGGCCCCCTTCCCCTACTTCACCCTGTCTTTGGAGACGCGAAGTACAGGCCTCTTGCAGGGAACATGAGCTCCCCAGCTACATCAGAGACTGTCTGGATTTCAGGGAGGAAGAGCAGGAGAGCCCAGGGGTGTGTCTCCAGGTGTCTCTGGGTACCAGGTGCTCTGCTGGTTTCTGTCCCGGTCTGACACTCACAGGAAGCAGGGGCAGGGGCCTTGGGAGAGCTGAGGCCGCTGCCAGCTGCTCCTGCTGTTTCATTACTCATCTGCTAATTGTGGCAAATGGGGATTTTACAGCTCCCCCGGCCCTCATTGCGAGCTGTGGCAGTGCCTTGGTGGAGGGGAAAGGAAGGCCAGCCTGGGAATGAATCCCTTCAAGGAGCCTATGGACCCGCCTGGCTGGTTCATTTGGGCCTGCAAGGCTGGGTCTGGGTCCTACGACCATTTGGTGACGAGGAAGGGAGAGTTGGTTGGCCCCACAGACTCTAAGCTGAACCCCACTTCTTCCATGTCCTAGTGAAGTCCTCAGCTTGGATCACCCACTTTGCCTGGTCAGTAGTTACCACAGGGCTCAGAAGAGTGGCAGAATCACGTGTGGCTGCTGGCTGTCCCTCTGAGAAGAGGGTGTGAGGGCTCAGGATAGAGACAAGACTTCCTTCTGGAGACCATGGACCCAGCGGCCAGTCCCCAGGTCCTGGGTGGCCGTGGGAGTGGGCAGTTAGCTAGAGTAGCAGGGAGCAGGGCTCTGAGGCACACGGGCTCTGGAGCCTGATAAGCAGGAACTGGCTGACCTGATGACAGGTCATTTAGTCTCTGAGTCTCAGTTTCCTCACCTGTAACATGGGGGAGTAACACCTGCCTCTCTGGATTGTGGGGAAGATGAATTAGATAATGTACCTAAGTGCTTAGCAATAGAGGACCACTCCAAGAACCTGTTGTCAGGGAGGGAGAAGATTCTCACACCTTGCCCAGCACACAGTTCCATTTTTGGCCGATCTTGCATGTTAGTGAGGCTGTCTGAGGAGACCTGACTCCTATTTGCAACTCTGCAATAATAACCAATAATCAGAGCTGCCATCACTGAGCGCTTATTGAAGACCAGGGCTTAAAGTCAATATCTCTGATCTTTACAACCACCCTGCAAGTAGGTCCTCCAAGAACCATTTTCCAGATGACCATGCAGTAATCAGGGAGGATAAGCAACTTGCCAAAGGTTACTCCGGGAGACGCAAACCCAGGACGGCCCCTTTGCCGCCTTGGGACCGGGGTCAGCTGGATCCTTCCTTTCTCTTTGGCCTCTATCATGTGCTCCCTCTTCTGTAAGCCAGCTATTATCTCTCTTGCCCCCTGCTCTGAGAGGCAGAGTGAAGCAGGGGTTAAAACCGGGGTTTCAGAGTGCAAAGCGATGGCGGTTTGGATCCTCCTAGCTGTGTGGCTTGGGCAACTGATTTACCCACTTTGGGCCACACTTTCCTGTTTGTAAAGTGAGGATAAGGTTTGCTTCACAGAGAGGTCATGAGGGGCAGGAGAGCTCAAGGAAGTGCGCGTGCCAGGGAGATGCCGGCTTCCTAAGTAGCTTGGAAGTCTCCCCGGAGCCTCCTTCTGCAGACCAGCAAGAGGGTGCAGGGCCGGCTGGACGTGAAGCCACGGCGGGCCTCCCGTCCCTCAGCCGTCTCCAGGCCCATCGCTGGAGGAGGGGACCCACTGCCTTGTCCTTTATAATAAAGAGAGGAGTGGTCCAGAGAGTGCCTGTTTCTATGGTTACGGAGGTGTGACCTCCAGAGGCTTCTGATTTGGTGATAAACGGCTGAGGGGATAATGCCTCATACGTTTAAGAGGCTCACGAGTCTGCAGTAAGAGGCCACCAGTAGTGACTCCTCCTTCTTCCCTTCTTCACCAGCTGGTGATAGCAGAGCCCCCTGGCCCCAGCAGGAGCCATGACACCCTTCTCAGGCTCCCTGTGCCCAGCCTCAGTCACTCTGACCGCCCCCCCTCCACCACCACCACGTTTGCAGGCCGTGAAGGGCCTTTCCTCACTGTGATGCAATTTTCCTGTGTAGGAGAAACATGGACCTTCTGAAGAAGGGAGTTGCTGTCTTGTTCTGTAGGAGAGGAGAAAATGCTGGCTAAGCTGTCATTTCATGTCTGTGCTTAAAACCTTCCCCTGTCGTTCCCCCGTGTTAACAAGATGAAGACCGCACGCCTGAGCTGGCACTCCACGTAGTGGCCCCAGTGAACCTCAGGGGTCTTGCTACTAGTTGTTATTGTTATCATTGGGAATAACGACGACCATTGATTAAAATAACCATCTGTGTTTGAGGACTCACAAGGCACGAGGCAATGTCCTAAGTACTTTACTTGCACTATCTCACTGAATTCTAATGACAGTTGCAGGAAATAGGTGTCAGGCCCATTTTTCCAGTGAGGAAACTGAGGCCAAGAGAGGATAAGTCACTTGTCTGCGGGTTGTTGGACTCTGAGGCTCAAGCCCAGGTCACTCTGTGACACCAGCACCTCTACACTCAAGGCCGCAGTCTCCTTCACACAGACTCTCTTCTCCTGACCAGTCTCCTGTGTGTCTTCCACATGTCTCCCTGCCCCGTCCCCGCATGCCTGCTCTGGCTGTTCCTTCTACCAGGAAGGCTTTGGGCAGCAGAACGGGTAACAAATAGGGCACAGGCTCTGAAGTCAGGCACACCGGGGGTCGGAATCCTGGCTATACCACTTCCCCGCTGCCAAACTGTGTAAGCTCCCTGGGCCTCAGTTTCCTTACCCTGAAAATGGAAGCATGGCAGGGCCTCATTGGTTGATGAATCAGTATTTACACAAAGCATCCGGCTCAGCTGTCCAACTTCTGCCTGACATTGGAGGCCCAGCTCTGGCTTCCTCTCCTTCGAGACCTCTGGCTAGCCCAGTCTGTTGACATTTCTTCTTCTTCCAAAGCACCCTGTGCCGCCGCCTGTGTCCCTTGCTCATCATATCCCTTGAGGGCAGGGCCCACATGGACCTAGCCCCATCCCTTGCACAGTGCGAGAGCGTCCTCAAGGTTTGCAGAGGGACTGCTCTTCAGATTCCTCACCATCTGCACCCTGTGTCCCGCTCCAGCCTCCTCGCTCTACAGCCCCAGTGTGTTCACCTTCACTCCGCCGTGCCTTACGTGCTTCCTCAGATGTTAGTGCTCGCCCTTCCCTCTAATGCCTATAATGCCTCCTCCCTTCTGCCCGTGGATAACTTCGGTTCCATTTTAAAGATTTGGCTCCGGCATTCTGTCTGCCTCTAGGAAGTCTTTCCTGATACTCCAGGCTGGTTAGGGAACCCCCTTCTCTATGTTCCCCCAGCCCCTAGGCTGACCTCTCTCCTAGCTCTTGTCACAAGGTATGTCCGGTACTTGTCCAGCTGTCTGTCTCCCCTGCCAGGCTGTGATCCCCTAGGAGCAGGGACTGTGTCATTACCATCTCTGGAGGCCTGGCTTTTGAGACGGTGTCCACCATACAGCCAGTCGTTGTAGAGAGGATAGGTGGATGAATGGATGAAAAATTCTCAGCACTTGCTATTTGAAGCATCTTCCCACGGGGTTATGCACTGTCTGTGCCCGTGATGTTCCTCGGCCACCTTTACCTTTGCGTCCTGGAGACTATGCCAAGCTGTTAGGGGACAGGACCCAGTACTGAGGACCTGCGTCTAAATCTGCATGTGCATTTCATGCCTCCAATTCAAACCCTTGTTCATTAGCACAGCAATTAACAGCAGTGCCTAGTGACAGATGGGCTAGCTGCATGCCTGAACCCCTGGCTCCACGGCGGCTTGGAGTGGGGCAGACGCGTCTGGCGAGGTGGATGTTTTCATTGATCTAGCAAGTCCAAGCTCCCAGCGCTGTGGGCTATGGAGACAGTGAGCTGACATCACGGCCGGCAGTGGTGGGGGCTGGGACTGAAAGAGCCAGGCCTTGGAACCGGCACTTGGAAAGGTTAGGGGACGTGTCCTGCTTCCGTTCTAATTCTGAGATTTTGCTTTTTTTTTTTTTTTTTAAGATCTGAATTTCACATAGGGAAGCCCCAGCACACTCTGCCTAAATTCCTTACGTCACATAAGCTCTAGGGGATTCTCCAGGCGATGATGTCCCTTTCCTATTAATTTCTTATAAGCTTCTGAGCTTTCTATTATACAATTATTATTTAGAATTATGATGACTAGGCCCCTCAGCCTTAGCCAATGGACACTTAGAGTTTAGTATTTAGAACTAGGATTTAGTATTAGACCATTGTTTGTATAAACACAATTATATTTAAGTGAGTTTGGAGAGAGAATATTTTTTCTTCCTATTAATCCCTGGTTTGAATTGTCTCAGGGGTTATTACCCTGTGAATGATATTCATTTCTCCATAAAAGAAATGCCAAATTGGCATTCAAATGGCTATCTGGGTCATAAATTCAAGCCAGAATGCAGCAACTTAAACCAGAATGGATTTCACAGAAGTAGAGTCCATCAGAGCTGGAAAGGAGCTTCTTGTCCAATCCCACCATTGATACATGGCCCAGCTGGGGCCCAGAGAGGGGCATTGATTTGCCTGAGGACACACAGCAAGCCAGTGGCTGAGCAGGAACCTCTTCCCTGCATCATATTTCAGATCCCCATAAACGTTCAGGCTTTGCCCTGTGTGCCAACTCCAAACCACTCTAGCAGAAATTCTTTAAGTGGTGTGGGATACGCTTCCTTCATGGCCTGTCAACAAACTCAGTCTGAGTGAAACAGAAGAGAGGATGCAGGCTGAGGAAGCGAGACCTGTGGTCTGCTGTCAGTCATGTAGAAACCACACATTTTGTTTTGAGGTGTTGACAAGGAACCACGCTGGAGAAGAACGTTAGATGAGGCTGAGAACGTTCTGAGAAGCCCCCCCGTGGCCGGAGACCTTTGCGATGTGGTCTCTCCTCTTGGATGGGGGACTGTGGGAACAGAGAAGTGGGGGAGTCGCCTTGTTCCCAACAAAATGCTGGCAGGAGAAATGCACACGTCTCCGTGTAATGGCCCCTCACTAGCCTTCAGCTCTCGGTGGCTCGTCGACTGGTCCTGCTGCTCCTGGTAATGCTCCCACCTCCCTGTCAGGGGATGCCAAGGTTTAGGTGGGCACTGTACAGTGTTGCCCAGGAAGAAGGGGTCATTGTGTCTCAGCATTATGCTGAGACTGTCCGTGGTCCCACTCCCGTGTTGTCACTGGGGCAGACCTGTGCCTTCTGTCTTGTTTTTCTTTTTAATTGTTCCAGGGCCCTACAACTGAAAGAGACTTTGGGCATACGTTCTCCACTTATGATACCAAAACATGACCAAACTCTGTCCAATCTCAGGGTCATTTTTTTCTTTACCTCTGACAAGATGGTTTTATTGAAATATAAAGATAACAAGAGGGAATTTCAATGGGAAAAATGTTTTTCCTAGAACCCCGTCACCGTATCGTGATTTCCCGCCCAGTCTTTGCATGAGCATATATTTTACGCATAATTCTAACCTTAGTACAAATGTAACTTTTTTGTGTGTATTTTTAAAATTCAAAATGCTCTATTAGAACTCAGAATAAGCCTTTGCTAGTTTGTGTAACAAAGAGACCCAAAAACCCATGGTTTAAACAAAACCAAAGTTTATTCTTTGTTCACGTGAGAGTCCAGAGATAAGTTTCTATCCCTACACCTACTGCTGGTACTGTTATTACTATTCCTATACCACTGAGTACTACCCCTCCACTCCTGTTATTAGCTAACTTTCACTGAGTACTACAGTGTACCAGGTAATGTGTTCTGTGCTTCCGATGTAATCCTTCTAATCCTGACATTATCCTTGGGAGGATTATTGTAAAGTCATTCTCCCAAGGTCCCTTAGCCAGCACGTGGCAGAGCCAGGGTATGACTTCAGATGTTTTTTCTCCAATCATTGTACAACACGATCACCAAGACTGCAAGGTCCACAGATAGAATCCAGGCCAGAGACACCTGGCCACATGTTCCCGCCTGGGTAAAGACGGGATCTGGAGTCTCCAGCTGAAAACAAGCAGGGACATGCCTGGGCTACTGGAAGAGGACTACAACTAGCTCTGTCCACTCGTTTAAAGTACCAGGGGAAGAAAGGCATATCCATCAAGGTTCCTGATGACAAGAAACAGAAAGCACGCCTGCTGCGGTAAAGCAACAGATCCATTGACAGGATTTGAGGTAGCTTGTGGATTTGCCGAAAAGGCTGGAGACCAAGGCTTAGGAACTGGCAGGCAGGCGGGAAGCCAGGGGGCAGCCAGGGGCAACCGGGACCCGGCCAGTTGCCTGCCAGAGCTGAGCCAGTCTGCTGAGGATGCCACACCTGCTCCACCACGTCGGCTCCCAGGGCTGCCTACCACTGGCAGCCTGGCCACAGCCCCTGTCACAGCTGCCACAGCCACCCATGGACACTGGACATGGCATCTGCTGCCTCTGCCCTGCCAGCAGGACGCTCTTCCTGGTTCCTGATTTCTGGGTACTTAAATCAAGCACAACTCTTGGGACGAACAGAGCAACTTTAGTTTTGTCTCTCACTGAAATTTTTCTTCTGCCCCCAAGTGAAAACTCAGAGAAGTCCCAGGACTTTTCTGTTCACTGTTAGTAATTATTTTATGCCAGTTGAAGTCCCCAAATAGTCTCGGTTCTATAATTAGAATACCCAGTCCTGTGTATTAACTCCAACTCTGCATTTGATTTAGAGATGAATCATCTCACTTCTCCTTCCAAGGCCAGCTTCAGGGCCAGCCTTGTCTTGGGGAGTGTGTAGGATCAGGCTCTTCTCTCTTTTCTTGTTATTCCTTTACCCTCAGTTTACTGTGTGCAAGCTCCAGGGTTGGGCAAGGACAAGGAGAAGCGGGAAGAAGGAAGGGGAAGTTCTCAGTAACCGGGTGTGTTGTAACAGCTGACTCTGCAGCAGAGCTCTTTCACACTTTCTCAGAGACCCCAGTATCCCTGGGGGCTCTCTCCTGCATGGACATTGACCTGGCTGATTGGACTTGATCCTGAGGTCCCCTCTGGCTTGGCAGTCCCCTAAGAAAGGATGAAGCTTTCTTTCTGCTGAAGTCCCAACACTTCTCTGGGCCCGCTCTCCCTTCATTGGGAACCCATGTCTGGAAAACTCCATTTTTAGATCCACAAACCCTAGGAATAAGGCAGCAGAAAGTCTTCTTTGTTCCAACTTGTCCCCTGTGGCAAGTGTTCTTATGGAAGTTCCAGGTCCCTGAGATCATGCCCTGTTACCCACAGCTGGGAAGGGAGAGCTGGTTTTTTCTGCATGTGACCGTCTCTCTCTCTCTCTCTCTCTCTCTCTCTCTGTCTCTCTGTCTCTCTGTCTGTCTCTCTCAACTTTTGCAACTTGATGTCTCACTCCATTTTGCAAAGTATATGGTATCTTTTTGTCTGTCTTAGGCTCTTGGCTGACTGTACTCTTACTCTGGCTGCTGATTCTCCGTCTGAGGCAGTCCCTTCTGAGTGGTGGAGCCCATCTCCCAACAGAACTCCCGTGGTGGGGAATTCCACAGGCTCCCCCGAGTCTCCTCTGAGGGGTTGAGGATGCTGAGCAGCCAAGTCACAAGGAGAGAGCCTCCCTCCTTCCTCCCAATCCCGGGAATCAGGCTGCAGTTGTCTCTCCTAACAAATGGAGGGGACGTGGGAGGGGAGAGTTCTCTGGGATCTTTGTTACAGCACCGCATTCGCTCGCTGCTTGTGATATGGTGGCAGGCATGAGGGATTAATAATTTTGGCATCGAGGAAAGATAACACACTCTCCCCCACACCGACTACACCTTTCTAATCTTGGAGAGAGCCAGGGAGGGACAACGGGGACAACAACAACAACAAAAACAGCCGTAGCAAATAAAGGAGGTGTTTTCGAGGAGGACGTTTTGCGTCAGCCCTCTCTAAATCAGATCTGGTGGGCTCGGGGTGGCTTGTGGCCTTTTTATGCCCTCTGGTCTTTGCATTCAGCCTCCTCGGCAATTTGCAACAATGACAAGTAGTTAGCAGTTTAGGGTCACTGCTGAGTGAGCAGTGCACAGGACTGCATCTTCTGTTTTTTTCCATCCTTTTCTGAGACTGCAGATGACTGTACTTCTCATACACACTGACTCCAGGCACCCCAAATCCCAACATCCCAGCCCAGATCAGGGGCAAATCTGGCAGGTGTCCAATGGCTCTTGGGAGGAGTTGACCATCTCCCTCCAGAATGGAGCCTGTTTCCTTTAACCCTCAGCCTCCGGCTGTCAAGTAGAAAGGCATGAAAACAGTGGTCCCAGGCCTTGGGAATCCTCAGACCAATAATAATTTTTTAAGAATGGGAAGAATCTTATCTTGCCAAGTAAGGACACTGAAGGAAAAAAGAAACCTAAAAAGTGAACATCTCTTAGTATTATCATTTCATAAAAGAGGACAGTTTAGCACACACATACATAAGTACACAGACACACACACACACACTCACTCTCACACACGCACACACCAAGCAGGAATAAACCTAATCTTAGAATAAATGACAGCCCTTTAAACTAAGTGCATTTATATTTTTGTATGAAAACTCCCAGCATTGTCCTTACATTTCTCATTTTGTTGATGACCCCTGGAAACTTCATTGTCACCCGTTCCAGGAGCTAAAGTTACTGAATTAGTCGCAAGGCTAAGAAGCATTCACATACACAAACAGCTACATCTCACTGACTTTACTGAGGTCAACACTGAACCCACATGCATGGATTGCCTGGTTCCATGGGGCGCTAGGTTTGTGAGCGGCACACATTGCTCCCTGACTCAAGGGAGTGAGGGATATAGAAATGTCGCCTCCTCGGAGAGGCCCTTCCAGACTACCCTATCTAAAGTGGCAGTTGACACTCCCCACTGCCCGCCCATCCCCAATAATTATCTAACACATACCTTTTCTTTTTCTTCTGAACCTTTACCTTGACCTAAATTACCTTGGTCGTGTCTTTGCATCCTCCTATGCAGCCTCCCTTCCCCTTCTAAAAACGTAAGCCTCAGGGGTATGGAAACCTTATCTGTCTCATTCACCACCGGGGCTCCTGCACAGAGGTGCCAGGGGTGCCCCAGGGCAGGTGGGGTGGGGTGGGATCCTGTATGGGCGGAGGGAGTAGGATGCAGCACCCCACTGTCCCGGGCCTCTCCCACTGTCCAGAACTCAGTGATCAGGTGTGGACATCAGAGGCATCCTGCTGTGGATGACTGTCCTGACTTCTGAATTAACGGAGTTCCAGGCAGGAAAGTGATTTAAAGTGGAACAACAGTGTTTCCTTAGAGAAGGAAAAAAATCTGCTTTCTACCATTTGCCTCCTTCGCTGAGAACATGGAGGTTGCTGGAAGGTCACGTAGAATATTTAGAATGGGAAACCGGAAGGCTCCCCGACACCCTTCCCTAGTGGAAATCAGTGGGCCCAGCAAAGCATACTGGTGACAGCAGTAGGGGCACAAGTCCCTGTACCAGGTCAGCACTGGAAGTGGCCGGGGAGGTTGCAAGCAGGATGAGAGGCCGGCATCAGCGTTCCAGTCGCCCATCAAGGGGGCACTTGTGAGGACGGCCTCTGTGTGGGGCTGGGCCTGGTGTAGTTGTTTTTCAGGAGGTCATCGTAGTTACAGCAGCTGCAAGCTCCTTCCACTGTGTCTGGCTACAGGAAGGCAGGCAGGGGTGGGGCGAACTCAGTGCAGCACCCTGGGCATCAGGAGGTGGGGAGTGAGCTCTGCGTTTAGGGGAGGAGCCGGGTCAGATGGTAATAATGCGAGTTAATATTTGCTTAGAATTTACCGTGCGCTCTGTGTGTGCACCAGCAATGCTTATAACAATCGTACGAAATAGATGTGGTCATTATCTCCTCTTCACGCCTGAGAACACTGAAGCTGAGAGGGGTTACATGTTTGCCCAAGGTCACACTGCTGATATATGACATGGCAAGGCCTCGGAGCGGAGTCTGCCTGCCCCTAGTGCACACACACCTCTGCGCTTCTGCTCTGAGCTCACCTCCCATTAAAATGTGCCAGGGTTTGGGGACAAACACCAGAGCTCTGTGGCTAAATCCAGAGGTTGTAACAACAATAGTGACAGATGACCACAACGGAGCTCCTGCAAAGTGTCAGACAGCGTGCAGGTGTTTCATGCACATTAACTCATTTAATCCTCACAACGACCCTGGACTGTGGGTGTCATTCCTCCCATTAGGCAGATGAGCCACAAACTCCAGAAAGTTGAAACAAATCTGCAAGTCACACGGCCATGAAGTGGTCGAGGTGAACCCAGGGTTGTCTGACTGCAGTGCTCCCTCGAAAACATCATCCTGTGGGAAATAGCTCCTTCAATACGTCTTTATGGAGCACCTACCTTATGCTGGGCACTGTCCTAGAAGGTAAGGATTAGGTACTAAATAAGAGACAAAATTGCCTGCATGGGACTGGCATTCTGGTGGAAGACACAGACACTAAACATAGAAATAAAAAATATGTATCATTTCAGCTAATTGTAAGTTATTTTAGCAATGAAACAAATGAGGCAGGCAGTGGCTGTGGCAGGGGGCTGGGGAGACCAGGAGGACCTGTCTTAACCACAGGTCCCCTCTGGCTGATGCGCTGGGCGGAGACTGTAGGTGAGCAGAGCGGCGAGGGGACCAGTTAGGTGATTGCAGTCATCCAGGTAAGGGACAAGGGTGGCTTGAATCAGGATGGTGGTATTGGATTGGTGACAGGTGGTTGAATGCAGCATTTATTTTAAAGTGAATCAACAAGATGAATTGCTATATTGGATGTAGACCTGGAAGGAAAGGGAGGAGTCAAGGATGACTCCAAGATTTTGGCCTGAACCAATGGAGGGATGGGATGGCCCGTTGCTGAGATGAGGAAGACTGGAAGATCGAGAATTCAATTTTATTATATGCATTTGAAATGTTTATTCTCCATGCAAGGGGAGATGTTGAAAAGCCACTGTGATTTATGAATCTGGCCTTCGAGGGGGTATTCTGCAATAAATACGCTTAGGTACCATGTTCCATCAAATCTAAGATGCCACTGACTGTAAGACCAGCATTATTTTATGCACTACTAAGAATTAAAGCACTGCCAGTTAAATGAGGACACATCGCAATTTCAGAGATATTAAAATGTGTGTCTTAGAACAAAAGGGATATAGTCCATTGGGAGTTTCGACTACACAGGTGGTTTTAAAGGTGGTGAAAGTTGATGAAATCACCAAGGGAGTGGTCAAGGATAGAGAGAGAAAAAATGGAAGTTTTAAAGACTGAGCTCTAGGACTGTAAAGTTTCAAGCAGGGACACTCATGGCCCAGTTTCAGTCAGTGCGAAGCCAGGCAGTGAAAGCTCTCATGGAAATGGCATGGCTTCTAGAAAGAGTAATAGGGAGGCAACAGATATTGGGTGCTGAGGTAACTCATACTTAATCTCGTGGACTTGGAATCGTTGTCTACGGAGAATGGTGCTGAAGGGGGTTCCCTTGACCAGGGACGGACTGGCAGAAACTGCTCAGTCTTCTTCGCTGTTGGGAGAAAGTTTCCTGAGCAGGAGGTGGGGGGAGGGGAGGGGAATTTGAGTGAGTTTGAATGACGGTACAAAGCTGGCTCTTGGCCTAACCCTAATCAGGGGGCTGACGAGAGTCCATTGCTGTCAGCATTTCAACGGGCTATAGTGCAGACCAGGGTTTTTCAACCTCAGCAATGATGACATTTGGGGCCACATAAAGCCCTGTGATGCTGTTTATAGGATGTTCAGTGGCATCCCTGTGCGCTACCCACTAGATGCTGCTACCGTGTTTTCCCGAAAATAAGACCGGGTCTTACTCATTTTTGCTCCATTGGGGCTTAATTTCACAGGATGTCTTACTTTTTTCATGTACAACAATCTACATTTATTCAAATACAGTCATGTCATCTTCTTCTGGAACATCGTCATCACGGACTAAATGCATCCGTCTGGCTGACAATCTTAACTGGGGCTTATTTTCAGGGTAGGTCTTATTTTCGGGGAAACACGGTATCAGCCCCCAACCCCTGTTGAGACAACCAAAAACATCTCCAAACATTGTAAGTGTTCCCCGAGGGGAAAAGTCGCGCCCACCCTCTTCCCCAGGGTTGAGAACCATTGGTATGAACAATTCTGTCACCCTCCTATGACGGTCATAAGCTGGCCACTTCCACGCATGTCCTGGGGCCTTCCTGAGAATTCTCCTTTCTGTGGCCCCTGACTGCAGGGCTGGGCGAAAGCTGCACCTCATTGTGACCAGGTTCTCTCTGCCTTCAGTAGTTGTCCTCCTGGAACCACCTCATACTGAAACCTCCTCTGGGACAGGCGCTTTGTCTCACCACTCTGTCCCTGCTGGGCACCTTCTTTTCCTCAGACATACCCCGTGTGTTCCCACCTCAGGACATTTGCACTTGCTCTTCCCCCTTCCCAGGTGTCTTCTCACCATTCAGGTCTCTAGTCACATGGCACCTTTCTCACGGGCCTTCCTTGATTACCATTCCAGTTACTCCTTATTGCAGCTCTCCGCTTGAGAGCCTTCAGAGCCTTTTGCACTGGTATCAACTTGTTCATTGATTTGCTTGTTTCTTATTTGTCTCCCTCCCTGGATTGTTAGCTGCTCAAATGCAGAGACCTGTTCTAGTCTGTTCCTTGCTTTATCCACAGTGCAGACTGCAGTGCATGGCTCATTCCTGGTTGAATGGCTTTGGTGAAGACCTACTCTGTGCCAGGCACTGCGCGAGGGGCTGAGAATGCCAAGGTGAATAGCACAGTCCCTGCTTCCTAGGAAGTTGGTGACTCGTGGAAAGAGAGCACTGAAGGAGGAGAAGACAGGGAGGTAAGGGAGCACAGAGAGGGAGCAGGTAAACTGCCTGGTGAGCGCGCAAAGCTTGCCAGATGGTTAGAGGAAAGGGGAGTGCTCAGCGTCTGTAGAGGTGTGGAGACCCAGGGGATTCTGGATGGCGCCCAGCCCAGGGGGCCTGCAAGGAGCGTGGCATGAAGCTTGGTGCTGCAGGAGTACCGGAGCAGTGTCTGAAGCAGCTGGAGATGAGGGTGTTGGAGTAGACGAGGCAACTCGGAGAGGCCTTGAGTGCCATACGAGGAAACGTCGACTGTATCCTGTAGCAAAAAGGAGCCATGGAGGCACAGTAGGGTCAAGGTTAAGAGCGTAAGCTTTGAAATTCGTTTCAGATCTTGGTTCAAATCCTTACTCTGACACTTCCAAACTGTGTGACTGGCCCAGCAATTTCATGTCTCTTAACTTTGGTTTTCTTGTTTTTGAAATGGGCTTAACATTTATTTTGCAGGATTGTTGGGAATGTAAAATCAGGGCTCAGCTCAGTGCCTGGCACAAGGAAACTACTCAGTAAATTGCTGCTGTTTCTACTGGGGGTTAACAAAGAGCACTGGAAGTTTTCCAAACAAACGAGGGATGTGATAGATTCGCATTTTAGGAAGATCGCTCAGGCAGTAGTGTAGAGGGTAGCTTGGCAGTGGCCCCGGGGAAAGCAGGTGAGACAGGGACCAGGCAGGACAATTAGGAAGCTGCTGGAATGAAAAGGGAGGTAGAGGAGTGGGCACCTGGAGCATCTACTGTGGCGAAAGGCGGTAGCAGATGTGGCCCTACTTTGCTTCTCAAAGTAAGGGTGCAGGGGCTAGAGGAGGAGCCCCCTAACCTGACAGGGAACAGAGACCTAGATAAGGAGCAGACGGAGACTACAGCTCAGGCTGGCCTGGGTTCACGCAGCAGCTCACAGCCTCCACACCCCTGGAAGAGGCAGCCAGCTCTGCATTTCAGACAGCCCTCCTGGTGAGAAAGGGTGGCTTGCCATTTGTATCGGATGATATACTTTTAATTAAAATGGTAATCATTTGAGCATTCCTTAAAGTTTTACTTTGGGAATTTGCCTTCTTGCAAGCTCTGCCCTAATTAGCATTCGCTTTATCCCTTATTAATAAGTTCTATCTGCATAGTTTCATCCGCCTCCTTTGATCAGAGTCTCCTCATTCCTGAGCCAAACTCCATTCCCTGTTGACATTTAGGGTGCCGTGGGCCCAACCAGGCCCGAGTAGGGATTTGAGCATGAGATTTCCCAGTTAACTCCTAACATCACGGGGGGCCATCTTCTCACTGTCCAACTGAGCCTCAGGCGAGAATACAGTATATGTGCTTCCCAAGGTCAAGAGTATGGAATGCCTTGGGGGAAGACCTTTTGAGGAAGCCCCTAGAATTAGGCAGCTGGGCTTGAGGCAGTGACCACAGATACGTTAGGATCCAGTACCATAACTAAGAAGACAGAAGCAGAAAAGCCAGTGGGCTGGCTCACAGGTTTCAACCCCACGCCCAGAATGGTTAAATGAATTGGAATATTATTCAGCCATAAAAAAGAAGAAAATCCATTTGTGACACCATGGAGGGACCTTGAGGGCATTATGTAAAGTGAAATAAGTCAGGTGAAGAAAGATAGATACTGTATGATCTCACCTATATGTGGAGTCTAAAAAAGCTAACTCATAGAAATAGAGAACAGATTGGTTGTCGCCAGGGGTGAAGAGTGGGGCAAATGGGTGAAGGTAGTCAGAGGGTACCAACGTCTCCTTATACGATGAGTAAGTTCTGGGGACCCAATGTACGGCCTGGTGACGATAGTTAACAATATTATATTATGTACACAAAAGTTGCTAAGAGAGTAGATTTTAAAAGTTCTCACCACACAGACACACAAATCTTAACCATGTGAAGTGATGGATGTGTGAACTGACCTAATTGGGATCATCATTTTGCAATATTATACACATCTAAAAGTACTACATTGCACATCTAAACATACACAGTGTTAGATGTCCATTCTATCTCGATGAAGCTGGAAAAATAAAAACAAATTATGCTAAGTAAAAAAAAAAACAAAAAAACCCAGTGGAACTGCAGGAGAATGCTGACATATGCACTGCCATATGCATTATTTGATGTACTTCTCAGCAACAATAATATAATAACAACAGTAATCAAATCAACAATCATTACTGCTACTAGTACTACACATAATCATAGTAACAGCCAGTGTGAACAAACTGCCCGCTCTGTGCCAGGTGGTGTTCTAAGCCAAGATCCCAACACCCTTTCGAGGAAGGTCTATTATTATTACCTGCATTTTTAGCTGAGGGAAGTGGGACTCAGGAAGCTTGAGGAACATGCCCAAGGTATCTCACCTAACAAATGACTGAGTCTCCCAAGGCCCCTTTCTTTTCACAGCACCTTGCCCGTCCTGCTGCTTAGATTCTACCTGCCGTACCGTTGAGGCTGACAGTTTCACTTTAATATTTCAGTGGTGGGGCTTCAGAATTGGCCATTGGGCAGCAGCCACCAAGTGGACTTTGTCTCTCCCTCCTGCTCTTAAGGGAATTCTGCATGTGATCATCTTTACTATCCAGCTCTACACTGACTTTCCCTCGTTCTGGACACAGGCTCACAGGTATATCAGATCTCCTGCCAAGAGCCTTTTTAAAGTCAAACAGGCCTGGATTCAAGTCCTGGTTCTGCCACTTTCTGTGTGACCTCAGCAAGTTATTTAATTTTCCTGAGCTTTCGTTTCTATAGTCATAAGATGGAAATAAGGTATAGCACCTGCCTCATAGGGTGTTGTGAGGATTCAGCGGTAAAATATATGTGAAGAAATTGGCCCGGAGATCACATTTTCCAGGGAAAAGCACCCAAGTCCCAGAGAAACAAGCAACTTGGCAAGGTTACAAACCTGCTGAGCGAAGGAGAAGCCAGAACCCAGGCTTGGGTCCCTTACCTTACTCCACCTTCTGCAACACCTGTGCTCCGCAGTAGCTGTGATGAGAAAGTGCCACACAGAAAGCAACTCACACCTGTAGAGTCTCCTACTTTGCTTTTTTGTCCCCATATCTTTAAATATCATTGACATTGGAAGGGCTGTGGTGAGATCCAGTAACCCAGCCAAACAGCGACATTTCTAGCATGGCCTGGCCCAGGTGGCTGTCGTTCCTCATTCAGCTTAACCATGACCTCCTCTGGGAGGCCTCCTCTGACCACTCAATCCTGGGAAGCTCACCGATCATATCCTAGTACATGCCTCTGTTTTATTTTTGAATGATAACTTTCTAATTTATATTTCTGTGCTTTCATGTCATCTTGCAAAACCGTAGTGCAATATCACAACCAAGATACTGACATTGTCTGTCTTGAAAAAAAAATATATATATTTCCACTCGAAATTAAGAGCCACCAAATCAGTGACTTTGTGTTGTTCAATACAATATTCCCAATATCTAGACCAGTGCCTGGCATGTAGCAGGTACTTAATATGTTTGCTAACTATATGAATAAAAAAGGTAACGCAAGAGCCATGTGTCATTTTTCATGCTTTCCCCTCCCGCCAATCTTTAGGTATCTCTGTGAGTCAGGGAGCCTTTCCGCTGAGAAGTCACACGTTTTCCAAGTTCTGTATACTGAATTTCATTAAGGTCAGTTAGAGCAATGGTCTATAAACTGGGGGTGCATGAAGTCGTTCCCAGGCTTATGTATGTATGTACGAATAGTGTGAAAGAAGTCAGGTTCCAGAGACTCAGCTTGTTTTCCTACATTTTCCCACAATTGATCTGCCCAAGAAGATTTACACGACAAGAGTTCACAGAGGCTCTTCTCCCACTTGACAAAAAGTAGACCCCTCCCTCATCTCAAATCTTACAAGGATATTTTGCCCCGGGGTTTCGAACCATCTGGGGTGTCAACTAAAGGGATACATTGAAATATTAGTTGGGAGGAAGCCACCTAAATGATTAACTAAGGTACCGTAAACATACGGGGCTTCTGGGCTTTCCCTGAAGGGTGTGTATTCGTGTTAGAGGCGAAGCTTGGCCCTGGAAATATGGCCTTGGGCTGGTGTTGGAATGCTGTGAGTCCAGAACAGACAACGCAGTATAGGCTGGTGATCTTCTCTGCTTGGAACGCTTTCTAGGACTACCATTGTTTTCTCAAGCCGTATCGGTAAAACCCACAGATAAAATTTATATGTGGTCTCTTTCCGATTTGATACGTTTTATTCCAGCACATCAGAGGTAGTCCCCACATTTTTTAAAAATGCATCATGAAATATTTATTCCAATTATACCTAATCCTAATTTTATTTTGCCCTACAAAACGTATACTATTTTGTACTTCCTATTAGCACAGTACGTTTGTGTACCCTCTCGATGACAACTTTTAGATAATCGGTTCAACAATGTGCAAATGTTTGTTCAACATCCTTTTGGGGGGATGAGAGCAAAAACGTTGAAGACGATGGAGACAACACAGCCATTTGGGAAGTCGTTATCAGTGCCATTCTGATTCAAGGTCTAATGTCACGGGCATTTGGAAGCCTTTTCATTGCAGCCTAAATTTGATGTAATCAGGCTACTCCCTGAAAAGTTATCAAGAAGCAGCCAGGCCACGAATGCTCAGGCTTGAATAGTTCTCTTGAGAGAGGGCTCACTGTGTTCAGCTGATAAACCAATGGCTGTGCTGAGATAGGTCACCGAGGGGGATCCACTGCTCCCCCATTCCTTATCCAAGCCTGGACTCTGTTTCTCTCCTGATAGGAGCACATAATCCCATCAGCGCCAATGGGAGTTGTGCGCCTGCTTTCCTGGAGACAATAGGCTGTCTGAGAAGGACAATTGTTCCCAGCAACTGAGGGGGTAAACACGATTGCTTATTCCCAGCCGCCATCCATGAAGGGCCCGGCTGAGACCCGACAGCTCTTTCTTTGTGAGGCTGCAAAGCTGGAAGGACTCGGCCTGCTTCTTCTCCTTCAGTGTCTGCCATCCCCCACTTTCAGTGGCAGCCTGTCCCCTGGGGCTTCTCCCAACAACCCCACCAAGGCTGGCTGCAGGAGGTCTTCCCCGCGTCTCTCCTTGCTCCTCACTCCTAAAAACAAGCCCACAGACCCTTCTCTATTTCATCCTTCACAATGAAATCAACGATAAGAATGTACCATTTATTGAACACTTATTATTTCCCTAGGCACTAAGCAGTTTACATACATTTGTGCCTTTAGCTGCAAATCTTCATGGCAACTCTGCAGGGTAAATATAATCGGCCCCATTAAATAAATTAAAACAGAGCCTCAAATATGCCACACATCTGGCAAGTTACGCAATCCAGATTCAGACCCCTAGGGCTGTGTAAGTCTCTAAGCCCCATGCTCCAAGTTACACCAGGGTTTTGCAAAGCGTGTTTCCTTCATGACACTCTAAGACAAAGCTTGGGAATGCTGCACAATACACCAGCCCTCCCCCTCCCCCCGCCGTGCCCTAGGCCCTTTCATGAAGACTCCCAGTGCATTTTCATTTATTACAAGTTCTGGGAAGTCCTGCAAGGAGGAAACTTAGCTTGCTAAACTCTGTATTTCCCAAGTTCTTTGTCCTTTGTTGCATGAGGCAGATTATACTTTATTAAATGCTAAATGGTAGTAGAACGATGGCGTGGGGGAAGGCTAGCTAGAGGAAGTTATACATGTGACTGGCTCTTGCACCCACAGCCCCTGAAGCCAGCAGTGGAGGCAGAGTGTTGACTATGGCTTTGAATTTGGGGTGTGTGGGGAGGTGGTGGCTGACAAGGGAACCATAGCCAAGCTCTCTTACAGGCCTGGCAGCTACACAGAGCCCCACTTTCCAAAGTGTCCCCTGCTCTGCCACGGCAGGGAAAAAAGACAAGTTGTTCCAGAATGCAGGGCAAGAGAGAGAGAAAGTGCTAAGACTGTTGCCCTGGGTGGAGCTGAAGTTCAGTGTGCGAGAGTTTTGCAGAGATGAAAGCGTAGGGCCCTGTGGTCCCACCTTGGGGCCTGGCAGCCACGGCCGAGTTCCCCTGTGAACCTGGCTTTCCCCGGGGCTCTCTACAGCAGCAGGCTGAGGCCAGGACTCACCCACTGTGCCACTGGGATGTACTCACATCAGAGTCCCCTCATCTCTTTGTTTCACTGGCGGGAAAGGACAGAGCCTCAGGCGTCAGGCAGACCACGGGGCCCGGGCTGACAGGGGACATGCCAAAATGACATGTCATGGGGATTTGTGGGCCTCACTGGAGCCATTTCCTCCAGGGGGTCATTTTATTTAGTTCCAATTGGACCCTGTGATTGGTCTCAGCCATGGGCCACCTGGTGTCCTGGCTCCATATGGCAACGGCTAGGAAGATGCCATTTTTCAATTGAAATATGCTTCTGCCTTACCGTGGATGAGTCTGTAATTGCCTTTGGCTGGAAAGGGGCTTTGACGTTTAAAACTAAGCTGGAAAGTAATTTCTCCACTTCTGGTGTGTTGGGCTGATGGGTCAGTGTGTCCGCTCTATTAATTCAAACTGAGAGTCACAGCATGGGAGTGACAGGCGGGGTCTCTGAGGTCAGCAAGGCCCACCATAGACCTCGTACGGGAATCCCTTCCACCCACCCTTGCCAGATGGTCTTTTAGCCTCTGGCTGAGCACTACCACAGACAGGGAGCTCACTCCCTCCCTGTGCAGGCCTATCTGCTGTTGGCCAACTCTCAGTAAGTGTGACCCCGTATAGAGCTCATAATGGGTACCCTTTAAGGAACGCTCACCACCTGCCAGACCCTATGCTCGGCATTTTGTATGCATGTTTTATTCAGTCTTCATAATAACCCTCTAGGGTAGATAACTTTGTTACCCCCATTTTGCAGAATGCATAAAACAACTTACCGAGGGTTGAGGAATTTGTTGGGTCCCAAAGCCAGAAAGTGATGGAGCTGAATTCAAAAAGGGTCCCTCAGAGCGTAGGCTCTTGAACACTTTGCTCTCTCACCTAGGGTAAGAATAGCTAACGGTCACTGAGTGTTTCTAGGAGCCAGGCTCTGTGCTGTATACCATCTCATTGCATCGTAACGCGTTGTGAAGTATCACAGGTCCACGAGCGCCGTCGTTTCATTCAATGTCCTCGATGAGATGCCTTAGGAACCTAATTCTTCTTTACATCAGCTAGCCTATGGTAAAATTGGTTTTGTTACATGTCATTTTACTTAATGTCTCAGAACCTATTGATGCCATTAAGTGAGGACCTACTGGAGTTCTTATGCCCATTGCAGAGATAAGGACCGAAGTGACGAGAGGCTGTGTGATTCGGCGAATGTCACCAGCAGTCCTGTGACTCTAATCAAGCTCTTTTGACTGAAAGCACGCACTCCATCACAGCTGTAGTGCTGCCATTCTAAAGATGAAGAAATCGAGACACAGGAAATTCAGGAGCTTGTCCAAGGTCTTGAGCTAGAAGTGGCAGGGCCGAGAGGTCAGCCCGCCTCAGATCCCGAGTCTCCCTTGGTCTCCTGCTTACCTCTCACTCTGCCCCTTCCTGGTGCCTCTCCTGCCACCTGAGTCCTTGAGGACACGGCAGTCCCTCTGATGAGGGGTGAACTCACCTCCCTGTCCTCTCAATAGCTTTAATAAGCTTTTCATGTAGCTGATCAAGCATAGGTTTAATCACCTACGTTTGAGAACCACCCAACTAGAGAAAGCTATGGTCTCTTCCAAATTCTGAAGTTCTAAGAGTTCCTTCATCCATCCTTGGTCACCTTTAGAAGAGGCTCATGGAATGCAATGTAAAATTGAAATCAGAAAGACCTGGGTTCAAATCCCTGCTCTACTGTTCCCTCTCTGTGTGACTTAATGCAAATTGATTACATTCCAGAAGCTCAGCGGCCTTGTCTATAGGACGGAGATAAAAATGACTACCTTGTATGGTCGTCAGTCTGACTTCCTGGGAAGAGTGGGCTTCCTCCTGGGAGTACATTCTAGATGTATCTCTGAAGGAACCAGGAACCATGGCTTGTACTGTTGAGGACGTGTGACCGATGTCATAGCAATCATTGCTATTGTCAAAGAAATGTCATTGCGTTTGTTATGTTTACTCGCACACTCCCACCTCTATTACTTTTCCTTTATCCTCACAGCAAACCTCACCTAGAGAGACTGTACTCTAATTTGTCCTCCTCCTTTGAGAAAGTTTCAGCCCGGTGTAGGAGTTAAAATCCACGGACTCTGGAGTCAGGTGTTTTGCCATTTTGGGCTGTGTGATTTCATACAAGTCACCTGGCTGAAGCTGGCTTCCCTTGTCTACAAAAAGGGAATGAAAATACCTGCCTCCGCACTATAGGGTAATTCAGTGTTAAATGAGATTCTCATTGCAAGTGTTTGAACGGTATTTCTCTTTCTATTCCTTGCCCTCTCCGATCTCCGGTTGGCCAACTCTGAGGCTGACCTCTTAGCAGCACCAAAGGCTGTTGGTCTTCTCCTCATCCTCTTGTATTTCCAGGCTCATACTCTGAGACTGGATGATCTATCACATATTTGAATGGACACGAGTGCACTTTATAGCCTTACAAAAAGTGTTGTTCCAATGTAGACTTCTTGTTTTGCTTTTCCAGGCCAAAGCTTGTGAATGTGCTTGGTACAGAAATATGATTTGCACTGTATTCATGCATCGAAATAATATTCATCGAGCCTCATGTAGGTGTGTAGTGCTTAATATTGTCCCTGGCACAATAAATGTTTGATTGCTGAATTAATGATTGAACAAATGGATGGATGGACTAGTGTTTTTTCAAGGTACCTGTGACAGAAGCAGAGCTGGCTGCCACCTAAACCAATTGATTTAAGGGACATGAGAAGAGGATGGACTTTGGTCCCAGACTCTATGACTCTAACTCTTGAGTTCTTTAGCAAGAGTGTCCAGTGTGATCCATGCTGTAAGCCAGCCACAGGTTGCGGGGGTGACAAATGTAGATGGAAGCCACCAAGAAGGCCAGGTTGAGCTCCCTTGTCTGCAAGGCTCACTGGTTCCAGGCCCTGGTCAGGCAGAGTCTGAAACCCAATGTTCTGAGTGGCCATGAAGACCTGAGCTGGGCTCCGCCATCCCGGAGCCCACATTTCACACACGAGAAATCGAAGGCAGGCAGGGCCAAGGTGGGCTGTTTCACTCTGTGGTACTTGTTTATGTCGATGGCTTGGAGTTGGGGAGAGAATCCACTCTTTAGAAGACATGAGATTTACTGTGCAGCATCTTCCCAGTTCTTCACCCCCTGACTGCTTATCTGGTCACAGTATCCTCCTGCAGACAGCGAGCAGAAAGCACGGGACACTAGTGGGGGGAATTCACGAGGCAGCAGAATAAGCCCTGGCTTTGGAGCCAGGCAGAGCTGGGGGGAGCATCCTCCATGGCATGCCGCTTGCTCGCTGGAAGACCACCGACGACTCTTCCAAATTCTCCCTCAGCTGAAATCCTTGCAAGTGATTTAAAGCAAAGGAGTGGGAAGCATAGCACCTGCCTCGTGGAGATGCTGCAGAGACGACTTGGGTCCACGTGGGTGGAGCGTCCAGCGCAGGCTTAGACGGCAGTAAAAGTTAGATCTCCCACCTCTCCCCCTGCTTTCAGCACAGGAGGCAGTTCAGGCCAAGTTGGAGTTGAGCAGTTGCCGTGTTCAAAGAGCCTCTCCCTCCCAAGAAGCTGCTCTGAGGCTCGTGCTTCTCATCCATCCACTCATTCGTTTCTTGTGACCCTACTGCCTGCTGGAGCCCTTCATGCCAAGTGGGTGTTTATTACTGGGAGTTCACAGGAGGCCAAGCCACTACGCAGACCTACTGGCAACCGCTCTAAGGTTTCATGAGGTAGGCAGATGTGTGTCTCGATGCTGCCTCCAGGGAGTTTGGTTTGGGCATGGCAGCCAACCGAATTATTTACTGCACGTGCGCTCTATCTCTGTGTCTTTCCCTCAGAACCTCTTTTTTTGGTTTAAAGACTGACAGGTGCGCTGGCTGTGGCCTCCAGAAACAGATTCCCTTCCTGTCGGACCTCTGTACCACCAGCATGTGGATGGTCAAAGGGAGAAGGTCCTGGCTGGTGGGGTCACCTTTGAAGTGGAGGTTCTGCCTGGAGGCCTCACGTACGTGAGGGGGTGGCATTGAGTGTCTGCAAGTTGGTTTCTCTTCAGACAATTTAGCTTGGAACGAATAGGCCAAAGAAGTGCAGCAGTGGTGCCTTTGCTTTTTCTTGAGGGTACTAAACATTTGGGGGAAATAATCTAATAGTTCCAATCTTTCTAAAGCAAAAGAACTCTTTTGTTGTTTCTCTTCAAATAAAATTGTATGCAGTTATAGTATATAAATCTGTGCTATACATGAAAGCAGAGCTGCTCCAAATCGGTTGGGAGAGGAGTCCCCTCCCTACCCCTGTACTGGGCATTTCCATCAGGTGCTTCCAGGAAACCCTAGAATTCCACGGAGCCCCGTGTTCAAACCAAGGCAAGTACTTCGTTGGGGAACCACAGCAAACTGTGTCCAAGCAGGCATGGAAAACAAATAGATGTTTTCTTGACAAGAAATCTCATCCCCACTTGGTCTTGACTGGGTGTCTCTAACGAGGCCTGACTGATTTTGAAGAGCAGATGACAGGGGAGGCTGAAGCCCCAGCTAGGAGACTTCCTTCTCTTTCAAGCCCGCTGTTTTGTAACTGAGGCTGTGCTGAGGGCCCCAATGACTGACCGGTGGGGGTCAGGCTGCTGTGACTGATGGAGGCCCTGTAGTGGGACCATGCTGGGGGCCCTGGGTGTGAGGCCTGGATGGCAAAGGCTGAGCCGCTGGGGCAAGGCAGGAAAACAGCCTGGCAGCTGGGCAGTGGAGCTGGCTGGACTGCCTCTTCTCAGAATCCCCAGCTTGCCAAAACCAACTGCAGGGTGGGGTGACTTCAGGGAGAATGGAGGGTTGTATACAGAAGGAGGGGCTGGTTACCATGGCAACCGCCCTCTGTTGACCGAACTCCAGTGCGGATCACCCCCAGGCTTTTTGGAGGTGTTTTCTATTATTTAAATTGCCTGTGGGGGTGGGGTGGAGCATGTAGAAAGGATTTTATTTCCCAGGTTTTGAGCTTGCTCTGTCTTTTAAAAGTTTCTCTAAAATAAATGTAAGCATTGTAGACTCTTTGTTTCCCATCCCTCTCCTTGATGCCGGAAGCTCCCTCCCTGGCACATAGCACCTCCTAGCCCCCAGGTGCAAGCATCTCCCCACCTACACAAGGAAGGGCCTCGCAGGACCCTTGCAGCCATACAACTTCTGACCCATTTTTATTTATTTATTTTATTTATTTATTGTATTTGTTTATTTTTTTAAGATTTTATTGGGGAAGGGGAACAGGACTTTATTGGGGAACAGTGTGTACTTCCAGGATTTTTTCCAAGTCACATTGTCCTTTCAGTCGTAGCTGTGGAGGGCGCCGTTCAGCTCCAGGTCCCGTTGCCGTTCCCAGATGGCTCAGGCGGTTGGTTGGAGCGTGTCCTCTCAGCCACAAGGTTGCCGGTTCTGACCCATTGGTAGATCGGGTCTGGGAGAACATCAGTTGAAGTCCAGGCCATAGTTGACACTTAGATTCTGGGCGCTCAGCTGTAGCCTTTGTGCCTCCCTTCTGAATGGCAGGTGAAGAAACAGGGACGGTGTCATACAAGCTGCCATGGGGGTTCCTGACATTGTCATGGGGGCATCCCTGCGGATCCACTTCCAACAGGGGCTTCCCAGGCTGCTGCTTGGAGGCTAATGATCCTACTGTCACTTTGGAGGCCAACTCTCCAGGGGGGAGAGCAGTTGTTATTTAAGGTAGCGGGGCTGAGAAGCCCTCTGCAGGGCCCAGCGGAGGGCCAGAAGCAGGCCCAGCAGACGGAGAGCTTGAAAGACGCCGGAAACATTGGAGTTTCTCTCACCCACCCCCAACTGTAATGCCAAATAAAAGCAGTATTTCACCATGACATGCAAAACTGCTGACACTAAAGTAGCTTCCGATTTTTCTAATGGCAAACTCTGGATAAGTCACTGAAGCTGTTTTTCCCCTCGTTTCCTTCTCAGTCTCCCCGTGGTCCAGGTGCCTAAAGAGTGTTCTCACTCTGCACCCTGGGAAATCAGGCATTGAAAGGAGTCCACTGCCTTCTGGCTACAGTTTCTGTCTCCTCTACTTCTTTGGCCTCCGAAGCTTTTCTTTCATCTTCCCTTTGCTTGAGGCCCTGTACTAAGGAAAACGTGGGGTCTGAAAGGCTGGGAGAGAAGGAGCCCACCCTGCGCATTCTCCTTAGCACCACGGCTTACGCATCCTTGCTTTCAGCGTAGCCCCAAGAATAATGGTGATGGCACTAGTAACAATCATAGAAAAGGAATTATTACACTCTCACTACAAGGGATGGGCTGGCTTTTTGAAATATCTCTGGACTCCAATTCCCTGCTAATTAAAACGAAGCAATTGTAGTCTGGATAGTAAATGTTCAATGTCTAGGACTTGGGGGGCCTACAAGGAATGTTCGATGGATAGATAAGGTGAAGTAAGCCTCATCTCTGATTTACGTATGGGGAAGCCCAACCTCCAAAAGGTTAAATAATCTGCTGCAAATCACGCAGCTACTGAGGAATGGGGAACAATTCAGACTCAGGGAACCTGACTCTGTGGCTACCATTTTCCTCCCTGAGTATCTGTTCACAGGGTGAGGTTTAGCCATGACGTCCGCTATTGGCCGTTTCATTGTTGTGCGTTATCGGCAATTCCATGGCAATCAGAAATGGGTCTCTACAAGAGTAATTCACAGACGAACAAAATGGAAAGAAAGAAAAGGGTATAACAATAAAATGAAATCCTGAAACAGCATCGATGTGAGTAATTAACGGGAAATTAGACGAAGGGGGAATTCAGTTATGACCGTGCCTCCAGCAGCAAACATTTCTGCAGCACGTGCTACATACCAGGTCTAGTTCTAAGTGACACGGCCGAGGCCCTAGGAGCTCGGACCTCTTCTTGTCTCCATTTTGCAGGTGCAGCAACTGAGGCAGAGAGATGTCAAGTCATTTGCCCAAGGCCACCCTGGTAGTTAGTGAAAGAGTTGGGGATTTATGGACCATATTGTCTCGGTCTGTCATTTGCCTTCCTAACCAAAGAGTGAGACCCCACCAATGTCCTGTCACCCATGAGTAAGAGAACATTTTAAAACATTCTAAAGGTGAGTATTTAAATATGTAAGGCCCTCAATGACAAGATAATTTGTGTTACGTAGAGCTGACTGACAGCCTGCGTGCCCTCCTTTTAATCTGAGCCAGGGTTGCAGAGAAGGAAAATGTGACTGCATCTCTTTCAAATGACTGCTTCCCAGACTGAGAAGGGCCCCTAAACAGGTGAATGTCACAGCCTGTGGGACCAAAAGTCCTTCTCCTTTTCTGAATGCGACAGGATATTAAGAGGCACGTTTCCAGTTGTCATGGAGCTTGGGCTGAGGCTTCCAAGCTAAGGCCCGGTGTCTACACTTTCTAAAGGCAGGGCCTGGGCCATCCTCATCACCCTGCCTGGGAGGTGACTGACACCAGCTGTAGGGCTCCTACTTCTAGGGTGAAGGAAAGAAGCCCGGGGGTGGGTAAGAAGGGAGAGCCTTCGGCAACCACTCAGAGACTAAGACTGCCTTCAAGAGGGGCGATGGCGTCTTATTCCCAGAGGGATGTTTGCTGGTCCTCATATAAACCCGTAGAGCCCCCTCCTTCACCTGTGCTATCTCTCGGGATTGAAGGAAAAGTGTCCCCAAGATCTTGGGGGTTCACTTGATGAAGAGAGGCACTGGCTAGAAGGAGATGCCCCTGAACAGAGCAAAGAGGGCCAGCACTGTGTGAGAGCGACCTTTCTGCCAATGGTGTGGCCAGTGGACAGAAAATGGTAGCCAGGCTGAGCCATCTTGAAAGGACCCCACCCCCGAGGCCTGCCTGCCAGAGAGAGGGGGCTCTAGCAACAGAATTATGTGGGAGCCCCGTGCTAGAATGTAGTAGGATCAAAGAGGAGGAGGAGTGAGAGAATCCCCCACAGGGGCTCCCCAGGTCATGAACGATCCAGTGCAGCGGCCCGAGGGGGCATTGCCCAGGAACCCAAACTGCCCCCCGAGCATTGGGTCATCTGCCCACCAAGGGCACCAAAGCCAGGTGACGATAACACTAGTTATGTCAGAGTCTGCTCTTTCCCTATAACCGCCTACCCCCTTCTCTGAGCTCTGGAGGGATCCGAAACAGGAGAACAAGTAGAGGGGAGGTGCAGCAAGGAAAGCGAAAGAGGAGGGGTCCCTCTTCTTCCTGTCTCTGCTATCTGTGCCCCACAGCTCACGGCTCTCTCGGCCAGAGAGGACATACATACATGGCATTGGAAAAGAGAGTGGAGTTTTGATGAAGATTGCACTGGACTCTTTATTACCTGAAAATTAGATTGTTTTAATACCCAAAGGCAATCAGAAAAGCTCTGGGACCTGCTTGAGATATTGTCTAGGGATAAGGAAAGGAAATGTGACAGGGCAATATCCGAAGGAGGAGAGGGATACAGCTATCCTGATGCTCATTTAATAAAGGGGCCACGTGAAGAAAACGGCTGAGACACTTGGAGTTTCTGTCCAAAGCCCTCAACGCCCCTTTCTTCTCATAAGGAAAGAGAAGGGAAAGAAGATGCACGTTTATTAAGCACTTATTATATGCCAGCAGCGCTAGAACCTCGGACCTAAACCGTCACTAAATCCTCCCAATGATCCCATGAGTTGGGATTAACAGTTTCTCTCTCATAAACAAGGAAACTGAGGCCAACCCACAGAGGTCAAGCCACAGAGGTCAAGCCACTCGCCCAAGGGCAGGTGCACGTGGAAGCTGGAGCAGAAAGAACTCACTAGACTGTGCGCTGCACGAAGGCAGGAACTGTCTTTCGGGGCCTGACACAATACGCGCTCGGTCAGTATTCGCTAAATGAGTGGCCGCCAAGCTCTGCTCTTCCTGCTGGCCCTGCGGCTGCCCTCCGGGACTGATACCAGCCTCGTCCCCTCACCTTCTTTCTACGACTCATACAAGAATGCATATAGGTGAGCTGACTGATGTGCAACTGTGATCAGTTTCCAGACTGTCAATTCCATGAGGAGGACTGCGTGTTCTATTCCACAGTGACCCTCTTAGAGTTACCCCATGAGGAGGGGCTCGGAGGCCAGGCTGAGCCTCCGAGAGGTCAGAGCACCCGGCATGCCCGCCCTGTGGAGCTGTGCGCCCAGGTGGCGGCTCCCAGCATGACCTCACCGAGTGTTCGTCTCACTCACCACCAGCCCCCCCATCCTGCCAGGTGTGCACTCGCGGTTCCTTCTGCGTCATGTTGCAGAACATCACACCTCGCAGAGCTGACGGTGGCTCCACACCATGTGGTTCAGAATAGTAGCTTAAGCAGATGTCTTGTCAAAACAGAATAAGCAACTGTGAGGAAATAGTCTGTGAAACCGAGCCATGTCCTGCTTCCTCTTATTTCTGGGGTAATAGCAGTGGGGGGAAAAACGTTCTTTAGTTCTGTCAGAATAGTGCATTTCAGTCGTGAAGCATGCGTAACTTCTAGAATTGTCATTCTAGGTCGGATCCATGCTCTTTCTTTTGTCACCCTTTCCTTCCTCTTTTCTCTGTGCCCCTCAGTCCGGTCCTCCCTCTGTCTCCCTACCTCTCCTGTCCTCTCCAAAGGTCAGCCCCAGCTGCCTGACTCTGCAGCTCTGGGTTCTCGGGCTTCTGAGCCCTGCACGTTCGTTCCCCTTCCCTTTGTCTAAGGAGCAGAGGGGAGGCTGGTGAATTATTGATGAGGCGCTGCCCTCTGTGGAGGCCCAGGGCTGAGCCTGGGGTGGCCTACGCCCCTGAGAAAGGCAGACTGCTCAGTGTGGGAGCCTTGGTGCGTTACAGATGGCAGAAGAGGGGGAGCACGTATAGCCTGTCGTTTGCCTCTGTGCCCCACCTGGGGCTGGGAAGAGCAAGACCTGGGGTAACTGGGAATCCACAGACAGATGGAAGCAGGAGACAGGAGGTGTCTGTGTGTAGCATCTGTGGGAATTCACAGTGTGTAGTCAGATGGTTCAGTCTCCTCACTCTGCCCCTGTTCAGCTTCTCTGAATCAATTCACAGGGACCCAGGAGCAGCACCGACATGGCTGGGGGGGCCGCAGAGCCAGTGCCCGCCTCGTTGGGCCCTGGGCTGCAGCACTCAGGAGCACCCCCACCCCCCACCATCCCACCCAGAGCAGGACAGAATCTCCTTAGCAGAATGCCATTTGGGTCAAAGAACACAAGAAACACAAGAAGCAGCTCTGTTTGTCACAAGGCAGTGGAACAACATTAAGTGAAACCACTTTGTGCGTGAAGGACAGGCAGAGCTGTGAAGTAGTCACTGTCACAGATATTATAGGCATTTTTGAGAGAAAGTGGGGGGAAAATTATTTCAGCACTGTAGTCTGAAAGAGCAAACCCTGCATTCATTGGCTGGCGTGCGGCGAGGGTTTTCTGCCTGAAAGTAGCTTTCTCTGAGGGGTTGTTTCCTGGGCAGCAGGTCTTCTCCGTGGAAGAATTTGCTTACTCCTATAGCGTGAACATTGCCTTGTGAATTGTGAGGGTGTGTGTGTGTGTGTGTGTGTGAGAGAGAGAGAGATCCACTCAAGACAGTGGTATTAGTGCGTAAGCAGAAATTCTTCTCGTCCACTGCATCCATGGAGTGAAAAGAAGGGAGATTTCAGCAGCCCTGACTGCCCTCAGCATAGCTGTGTAACATGCTCTCCATGGACATGTTTGTACAGGAAAATGTCGCTTGATGGGGGGAGGCTGGCCCATCCCTCAAGAAAGCCCTTTTGGATGGACTCTTGAGAGCGGTAACACTCTTTTGATGTGTGGCCCTGGCTCCAACCCAGGGGGTCCCTCAGCCAAAGTCTGTCTCTAAAAAGCCCAGAGGTTCCCGAAAACCTTTGCTGTTTCTCTCGAATGTGAGATATAGGAGTTCAACATACTCTCTCCCCAACTTGAACAGGAGCTCAGCTGTCAGGGGGGCAGTGCACGCTCTGCTCCAGGGTTTGTCTGAATTCCCCGAGGAAGGAAGGAGAGATGTGAGGGCCCCACCCCTGCTTCACACCGTCCTCCCTCCTGCTGCTCTCCACCCAGGGCTCAGGGCCCTTGCATCAACACACACACACACACACACACACACACACACAGTCTGTCTCCCACCCCCTCCCCCCCACCACCGCCCCCTATAGGGTGAGGGAGGGAAGACACTGGCCACCAGTTTGTCAGATGCCCAGGAAACGATGAGCTGGGGCTGCTGGTGGCCTCAGTCTGGTTTGGATTTCCACCTCCCGGCTTGTATTGTTTGTAACAAACGGATATGTTTAACGGAGGAGCACATTCAAATATGCTCTGGCATTGCAAATTGATTCCAGCCCTGGCTGCTGAAGAGCCGAAGGTCTGGCCACTCCATTTCTGGGGAGACATGCCATAGCTGCTGGGCTGCAGGGGCAGGACAGTTAGGGGGCAGGACCAGGCTCTCTGTGGGAGTCAGCGAAGCAATCTGAGAGTGGAGGTCCTCAATAGGTTGCAAACCCTCCTGGGCTTTTAGCAGAGCGGTGCTGTCCTCTGCTGGCAAACCTGGACAGTGCAGATTCTCAGGCACTCGCTGACAGGCTTAAATTTAAAGGACCCAGTTCCCCCGAAAATAAGACCTAGCGGGACAAATCAGCACTAATGCGTCTTTCGGAACAAAAATCAATATAAGACTCGGTATTATATTATATTATATTATATTATATTATATTATATTATATTATATTATACCGGGTCTTATAGTAAAATAAGACCGGGTATTATATTATGTTATATTATATAAGATCCCGTCTTATAGTAAAATAAGACCGGGTCTTATATTAATTTTTGCTCCAAAAGATGCATTAGAGCTGATTGTCTGGCTAGGTCTTATTTTCGGGGAAACACGGTAGTAGAAAGGGAGACTGGCTTCTGTCCCCCTGGCAATAAAAGAAGGGGACAAAGCATTTGATGTAATTTCATCCTGAAAATCTGTGAGAGTTCTCTTTGTTTGGAAATACTGTGCTTTATTCCCAGGAGGTAAGGTGGGATCAGGGTAGCCAGCGTTTGCTATGGATAGGTTAGTGTCTTCTAATGGCTTGGAAATGCTACAAATCTACATATAGGTTTCTATTTTAGTCAGAAAACAGCTATAAGAAATTAAATTTTAGAATTTTAATTTTACAGATGAACAACATGTGGCACAGAGAAGTACATAAACTGTCCTGAAGCCACACAGCTAGCAAGCAGCAGAGTCAGGATTGAACTCAGGCCGTGTAATGCCAAACCCTGTAGTAGGATCACCTTACAGTTTAGGATTTCTTTCCAATGTTAGAGTGAGGCTAATGGAACTACCTAACCCTTTGGGGGAGACACCAGGCTTCAGGGCCCTGCTTCTCCCACTGGTGGAGGAAATGTTTGCCTACATGATGGGTTACCTTGAACCCAAAGCCAGTAAGAGGCCACCTGGTGGGACGGAAACACTGCTCGTCCTGGATTATCCGATTATCAGTCTGGCTTTGAGTTCTAGCTCTCATGTTTACAGTCCGTGTGCCTTTCAAGGCCCTTTGGGATTCTGTTTTCTCATCTATAAAATGAGGGGGTAGGTGAGGATTAGGATTAGATATTGTTCTTTTAACCAGCAAGGATCTTTTTTTTCCAAATGATTTTTTACCTCATGGACACCATGTTTTGCAGGGGGTGGAAATCTCATCTACCAATTTACATTGTATTAATTTATTCTTTCTCTCATTTTCAATTAAACAAAGATATGCAGCCATCTTAGGTTGGGTTCCCTGAGAAACGGATTCTGAGACTGCCTGGCTGTGTGGGAAGCTGGGGCACTCTGGCGAGCCATCTGTGAGGGAGTGATGGAGCGGAGCAGGCGTGGGGCCACCTGAGATGCATTCACAACAGAGACCTCAGCCATTGCCCCGGCAGTGCTGACTGCGTGAGCTGCAGAACTGTCTCCACAGAGTGAGGGAACCAGGTCTGGGTTACCTCCACATGGATCAGGCACGGCAGCTCCCTTCAGCCAGTGCAGTTCCTGGGGAGGAAACTGAACTGTGAAGAGAGCTGGGGGCAGGAGGGCCCCTGTCTGGAAGGGGGGTCTGGGCAGCGCACCACAGGATCCGCTACAATCACTGTGTGCAGCTGAGCAATGCACAGCGGTGATCTTCAGCCTGTAAGCGATGGATGTCTAAGGCCTTACTGACAGTGTTCATTTTTATTACATGTTTTGGAAGTGAAATTTGCTCATGAGCCCACATTTTTGCCTTCTAGGATCCTAGAGGTCCAGGACTCTAGGTTGAAAATGTTGTCCCTCCTTTCTAGCATTCTCTGAGGGTGTGGCTTTTATATCCTGGAAGCCCCAAGGAGATGCCAGCATCAGGGAGCAATGGTGGATTCCTCCAGCCAGCCTGCTTCTGTTCCCCTGGCACCTTTGGGAGAACCAGCCTTCCTCTGGGCCCCCAACTCCAGCCAGAGTGCATGGCTTGGAAGCAGAGACTGACAAGAGTTCCCCCAAGTTTATCAGCTGGGGCAGGCACCCTTGAGCAGGGCTCAGTCTGCACACGTGTCCATGGAGGCCCCATCCTCCCATTTGTCTTTTCCTTCTCATCCCCTTTTACCCTTTTCAAAGCCTTCTCTACTCTCTCTCCCTCTCTCCTGACTGACGGTGCACTCACCTCCCCCAGGAGCCATGCAAGGTGTCTTAGCTTTGAAATGTGTACTCTGCCACTGCTGGGAATCTCCTCTACGGAAATCTAAACTATGGCAGATCTTTTATGCAGGACGACGCTCACCCCAATATCATTTGTGAAAGTGACAGATTCAAAGGATTCTAAATGGCAAACTGTAGGGGAATGGTGAATGACGGCGCGGCAATAAAATGGGCTATTATGCTACCATTAAAAATCATGTGTGCAAGAAATATGCAAACATGTTTATAGTTAGCTAACAATGCAGGCTACAAAATTATATTATACAGCTTGTTTGCAACAATATGAAATAAGTAAACAGTTAAAGATTGGGAGAATCTGAGCTGTCCTTGGGCTTGGCTGGAGGGACCACAGCAGGGAGTCTTAACCCTTTTTGTACAACAAAACACCCTTTTTGGCTTCTTCACAAGTTTTTAAAGAAGGGTGTTTTAAAAAACACCCTTCTCAGCATGTTTTTAAATGCATGAAATATAAAACATAGAATTTCAAAGGAAACTAGTATTATTAAAATACGGAGAGTAAAACAAATTTGCAACATAGTAGGGTGTATCCTTCTTTTTAACAACTTACATAACAAGATCTAGCAGGAGGTTGAATAACCACTATACCTATCAGGTATGAAGGAGTGATGAATGCAAATAGTATTTCAAAATACCTGCAAAAATTAAACATAGTATAAAAATGTTTGAGATTTCAAAGTTGCTTGTACAACTAAGACTACTGTGATTTAATGCCTGTTCACAATGGGTGGAAATGCTACATTTTAGTTAGAACCTGATGAGATAAGTATGTCATTTTTCCCCATCCAAGTTCATGTACCCTTTGAATGAATCCTCTAGGGTGTTCATGGACCCCAATTTTAAAACCCCTACATCAGTCTTTCTTCCTTTCTTTCTTCCTTCTTGTTTAGTCCTGGCTAAAGTCGGAACCAAGCAAAACAGAAGGAAGTTGCAGTTCCAGTTGGGAAGCATGGGATGGAGTCAGGGTTCCTGAAGGGATGACAGATCCCCCAACTGTCTTGGTGCAGCCTGGAGGTGTGTCATAGACCAATAAGAGGCTTGGACAGTCAGTGGCCACTGGAGGGCAGCACTGAGTCAGGATTACAGAGAGGCTCTTGGTTTGGTTCATATCAGGTGAGCCCATGTGGATTGCCTCTTGGAGGAGGGAATGCCCCGTTAGGACCACACTGGGGAGGGACAGTCTCTTTAAAAACTCTGAAAGGTATATCCTTCCTTGTCGTTTTACAAAGGGACAGTATAAGTGGTGGTTAAAAACGTGGACTCTGGAGTCAGCCTTCATGTGTTTAAATCCAGCAGTTATTTTAGCTTTCTGTGCCTCAGTTTCTCCATAGGGTTGATATGAAGACTAAATGAATTCATAGAAATGAGGCACTGTTTTAGTTATCTAGTGCTGCAAAGCCAACGCCCCCAAACAACTATTTATTTGCTCACAATTCTGGCTCAGAACTGCAAGACGTTGAGTATAAAACGACCAGCCTCTTAAGACCAAGAGTAGGAGCTGGCATAGCGTTACTTCTGTCACATCCTATGAGTCAAAGAAGTTACAAGGCTAGTCTAGACTCAAGGAGAAGAGAAAAAAAACTCCACTTCCTAATGGGAGTGGTGACTTACTCTACAGCAGTGATGGGAGGAATTATTGGTGACCCACTTTGCAAAAAATTCACAAGTATTTAAACCAATGCCTGGCACAGAGGAAACCCTCTGCAAATGGCAGCTCCTATCGCAGCTGAGCAGAGCAAGGCTGAGAGACAGTATCGAGATTTTCCCAAGATCATACAGCGGGTCAGGGCAGAGCTGGAATTTAAACCCAGGTCTTTCTGAATCACATTCAGTTGCCACATCATCGCTATAAGCTGTGTGCCCTTGGCCAAGTCGCTGAACCTCTCTGAGCCTTGTTTTCCTCATGTGATGTCAGATGGATATAATAAAGACAACTACCTCATAGAATTGTTGTGCAGACTAAATAAGGAAATACCCAAGAAAGCATCTTATAGCCTATGGGGCATGAGATATTTTGAGATATTAATTTGAACAACATTCATTCAGAATGTGTCTCCAGCTGGTCGAATCTGGATTCAGGTTTACCTTCTTTGGCACTAGCAGTGTCTCTAAGGTGACTAAGGGTGGATGACAGAAGAGGCCATATAGTGCTTACCCCACTAGCAATAACCATTTTCAAGTCTTTGGGAAACAGCCATTGACGTGAATATTAATTACATGTTCACTTTTACATGTTCAGTAAGGAAACTCCCAAGAACCTCTCTATATGAAAGAAGAATCTGGAGACAGGAAGCCTCTGATCTCTCCCCTTCCCAGGGCCAGTCTGGGCTCTGTACTGTCTCCTCTGGTGCGTCTCCAGAGGCCCCTTCTCAGTAAACCATGCCGTGTTCTGAGTCCTCCTGCCCTCTGGAGGGCAGACGGACAGACCGCCCACCAGCCCTGCCCAGTTTCCCTGGAGTTTCCACGTGTCTAGCCTCTCTTAGCCATGCCCCTCACGTGCTCTGCTCTAGCTGCAGAGACCAGAAGCTGTGCTTTTATTACATTTGATCCTTATCAGAATTGCATTTGGTGGTTTTCCAAGCTATGACTTCCTAATTAGCTCTTTGTTGAAGCTGTTTTTCATTGCTTTGCTCAAAATTAGTGGTAAAATAGCCCCCTTTTCTGATGGTTTAGCATCCTCTGGTTATTTCCCCACTTAAGAGAGGAGAGAGAGAGAGAGAGAGAGGATGTGCTTCCTGAGACATCTGATAACTAATCACAAGCTTTAGGAAAACCCTGAGATCCCATGTGATCATCTCTGCAGACATCTGCTTCCTGCCTGCAGAAAAAACAACTCTCCTTGGGCCAGGGCGACTGAGAGTGTGGGCTTTGGAGTTAAACTTTCTGGGTTCAAACGTTGGCTCTGCTGTTTGCCACCTGTGTAATCTTGGGTACGTTAACCCAGTTCTCTGAATCTCCTTGTCTTCATCTGTACAATGAGAAAGACAAGTAAGTGCTTCAGAGGTTTGCTGTGAGGCTCCAATGAGGTTGTACCCGTATAAGCCCTATGACGGAGAATGACCTCAGTGACATCAACAGCTGTTATTATATCCTGATGAAAAAATGTGATATTATGTAAACAGATAGACGTCTCTGACATGCTCTACAAATGCTGGTTTTTATTACTATTAAGAGTAATTAGCTATACGGCCTTGGGTAAGTCAGTGTACCTTTCTCGATACATGGACTAGATAATGGGTTGCAAATTCAGATGTTTTCAGGAGCCAGGGATATACTGGAAATTATTAAAGTGGACCCAATAGAAGAACTGTTAGGTTACTAGGTATTATGATTTAAAAAATGCATTGAGGGAGAAGGTCCAAAGTTATATAAGTTGGGGACAGTCTGGGTTAAACAAAATTGAGCAGGTCTCTTGACGCAGGACTCCTCAGAGCCTTTAAAATGCCCACCTGCACAGGGAAGGAGAGCATATGTGGGCAGGGTTTTCCAAACTTTGTGGACCCCAGACTCCTCTTTTCCACGAAGACTCGTGTTCTAATGAATGCCCTTGACAATGCTTGGGTTGATGGCCGCAGCCATTCCTTCTAATTCGGCAATTCAGCCTTCGATTTGCTGATAGATGATAAAAGACAGAAAGAGTGTTTTTCCCCCCTTTAGTTGTTGATTGAAGGGAACAATTACAACTAATTCTATTCCTATGACAGTATAGCTCAGCATGGTCAGCTGTCAGGGAAACATATCTGGATGTGGACGCGCCCACCCAAGGTGAACTGTCATTAGACAGTAATGGGGGAGTTGAGTGGAGGCCGGGGAAGGGGAGCAGGGTGGGGGGGCCCTCTCTTATTTGGGGAAAACCAGGAAATTGTCTGGACCTAGAATTTGCTGGGCCCAACCTCGGCATAACATGTATGGGTTTCTGAAATCCAAGGGCTGCAGTAGAGGCCATTTAAGGCTGGTCTTTGCTTTCATCAACTCTAACCTAAGAGATTTTCTCCCTCTTAGTGAAGGGAAATGGTAAAGTCAGGGAACATTTTATGAGTTCCGGGGTTAGCAGACATCCACAAGTTAGATATATGTCGGGGGAATTCCTGAGATTTCAGTTAACTTGCCATGAACTGCAAATTCCATAGCCTGTGAATAGCTAAAGTCCTTTCAAGGATTTCTGCCTCTTATACCTCTTGGGCCCTGAGTTCCTTAAGTGGGACCACTGCTCTGCACCTTCTTCGAACCCCCTTGGATCTCAGAGAGTTGAAGTGACTTGGCCACAATCCCACAGCCTAGCTTGTAAGTTTGGCTCAGTCAGGTCTGGCACGGAGCCCTGCCTAACCAAAGAGCCTTCTCCACTGTCCCAGGCTGCCATTCCCTGGGGAGGTTGCAGAGGGCCTCCTGGAGATGTGAGCTGAGATTTCTGACATGTCTCCACTCCCATCTTCCCTTTCCTTCTGCCTGGTTCTGGGGGACACCCCATTCAGAGATGCAGGCATCAAGCCTCCGATAGCCCTCTGCCTTAAATGAAATATTTAATCTTCCAACCATTTCCTTGACGGTGGTACTATTATACCCATTTTACAGATACCCTTATAGAGGTTAAATAATAAAAATAACAGAACTGCCACAACAGCTGACATTTACGGAGCTCTGACTGTGTGCCAAGCGTTATCTATACTGTCTCACGAATCTTCACGTCCCTTTATAGGAAATGCAGCGCTTCCTTGTGGGGAGACTTATCATGACAGCAACCAAGTTATACCCAACCCCCAACCTCAGATCTCTTCTTGGACGGTGGTTGGCCTGCCGACAATCAGAGTGGCCCATGGGGCCTGCCCACAGGACAGTGTAAAGGGGTCCAAGGTATACTTTAGAGCTAGACAAAACCACTTTCTTTGAGACAAGGTCTGGATCTTCACTCAACCTCTTTGATCCTTGCTGAGTTATTTTTCTTTTTTTTCAGTTTTAAGTTTTGGTGGCCTTGGAGCTCAGATAGGGTTTGGGCACCAAATCAGCAACAGGATAGAAGATTCTGACCAGGGAGTAGGCCTGTCCAGGGCTGGCTGATTGAATAAAACTCAGAATCCAGGAAGGAAGGGACCCTGTAAAACAAAGTCCAACGCCTCTTTTATAAAGAGGGGAAAGGAGGCCCAGAGCTGGAAAGGATTCAGCCAGCACCCTAGCGATAGTTCTGGGGTTGGAGCCCAGGCTGTAGTTCTTGTGGTCTATTGATCTGCTTCACTCAGAGCCAGCAAGACAGCACTGCTTCATAACCAGTTTCTACTCAGAGCCAACCATAGGCATTGGTGGTGAGATTGGGGGGATGTCAAGAAATCTCTGACCATCCATCTGCTCCCTGCCCATCAACCTAATCCTGTGAGCTTTCCCTGGATCCTGAAATAACATCATCCTTGAAATGTGGAGAACGCCCTGCTAAAATGCCTTATCTACCTGGGGAAGATAGTAACAGCATGAACAGGAAAGCCCCAATTAACTTATCATCTGGACCTTCACATCTTAGTCTCTTTACATCTTAGCATCAGCAGAAACGGAGACACTGAACAGCCAAGTCTGATTACTGAGAGAACTGCCGGGAAGCTAAAAGAAATACAAAGGTTATTTTAATACAGGTATGTAGAATTTTCCAAACTTAGGGAAGTGCTCGTATCCTCTCACTGCTGAGATGGATCAACCAAGACCAGGAAAAGTTACTTTTCCAATTGTCAGGGCAGGGCCCCACCCAGCTGTCTGTCACTTCTGCAGTCTCTGCCGTCTCCCAATGGGGCACGGAGCTGGGGGCCAGGACTCTGGGGTCAGAGCCCCATGTATGACAGATAAACTTGAAGTTGAAGGTGGAATTCAATCATTGTCGCCTTTTGACACAGAGGGACCTTTGTGGACCAGAGTCAATTTTCCTGCCTGTAACAACCATAAATTAAAATGACTACCACGGTTGGTATTTGAGCTCTGGGATGGGGAAGCATCCCTTGTCCTGCAGGATAGCTTGCAGTAGGATCCATGGATCAACTGCTCAGAATTCACCCATGTGCTGGTTAAAATGCAGATTCCTGGGCTTTACCCAAGACCCACTGATTCCAGATCTATGGGTACGAGGTCCTGGAACCTGCATTTTGAAATCATCTCAGGTGATGTGCGTGGTCCCTGAAGCCGGAGAACCACTACTGCAATGGAAAACGGGTCCTAGAGTTAGACAGCCCTGGGTTCAAACCCCAGCTCTGCCAGTTACCAAATCTATGGTCTTCATCCCACCTGAACTTTGGGTTTCTCATCTGTAACATGGGCGAATAATAATAGGGTTATCGGGGTATAAGGAGGTAAAGGAGCTAAGGTGCTTGCCGCGTTGCAAGTGCTTCAGGAATATTAGCTGCTACTGTGATATTCTTTAGAGATGGTCCCTGTGTTCAGCTGTCCATATGGGGGCCCTGGGCACCCCAAGAGCCAGTCCCTGTCTCTGCCCCACTGCTCCCTGGGTGGGGGATGGGGACATGCTGATGTAAGAAGTCTGGCCCACCCACTGTGGCGGGGGTCTTGGTGGGTGCAGTGACAATAGCCACCTGCAGGGGGAGGCATACACGCATTCAGAGCACTGCCTGCAGCGATCCTTGAGGAAGGGGCTCTCTGTAGGGAATGGGTTGAGGCTGAGATCAGCACTTGTTCTCGAATCTTCCTCCCACTGTGGCCAGGAATATCTGGAGATGTTCACACGGCAGGGTGCTGCTTTTCCTGTCATTGCTGGAAAAGTGAGACCCTGAGCTGGCTTGACGCTGGGTCTCTCCCCTGAGGCCTCAGAAAGCCTCATTAGCTGTGGATTTTATTTTCGCCACCCAGCCTGGCCCTGGCAAGCCCTCCTCAGTGTTGGCTGTGGCGCCTTTCTAAGGAGA